>NC_092461.1:64184722-64487752 GCF_047495875.1 Pithys albifrons albifrons | reverse complement strand
TTATTTTCCTAGCTACTTGGCAAAGATAGGGCTGAGGTAAGTTTGTACATCTAAGTTATACATTTTTAAAATAGTTTGTTGTTCTGGGGTAGAAAAAAGGGATTACTTTTTCACCCTTTGCAAGTCAGTTACCAGTCTGCCATTGCTTGTACTTTCTAGCAACTAATTAGCTGATGTGGCATATTTGTTAGCACATGTCTGCAAGAAAGGCACAAAGATTATATGTAGGTCAGCCCAAATGTGTGTCAATGAAACTTTCATAGCATCATTGTCTCGCATTCAGTAGATGTCAACATGCCACAGAAAAGCTGGTTTGGAAAGACTTTATTAGTTCTGAAGTTTTTCATTAGCAGCATATACGTGCGTGTAGCAAAATATGTCAGATTCTCCTATTTCCTAGGGAGAGGAAAACATACATACTTCAGAAATTTCTGGAATGGTCTCAGATGCCTTTTTTAAAACATCAAGACAGTGACGGTTGTTCTTCTGAGCTCTCCCAAAGCACCCTATGTACAAACCTTTAATGTTTGGAAAGTAGACTTCCTGCCTTTCTCAAACACAAAGACCATTTTTTTGCTTTTGACTGCTCAGGTGGTGGTAGGCTATAAATCCATCCAAAACCCCATGACAATTTCTCTCTTTGAGCTGCAGTACAGTTTTTTCAGTGCACACACCCAGCAGCAAGGAAAAACATGTCTCTCTCAACCCTTTCAGACCAACTACTGAAGGAATCAGAATTTGAGCTAGTGAACGGTGAATGAGACGTCTAGGCTGCATGGACCACATCACTATCATCCACATAAAAGCTTTGGTAGGTGCATGAACACCTTCGTAACACAGATGTATCTCCCACTGTTGCCAACTGCAAACATTCCAGTCCCCATAAGACTGGCTAGAAATTAATAAATCTTATGTATATCTAAATATATATTTGACAGCAATAAGGAAAAATGATGAACCTTCAAATGAATGAAATGGCTTAATTTCTATTGACCTTTTTGCTGATGCTGTCATTGGACAGCAACTCCATCAATCCAGCTTGGCCAGCTAAGGTCCTGTTGATTTTTCACCAGTATAAAAGTAGGAAATAGATGAGGATATTGCCTTCATGCATATGCTGCACAGCTTTTCTAATGTGAAATAAGGTTCCATGTGTTTTCTGTTTCAACCAGAAAATTATTGGAAAACATCAGGCATTAGTTTTCTGCACCTTTCTGCCCTCTTTTTCTATCAAATGTCTGATTTTTTAAGAGCTAATAAAGAATGTCGTCCACAAATTATCACAATGTTTTCTCAAAAATTATGTACAGCTGCACTTCTTTGATGCTAATAATCACCATCAAACTCAGTCAAATTTAGGGATTTTCTTTAAAAACCTTTCAAAATTACAGAGATAACACTGTCTCTGATTTCTTCATCTGTCCAATTTCTTCTAAGCTAAAGATGAAAGGTTTATTTAATACTTAAGAAAAGTGAATGTTTTATGTCTTGGAAGAGTCTGATTTAGTAGCGTGTTTCAGTGTGAACCACGGTAATGTAATGCTTTTATTCACTGATGAATTTGAGCAGTATAGCATTAATCACTCTCACTACCGCATGTCAACAAACCCCAATGATACACGTTCCTAGATCTTGTAGAGTGCCATTTATCACTGACACAGAGACTGTTTATTCTTGACATGTCTTCTTTGTGTAGAATAAGCAGAGAATTTACTGCATAAATAATGTTAGGTGGGGATCATTTAAACCAAAGTACAAGAGATTTGAACCTATTCACAACCTGTTATGTCTGAAAGAGTTAGAAAAGGTGTGGAAATGGAACTTCAGCAGTAATCATAAAAATACATTTAATTTATTTATAACTTTCAGGAATGAGCTGGTGAACTCTTTAGGGTGATTCCTACTACTTGTGTAGGTCATCAGATTTCCTATGTTGCCAGTCTCAACTGCAGTTCAGAGGAAAATTCTTTCACACAACTAGTCTCATGTTTTACATTTTGGGGTTTTTTTGCAATGTCACTTTATATCCTTACCTGAGTGTATACACATGGTTTTATTCTTTGCATAGTTTTGAGAGGGTGGCAGGCCAGTAAAACAAGCACCAAATGACAGGGTGAGGACCAAGATGACAGTGATGCTGTGCCCCATCTCCTGCGTTGCCTGATGCACCCAGATGGTAAGTCTCTGCATCTGCAAGCACTCCACCATCCAACACAGATCACAGCAGATTCAGGATGTCACACGCTGTGTCTGTTGTTTCTTAATGTCCTACTGGACTTATGTTCCAGTCTTAAAACTGGTAGAAGCAGCAAAATTTTAGCTCTAGGCTTCTGTCTCCTAAGGATTTTAAACTGCATTGCCAGAATAAATAATCCAAGAAATAACAGTACCTGTCTAAGGATTGCAAAACAGCAAGCAAGGATCATGAAACTTTGGCAAAGTGTCACAAATCAGATACATTTGGCCAGTGTTACATGTGAATCTAAACTCAACCTGTCTTGCAACAGGGAGAATTTAACTACACTAAGGTGACCCATCCAGCACAAAACAGCAAAAAATTGACAAATAATGAAACAGCACATTTGTATCACCGAAACTTCTCTAAGCATTGGACTCAGACATTGTCTTGTATAAGACAAAAATCAGATATTTTGTAATCACCTCTATATGTCAATTATTTTCTGAGGTAAAAAGTCACCCAAAAAGTCACCCAAAATCTCAAAATTTCTATGTCTGAATCATGCTGTAAATGTAACAAGGTTATTTGCAGGAATTGAAAAGGCAGAACTATGGAAACATGACCAGCCTATGAAGGGACAGCACTGTACTTCATAGTTTTACTGAAAAAGTCCTTCAAATGGTCTTGAAGAAGCTCTACAAGCTCTGCAGCCCAGCCTGGTACAAAGTAGTTCATTCTGCCACAGATAAACAACTTTATTTAGAAATTTGAGGGCTATTAAACAAGGCAAATTTCCCTAGTGGATCAACACAAATTTATTAATCCAGGTGTTACTCTAATTGTGATTCATTGGGGATAGGAACTCTGTTCAATGGTCCTCAAACTTGCACTTCCACTTAGTGCTGTGCTTCAAACACAGCTCTGGGAGCTGCAAGCTGGCTTAAAATCCTACATATTTCCTTATATTTTGCCATTATTTGTACTTAATTTTGTTAGCCATTCTGCTGTTATTTTTCTCGTTATAAAAAGGTTGTTGATAGTCAGATTTGTGGCTCTAATCTCTTTTACCTGCAGTACCCTACTCTTTATACTTCAATTATAAAGCAATACTTAAAAGAAGGTAAATCAACACCAAATCACAAAACAAGACTGGGACAGTCCTCAGTCAGTTAGAGCAGACTTTACCATCATAGACAAACATTCAATATTAATCCCATTGTACTTGAAAACCACAATTCCTATTGCTTCCTTTGCAGTGGAAGACTGTTTTAAAAAACAACAGTGCTCTAAGCACCTTCCTTAAATTTCTGGCTATGACTTTCTTACTATGCTGTTGAGTCATTATAATCTTTACCATCACCCTTTAAACTATTTTTCCTCCTGCACTTCTCTGCCATGACAACAAAGATAGACCAAGTGGTCACTTTCAAAACCACCTTAAAATGCCACTCTACTGCAATGAACCTGCAAAACAAAGACTACAGACACCACAGAGTGTAACCAGATATCACAGAACATGGTTGCTCAGTGTGATTTTGCTGCGTATCTGTGCAGTGACAGAGGGATTCAATGTCTTATTTTTCATGTGTGTGGAAAATGGTCAAGACAGTGATGTTCGAGGAAAAAGGGAGCGGGTCTACCCTTGCACATGCAGATGAATTTAAACTTAATTAAAAATAGAGGAGCACACAAGGTATGTGAGAATTCTGTTTCATTGGCATCACCTGTAAAATGCTGCACATAGCTACAGCACCATGGAAATGTCAAGCTGTCTCCCAATGGTGCACAAGCATTTTTCTAATGAGTTGCAGGAATCAAGATACTGAATAAACAGATACAGTCATAATAGAGACCTTTCTGTTGCCCATCTTCCATTTACTCCCTAAACATTGTGTATCTATGAGTTTAATTTTATTTGCTGAAATCATTAAAGAGGAAAACATCTATATCTGGAATGTATGTGAGGTAAAGAGAGACAGATATTTAGCACCAGTGTGTTAAAGATAAGGGGGGCATCTTATCTTTTAATATCACCTCTCATTCTACTTGAACCTGTTCACCATAGCTGTAGCTTGCTGCTGGATGTTAAGACCATACCCCCAGATTTAGAGGTTTTGCGTCTCAAGTACAATGTCCCTTGGCTCAAACGGGAAGTTTATTTCAGTAAATAAACTGAATTGTCACTCTCAATGATTCATCTATATTGCTCAAATGAGCTGTGTAGGAAATTTATTCAGAGTACAGGTAGATGTACTGTAAATTTACACAGAGTACATGAGTTCAGCTCTGCAAACAAGGCCAAGAAAACTAGTGCTCTCTGGTGAAATAAGCACATGAGACTGTAAGAAAAAAGCTGCCATATCAATGCACTTAACTTTGGGAGTAATAAGGGACTTTCAGCTCTCTGCACTTTCAAGTCAGTTAACACTTTCAGGTGTTAGTTCCCTTCATGTATGCTTCAAAGTTGTTAATACATCATGAATACAACATATGGTCACCTCTGTAATTTCCTTCCTGAAAACTTTGCAAAGACATCCCCCCTCACCTGATCTCTCCAGTTTACTAGGAAAAAAATGGTTGGTACAAATTACCAGATTGAAACTGGAACACTTAAAAATCATTTATAAGTTATATTTAATGGACTTCATTCTGACCACTAAAAATATCATGCAATTGTTTATTTCCTTTAACAACAGCCAAAAAATCATTAGTATTCTCTTGAATATGGTGGGATTTTGCACCTTTTCAGAGATCAAAGATTAATCCATTCTATTTTATTGTGGTGATACAGAGTGACTGGAAGTGACCAAAGCATCCAAGCTAGGATGAGAAATACAAAACCTTCATGAAAATTGCCCATAGCATCATGATATAAATGCAGCAGTGGCGTCAAGCAGCCACTTCTAACTTGGAACTTTGTCCAGCTGTATCGTACTTGTCCAACCACGCCAGCCATGTGTGAACGAAACAAGAAAAGGGAAGACTGGGGAAAAAATATAGAGGAGGCTGCATAGTGTGACAGGAGAACTTTACCAACTTTATCCTGGGCTGCATCAAAAGCAGTGCGACCAGCAGGTTGAAGGAGATGATTCTCCCTATCTACTCTGCTCTTGGGAGACCCCACCCAAAATGCTGCATCCAGCCTTGGAGTCCCCAGAATAGGAAAGACACAGACATGTTCGAGTGGGTACAGACGAGGTCACGGAGAAGATCACAGGTTTGGAACACCTCTTCTATAAAGACTATAGAGAGCTGGGGCTGCTCAGCCTGGAGAGTATAAGGCTCTGGAGAGAACTTACAGCATCTTCCAGTACCTAATTGTGCTACAAGAAAGCAGGAGAGGGACTTTTGCCAAGGGCAAGTACTGATAGGACAAGGGGTAATGGTCTTAAACTGAAAGAGGGCAGGTTTAGCATCAATATTAGCAATAAATTCCTCACTGTGATGGTAGTAAGAAACATGTTTCCCAGGGAAGTTCTGGATGCTCCATTCCTGGAAGTGTTCAAGAGATAGCAGGATGGGGCTTTGAGCAACCTGGCAGGTGTCCCTGCTCTTGACAATGGAGTTGGAACTGGATGATCTTTAACGTCCCTTTCAACCCAAACTGTCTTACAATTCTGTGACTTGTGTTTGATCAGATGCTGATAACCACTTGGCCAAAGCACCTCTGTGATGATTCCTCCAGTCTCCACTCAGTCAACCATGTATTCCTTGTGCCAGCAGATCAATGACCTCAGGCTCCAGCTCATAACTACTTTCTCTGCTTCATCTCACATGGTTAGACAAAAGCCAGGACAGCTCAGAGGCCATCTCTTAGCTCTTTGAAGAATTTGAGGGTTTGAAAGGATTTTGTAACTCCCATCCAGATTTGAAAAACATGAAACACTATTCAGTTCAGCCCACAACCTTCGCCTCACTGGTTCAACCAGATTAAAAAACAAATAAAATTGTTTAAAAAGTAGATTGTGGTTTGATAGATGATTCCCCAAAGCCTAGGAAGAGGGTTTCAGAGGAGCTTACAAATTCATACGTAAAATTAGAAAGGCAGAGGGTCTCAACAGAGGAAGAGAGAAGTAGGGAAAGGCTGTAACAATTAAAAGTAAAATTAGATGTATAATTTACCTATAATGTAAGGTTGTATTTCTTTTTAATTTGCTTTCATGAAAATCCCCAAAATCCCTATTGCATATTCTTTTTAATTGACAGTTTCTGCTCTTTGCATTTCTTTGTACCTGATATGGAAAGGAATTATAAAAATAGGACTTTGTTTGAGACTACTTTTTAGTTATATCTTTTTATGAAGTTTTAAAGGAGTTTTCTCAGGCTGGAACAGCTGGCAAAGGCAGTCAGTCGTATGTTCATAGCATACTGCAAGTTAGTCTACAAGTGGAAGTCTAAATGAAATTTCTTTATCCAACATTAACTAGTAAAGAAACTCTCATTCAGCTGCTTTCACTTTCCATTACAAAAAATCTCCCCAAAAATTGGAGGCAAACAATCTTACCACTCTCTTAAAGTAATAGAAATGTGGGGGAAAATTCCTACTTTTCCTCATCACATTCCCTGCAATCTTCTAGATAATACATGAGTGAAGATATTTGCTTTCCTTTTGAACACCAGCCAGAAGATGTAGATGGATTCTAATCCCATATTGTTGCATAATTTTAGATATATTTTACTTTATCCATCAGATATTTTGTTCCTTTAGAAAGTTAAACGAGTTTGCTAACACTTCAGGACCCTACTAAGGATTAATGTGAGACCAAGAGTGGAAAGGGAAAACCTGCTTTCCCTCTGGCTTAAAGAAAAAAAATAAAGTAGAAGAAATTGGTCCTGTTTCGAACATTCTTCACCACAGCTAAGGTGAAACATTTGACACCACTGTGACTGCTATATTACTAATGATTCACCATAACACACAAATTTTTTGTTCTGCTACTTTAAGCTAAAAACTTTTCATTTCCTAATCAAACTTACTATCACTGCAGAACCTGACCATCAATAGCTATACTCAAATCTCAGCTAAATGAGTTTTAACATCCTAAAATTTGAGACCTTCATTAAACGTTAATTTAATGTGGGGGAGTTTCCAGATTAATCTCAGACTAATTTGCATATAGGTATTTGTGCAGCTTAAGCAGTATCTTTCCCTTCTGTCAGCTCCATCATCTGATGAGCAGTGGAAAGAAGAAAATGTGTAGAGAAGATGCACAGTGATAAAGTAACTTGAGGAAGATTTAATTACAGACTGTTATTACATATTCTGTCCTGGCAAGCGTGCAAAAGGTAAGAAAGCAACATAAATTTGCCAATGACTAGAGTGATAGAAGACACCAGAATATCTTAGATAAATAAAGTGGGCAGTTTGAAATAGCAGAGCAAGGTGCATGACTATTAAAGCTTTTGCATTCTCTGCTGAAGTTTAAAAATGGTACAAATTAAAAGTGGTTTGACAACATAGGATGCTTTATGCACATCAAATGAATTGAATAGTTCTACTAGTACAGTTAAAAATACATAAGAAATTTCAGAAAGTGGGTTTACGGGTGTCTAAGGGAAATCACCACAGATGGGTATGGGAATTCTGAACTGTTGTGAAAATTGCTAACACTTGTAAAACACTAGCTGAAAGAAAACAGAAAAATATTCTTGCTGCTCCCAGCATAATCATTTATTTATTAGGGACATGCCACTTATGTTTGGAATTTTTTCATATGTTTCCAATAGACTATGTCTACAGGGATGAGTTAGAATGAAGAAAGTTAGGGCTAAATATATGATAAATTACAACTCAAATCCAGGATCTTACTAATTATTTGGTTTGGGGACCTGGAAATCTGAGCTCCATACCATGGCTTGGATTTTCACTGTTAGCAATAAATCCAAACTCATTTATGGGGAGGTTGCATCAGATGCCCTTTGCATATTCATACAATGCAACCTGTTATATTTCTGCCAGGTATCTCATAGCTGGTCTTCTAGAACTCGTTAAGCACCTCATATCCCCATAGCAGGTAAATGGACTTTATTACGTAAATTATAATGGTCCACAAGTACAAAATTAGTGATACACTGTGCCCACTGGAGATGTCAAGGATGGACACCACTCTGCCTTGAGCCTCCAGTGCAGAATCTGAATGTGATGGTGATCCTCTGTGCTTGGATGCCAACACTCATTTCTCCCCTAGCATATTCCAGACTGGGGTATAAAGGAGAGCAACAGTGGCAGCACAGAGAGGCACAACATCACTTCTATGTGAGGATGCTTCAAGTATAATCCCTACAGCACAAGAAGGAACTCTATTAAGAGAAGACAGAAAATATGGTTTGCTCCTTAAGAAGAAGAGCCAAATATGCATAATAGGGACAATGGCTTAAATCACTGACTGCCAAGAAAAACATTGTTTTGATTGAAGTCCACAAGAGAGAAGCATAAAGCAAAAATCATTAAATAGCCAGAACAGAGCGGTAGCTACTGCAGAACAATTTGCTAAAAATAGAATTCACTACAAATCATTCTTACCATTCTACCTTACACCCTATCTCATCATAGCTCACAAAAGAAAACACTGTCAATCTGAGTAATAAAACAAACACTGAAATCATCCCACAATATTGACAAAATGTAAGATAATCAACAAACTATTAGAATGGGCCTGTGGACTCAAACAAATGGAATGTAATAGAACAGCTGTTCTCTTTATCCTGCCCATAAAGGAAAACCCTGGTGATTCATTGAGGGCTTTATGAATTACCAGTTTCTTTTTTCCCCCTTCCCTAGTCTGAGTACACTTCTTCAGCCCTGTCTCCTGTGTCCAGCTTGTACCTATCTCACCTCTGCTTGCCACAGAAAATGCTATTAAATACTCACATCCTTCCACAAGGAATTGAGATAAGAAAATCACTAATCTATTTTCAAAATTGTTAACAGTGAGTTAAGTGTTTAGCTTCCACCAATAGGTAGAAAAAAAGAGCCTCAGAGCTTTTGGGACCCTTTTCATCTTTCACATCAAAATGTAAAGAGGTCCAATGGGAGCAGAAATGAGGTTTCTTTGAATGATGCCAGAAAAATTTCTTTTTTGGGCTTTCAGGAAGATGGTATGGTAATAAGGGACTTAGGGGAAACTAGAGCCCAAAGAGTCAAATTGCAGTGATCTTAATCATAACTTTTCCCCATTCAGGAACTTGAAATAATATAGACATTGTACACTAAAATAGATGATTAGAGACACTCCTTAGAGACTATGGATTTTCTAGATTTTTTCAGAATTTAGTCACAGCATGGTGCAAATATACTTATTGCCCCAAGGATTTTCACTTTCTAAGAAAATAATATTTTTTCATTGATCTCACTACTAAAAAGGCATTTAGTGTGCTATGTGCAAAAGCACTCAGTCTTGAAGACATTGTACAGTAAAATGAATATATCTAAATTGCTTCATCATGGCAATTAGAAAAAACTACATTAGATAGGAAAGTTAAACTAGAGGAATAGATTTGCATTCATTTTCGACAGCTGATACTCTGTAGCACAATGATCAAGTCCAGAAAAAGTCAAGGACCCAGCCCTACCATTTGAGAACACTTCTTTGAGATTTAGCCCAGTAGCTCTCATGGAACTGTGAAGCTGAACTCAATATTTTAAAAATTAAAGGTTTGGGAAGAATGTAAGAGACAAAAAAAAAACAAACCAACAAACAAAAAAACCCACCAACCAACCAACAACAACAACAACAGAAATACAACACTGTAACTCACACAGTGATGGCAAAGGGAGAAAATTCTACCAGTATAGAATGAACCAAAAATCTCCTGAAAATCAAAACCAAACAATTCACCAAAATTAAAAGCAAAATACTTATCTGAAGATTTTTTTATAGCACACGTAACATTTATCAATGTTCTTGTTCAACACATGAATACAATGCAGTGATGTGTGTGATGTGACCGATATGCTGTAAGATTTGGGTGAGACTCTCCATCAGGTAGGAGCTGTCAGCTGAGTTATGAAAGACATTGTGCCATTTCCAGAGCTACACTTTTCCTGCCATGGCCAGAGGCTGCCATGAACAGGTCAAACTCATTAGTCCAAGCTAACAAAACCTCTTTCCCTGTAAAACGTAGGTTATTTCCAACAGGTAATTTCCAAGAGTTGCGGAGGCCAGGCAGAGCGCCAACCAACACCACTAGCACCAAAGCTGGGTGGCCGATTAGCATGTTGCCAGTGGCCGTCTGGGACCATCCGGCTGGCAGTTGCTAAGAGACAGCACATGCCAACGTGGGTTGAATGGAAGCCAACTGAAACAACAAGGCTGCAGGAGGTATCGGCTCACACCCGGAATACCAAATCCTGGCGTCTTTTTACTCACTTCTGAACATGATGGGAGTCAGTTTTGATTGGAGAGCACTTTCTGTGAGCAGCAGCAACTTTGCCAACTCTCCCCAGTCCCGCTTTGTAGTATTTCTTGATAATAGCAATGTGTTAATTATAGGAGACTTGATCACGGACTGTGAATCCAGTAGGAAGGAACACATTGCAGTACAAAATGTTCCCCTCACACCAACATGTACCCACCCACTTATTTTCCTTCCATTTGAATTACTTTCCGCTTGTGTCTCAATATTGCCACTTCTCCTTAGTATTTGCCAAGGAACAAGATCTAGTCAGGTGGCTGAACAGGTTCTCCAGACAAAAACACCACATTTATCTCCCCAAGAGTTCTCCAATGCACGAGTGCTGGGAAACAGTCAGGCAACTCAGAGAATCTTCATGATACTCAAGAGCTCTTTGGACTTCGGTCTCAAGGCTGGTCCTCAAAGATAAACCAGAAATATTTTATTTTAAATGTTCAGGCATGCCAACAAGTCCACTTCTTCAGTGTTCAGCAGACACATTGCTATAAGCCATAATTAGTTGCAGAATAAGCACGAATGTCATTTTCTTACAATGATCTTTTCAACTGCTGCAGCTAGAGCTTTTAACCAAGAGTGTTTCTTAAACTCATTCACAAATGTGTGTGTAGTGCCTACTGCAAAATACTTATTTGGAAGACAAATTGTAACAGTGGAAAAAGAAGGTAAATAAAGTGAAAAAAGTATTTTAAAATTGCTGTACATGAGTTAAAACACAGTTTACTGCTGATTGAAATAACGTCTTCAGAATATTTTTCTATAATTTTCTGCAACTACTATGTTTTTCTAAGGTGTTATGTGCTCTATTGCAGCAAAAACTTAAATAGACTCTAAAAACAGAAATAATAGACATTTCATTAACAAACTTTTGTTAATATAGCTATAAAATCACATATCATTCATATGAGACTATCCGAAAATAAGGCTTCCTAGGAGCTAATCTTTCACTCATGTACTTAATCATTTTTTAGATTATTTTAAAGCCTACAAGGCAGTAGTT
Source organism: Pithys albifrons albifrons (assembly GCF_047495875.1). Classification (NCBI taxonomy): domain Eukaryota; kingdom Metazoa; phylum Chordata; class Aves; order Passeriformes; family Thamnophilidae; genus Pithys; species Pithys albifrons. The sequence continues at coordinate 64,476,161 of NC_092461.1, read as the reverse complement.
GTAAGAGTTTTAATAGGCATTTTTGCCAGAGTAATAAAATATCTTTTCTAAGTTGAATACCATCTTATAAAATCAAACTTTAAAAATACAAAGTAAATGTCTTGGCCTGCAATCCTTTATCAGAGACAGACCTGCTGAAATAAACAAAATGTTACAGTCGCAATGAGACAACAGAATGGACTGTTCATATCCTATGAAGTCTTGCCCTGAAAACAAGTTATTTTGCGATTCTATAGAGACAATCTTTAGTTCACCCTTGGTTTGGCAACTTCTCCCAGTGGGGAGAGTAACAGACAAAGTGACAGTGCAACATGGACACAGTGGCAGCCCTAGTTCTGATTTCACTGGGTTTTGTCAGTTTTTGTTACAATATTAAAATCATTTAAATTTGTGGTTAGTTTTTCTGTGAAGCAGACAGGCTATTGACACTGTGTGACATGATTGACTGGGGGAGATTTTGCATGTCACAATATATTTGTGCTTTGACTATTTTACCTATGGATGGATCTGCTTTTAAAAGCTTCGATTTATGCTGTGTTCCTGCAGGCCATTTCTTTAACTTGATGAAGCAAATAATGTTGTTTTGTTTTGTTTTAACACAGCTTTTAAGGGGTTGTCAGAGAAAGACTGATGAGGGGTTAAGAATTTCTTTTTGAAGTTGTACAGAATTACCAGCTACTGAGTTGAATTCTTTGATGGGTCTTTTATACTTGGCTGCAGCTGTACAAGAATCAGTCACAAAGGGATCTTGATTTTGTTCATTGTTAATTCCAACACAACAGATGAAGTCTGGTTATCATTGTCACCTTCTCAGTTTGCCTTTGTATTACGTGAAACTTGTGTACTCAATTAACAATCTGATTAGCAGATTCTTGCATTCTTCAAGTATCTTTCTTTATTGTTGCCAACATATCAGGTAATTCAAACAGGATTTAAACCTGTAATGCTTTTTTGGCAATGACAAAATTTATAATGTTGGCATTTAAGATACTGAAGCCCACAGTCCAGCAGGGGAAGATAGCAATGAACTTAAGAAAGATACTAAGAATCATAAAGATTTAGAGGGAGTTATTCCATTAAAAATTACAGAGAATTATTTTTTTTTCTCCTTTGTATAGAACCAGTGTCTAATGAGGTTTTCAGTTTTGTCACTTTTGTTCAAATTATCAAGTTATTACAGAATTAAAACAGAACAACACAGATCTGATGTTCTGGGCTCTGTGCAAGTTTAAATCCTGCTCTGGACTGGAAATGGGTATTGATGGCTGCTTCACCACAAATAGATGTCAGAATCTTCTTGGTCTCACTTTTCCCATCTAAAGCTTGGAATCACTGTTTCAGGAAGTCACAGCAAATGAAAATGATGAGGTTCATGATTTAGATTTTACTTCAAATTTACCTGTTCTGTAAATAAGAGTAAATATCAGAATATTGAATAACATTTGGTTGGTGTTTAAAATTTTTGTCAGCCTTGTGCCTAAAGGAGGTAGACATGGTTTTAATCAGAGAGAATATGCACAAAAATATCCTGTTTCTTTTTATAGTTGCACCTAGTCCCAGATAGAAGCAAAAGAAAAAACACAAAAGATGTTTATGATTTTTTTAAACCAAATTATCCTATTACAAACACACACAGAAAAAAACAACAAAGAAAGACAAAAGCACGGGAGTGAAATCTATGGCATTTACATCTTCATTTACCTGATGTGTTAATGTTTATGACTTTTCCATATCATATCTAGAAGGTACAAACTGAACCATTCCTTTTCTTTTCTCTGATTTTCAGGAAGAGAATGTGTTGTATTTCAGTAAACTACAAATATTCAGAAGTTCCTGCTTATTTGATTAATCCTGTAAAATAACACAGAATAAGTATGATATTTTTCCCTATTCCCATTGTGGTATTATTACCATGTTCCCATAGACATTATAAGACACTCCTGCTACCCTACTATCTAGAAATTTAAATTCACAAAATTTTAAATGCAGCACAATGAAAGCAGTCTCTTCCTCCACACTATCCTCTGGAATAGGCCATTGAGATATGACACTATGCTGGACCCCGTATGCTTCAGAGGATGCTGTATTCCTTGGAGAAACATGAAATGACAAGCCTTTCTAAAAACATAAAGGTGAAAAGAAATCACAGTTTTTCAAGGAAACGCTAGCACTTTTATTACTGCTTCTAAAGGTTTATATAATGCTTTGCACCTGAAGAGCACTCTGTACTCAGCGATCTCCAAATCATTTGTAGTAGTGTATTTCACTTTGTGACAGCCCAATGAGATAGGCAAATAACACCATCTCCTTTATATAAATTGGTCGGTGGGTCTGAGAAAGTTAAGCACCTAATTCAAAGCCCATTAAGGCAAATGAAAAGACTCCCAGCAGGCTTTTGGTCAGTTGTTAATGAGACATCTCAGGTCATACAAAAAATTTGTGACAGAGAGCAGAACTCAAGTGTCCTTATTCCAATTCATGAGTCTTAGGTAGACATCATCCACCTTCCATATAAAAAAGATTTTTCAAAGGGCAGATTTGTGCCTGTCATTTCATAGAGGAGTGTCAAATATGTAAGGTGATATTACACCCATTAAAAAAATAGCTACATAGCAGAAGGTCTCAGGTGGGCAGAGATGGGTCTCACAATGAACAGTTATCCAAATCAGAGTTCCAGGAAATTAAGGCCATATTTCAGACCAAAGTGACCCAAGTGTGTACTGACCATTTTTATAAGTACAGGAAATCTTTACCAACTGACTCATGGAGAAATAAAAGGAAGAATAATAGTCTGACGGGAGGGGGCAAAGAGAACATAGCCAGACACTTCTTAGAGATTTTCAGTGACAGAACAAGAGACAGTGAACAGAGACTGAAATGCAATAAATTCTTTTGAAACACAAGAAAATAATTTTTTAGTCTCAGAGTGGTCAAACAGTGGCACAGGTTGCCTGGAGAGGCTCTGGAGCCTCCATGTTACAGATAGTCAGAACCCAACCAGACACAGTCCTAACAACCTACTCTGGCCATGCTTGTACAGGGGAGTTAACTAGATGATTTCCAGAACTAACATCATGCTCAAAAAATTCAATTCAACCTAAGACAAAAGAAATCCTTCCGGGCTGTTCAAAGTGTAAACACACTGAGCGATAGCAGAAACCCCTGTGATCAGTTTACAACCACAAATAGTTGTAAACAAGATGCTTCCTACCCTCCTCTGCTGGCCTTTAGGCTCCCCATGCACCTTGTGCTGCTCCTGCACATCTCACAGCATCACCCATGACACTGCAGTGATTTCTGGGGAGCAAGGAGTATCCAGAGCTACTGGACTGCTGCAGTTTAGAGATTCACCACACCTGAAGTGACAAATGTATTGTTATATCCAGCGCAGTGAAATCTCTTTACTCAACCATTTTTCATAACATTCAAAATGGACAACTCTTTTTCAAATAACCATTTAAGAGACAGGTAAAGAAATCAGGAGCAGGAAATAACTTATATTTAATCTGTCTACACTTTAACTGGAAAAGTTTGTCTTTCCCTTTTCAATTCTGAAAGATTTGCATTTTGACACATTTTATATTCTTGCATATCTTGTTTCTCAGGCTGCATATTTCAGAAAAAAAAATCTTTCCTAGTAGCATGAATTCCCTTTATGGATAATCCTTTAATTGACATTAATTAGAAACCCAGGGATCTAGACAAATTCATACTTTCCAAAATTTGTTTAGTTCTTTCTCTTTGAGAAGCAGCATCAGTTCACTCCTTTGGGAATACAAATGTCTCTCACGAAAATGAGGTATATCTGTAGTGACAGAGCAGTTAGTGGTCACTGTAATGATTCTTGAGTTTGAGTTGTTTATTAAGATGCATATCTGACAAAAGCACACATATGGATTAAATTCTTACCTCTCTATTATCTCTTGGCTGGTACCAAACACAACAGCAATAGGCTTTCTGGGAAACACAACACAGCGTGAGATATTTAACCCAACCAGAGGGCAGTTACAGTAATGGCAATTTGGGATTTCGTGTCCAGTGTGTCTATGACCATCTTGTAAGGTTAAGTTCTTTTCTTAGATGTATCCTTATCCTTTCTGAAACAAATATATTTGTTCAGTAGAAGCAGAACCTTTCCTTTTCCCTAGTTTCTGACCTAAGTTTATCTTCATCACCATAGAGCTTGACAAAAGTGGTCTTTACTCATGAATGAGCATATCCTACATAATTCTGCATAAACCCCATCAATTTTGTACTTTATTTATGGAGACACTTAAAAAGCATATAGTTATAAAGAACAAACTCCTCAGAAAAGAACTCTGCTGACACTGTATCTCTGCAGATATTAGACATATTATTAAGCTAAAGAGAAATATCTTTACAAAAAATGTATGTGATTTTTAGCCTTATATCTATTTAAAGCGAACTAAAACTATTCTGTGAAACCCAGCTTGTTGAAAGTCATGCCTCCACCCATCATGTGCATTTTAGTCACCACAATCCCATGGTGAGTGCTAAAGGTAGAGTTAAGCAACTCATTTCCCTGAAATGGCAATGAAGTGCAGCCAAAATAGAGATAATTATTTTAATTAATGGTAATGATTTTAACGGTTGAACATTTTAACTAATTAATTATGATTGATTGCTTGTTACTAATCAGGAATGTGATTCAAAGTTCTAATTGAAAACCTGAGAGCAACGGGCACAAAAATATGATATACTTCTGCTGAGAGAATAGGCATTTATTTTTTAGATGAAACACTTCAAAGTAAAATTCATTTTGACATTTAAGATGGCCAGAAAATAATGTACATCTCCTTCACAGAAGACTTTTTTTCTCACAGACACTGGAATCTGAAAACACACAGATAACCAACTTGAAAAAAGTGGGGTGCACTTTCTGGTCTTGTTTGAAATCTGCTTAACCTTCTTGTGTTACATTCCCTGTCAACATGGCATCATGCTGTTGTGCTTTAATACACGAGGGAGAAGCTAACTGCATAATATTTATTCAGGATATGAACTCACTGAAGTGGCTTTATAGATCTGAAGCTTTTCTAAGAATCTCAGTGAGGCATTTATTGAATTAAGTAGCCCTGCACTCTATTCTCACAGATACACTCTCTCACCAAGGCACTACTCTTGACTTCCTCCAGTCTGGGTTGAGGATAACACTAGTAGACCAACCTTTTTCCTAGCAAAAATTTTCACATTGTGCCTGTACACTTGGAGGCACAGGCTGTGTTGCAAGGGGATGCTGTTCCCCAAAACCATAGGGATGTGCCCCAGTGATCAGGACCTACCATTCACTCTCCCACAGTGGCCAGGACTCTGGGGCAGCTACAGCCAGAAGGCCAGGCTGCTTCCAGAGCAGCTGTCAGACCACTGCAAATGGCAGCAGGATGTATGAAGGAAAACCACACCAAGTGCCAGACTTCCCAGAGATGCCAGAGGTGGCACAACTGAGCCATCTGTCCCACACACTGGGCACTACCACGAGGAAGGCCACATAAGGACTAAAAGCCTTCCACCTAAATCCCTACACTGCAAAGACAGGTAATCAAGTGTCACTGGGGACAGTTTGGCATTGTCCTTTCATTGGGACTAAGGGCAGCTTACCTTTAAAAGGGGCAGCCCTGACCGTACAGTTATCCTGGCCTCACTTTCTCTGCTTTGCATGGAATCCAGATACCCCATGGCAGCAGGCAAATGGTTTCAACAAACTGATTGGGCAGATAACTTATCTTTTGGGGGAAAGAGGGACAAAAGCCTCTGTCAACAGCAGCCCACAGTCAATGGCTCTAGGTGGAACAGCCAGATGTCAGCACAGAGAGTGATTCGCAAAAGACAGCAGCCTCAGGAACAAACCACCTCAGGCTGTGAGCAGGAGGCATTGCAGAATCAGAAGGTTGAAAGCATCCCCCTTTCAAGGAGAGGGGCACCAAATGCTAGGCTGAAAAGAGATCGTCTCTCAAAACTATAGAGTCCAAAATATTTCCTTGGTGCTAGTGCCTCCCTACAATGCAAGTCTTAATAAATAAAGAAGCAGTCTGGCTTAGGCAGAAGGGGGTAAAGCAAGAATTGTAGTGCCACCAAAATGTTTATAGAAGAACCATGAAGCTGTTTCACAGTTTTGATAGAGAATTTGCTCCCTTGTTAGCTGATTTTAAAAAAAGGAGAATCCCCAAAGTACCATTTGGCAACTCCTATAAATAAATGTTGCAGACATAATACTGCTTTCTTCCTCCAAAGAAAAGGGATTAATTTACAATAAATCTATGGGTTAGAGACATGTAGAGCTAGAGTATGAGAATATGGCACTTTAAACACAGCTTTGATATTGCTGGTACCAGTGAGACCAGCTGGGGTAGGCAATGCTTGGTCTGAACTGGTGGTGGTTGTAGTAAAGTAAGATCCAGTCCCACATCAAGCAGGCAATGCTGTGGAACTGTATGGTACTGCTTACAAGCATATTAACTACTGCACCAAGCACCACACAGAGAATGGAAATGTAAAGACTCTGACCATCTCCATCACGTAGCCCAGCTCTCAGTTCTGGGTCTTTGTTGTCTTTTTGTCTGGGTCAGGAGTCTGAGGATGCCTACTTCCAAGTTCAGACAAACTGCTGTGATTTACTCTGAGAGCATGATTTTAAGACTATTCTGTAAACCTGAATGTTGCTTTAATCTAAACTGATACTTTCATCATAGACCTTTCCTCTGTGTTGTGGGGATCAAGCTGGAGCAATATACTCAAATTTCTAGGTGCTTAAAGTCATAAGGTGCTTCAGTGAAGAGCCTGAGAATCTTAGCACTTTAATCCCATACACATGACCAAAACCCAACTATCTCACCATGATCCAGGCTTAAGCAGTCATTCCACCTGAGTTCCACCTTAACCTGCCCAAAGCCCAAACACTGTCAGACATAGTCTTAATTGTGACAGTAAATAATCCGGACTTATGCAGATCAATTGCTCACACATGCAGGTGCCCAATGATCTTTGTACTACACTACCTATGGGACAATGCACATCCAGCCCAAACCCATCCAGGAGCAGCAGCTCAGAAACTGACTCATGGGTGAAGCAGACATCCTTGATTTAGCCATAACTATGCCTATTGAGGGCAAGGATGAATTCATTCACCTTAATTTCCCATCATAGATATACCAGTTCCACAAATTCAGCCCTGGAAATTGAGAGTGGTTTCCGTCCCAGGCACTGTGCATTTACCTGCTGTGTTAAGCCATTAAGTTAAACTTGGAACAAAACAGGAAAATTAAAATGGAAGGTAGACAGCTTTGGTGATCTGAAGAAGAGAAGGGAGTCAGTCTCAAAGATAAAATTGCTACCTACCTCAATTCACATCACAGGCAGAGAGAATTTAGCAACTCAATCACGCAAATAGCTCCTAAGATTCTAACATACTTCCTCATTAACTATTTGCACCATGGTAGAGGTAGGAATTTTTGTCCATAGTACTCCTATTGTGTAAGTTCATTGGTAGAGATGACTAGCAGGCACTGACACACAACAGGGCACTTGTAATTTTATCTTCTGGAGGAGACAACCCAGAATAGATTCTTTCCTTTCATTATTCCACTCTACCTCCAAGCAGAAAGCTGAGAGAACCACAACTTCAGGGAGCATGGTTTCTAGCTTAAAAGGAGGGACAAAATGGGAGTATAGTGTGGAAAGGACTGTGCCCTTCAGTTTACTACTTGCATGTTGAGTTGTTTAGCTGGGAGGGGGAAAAAAAGTCGTATTTGCTGATTGCATAAATAAGCCCCAAAGCTTCAGTCCTATGCATTCTGCTCCTTTAAAGGACTGCCGTATCATATTAGCAGTCATCAGAGGAAACCATGCCTAGAAACTTCACTGAAACCTGCAGCACTTCAAGAAGGATAAGAAAGAAATGTCACCAGGCAATACTCTCTCTTGCCCCTTTAGCATAATGGCTCAGGAGAGGGAGATTACAACAGGTTTTCATTATGAATATCATGTGTTTGAGCAAGGAGCAATTTCCTGACAGCTTTGATTCCAAATTTCAACATTATGTCACTTGCTGAAGTATCAGACACATCATTAACCAGCTCTAGCAGGTTTTGTTATGATACGATGAGTCAATATCTGCCTAGAAAATTTAACCCATTTTTCTCTCTTCACACATTTTGAACAAGCTCTATCCTAGAAATTTCTGCCTTTCTGAACAATATTTCATCTGAATCATAAAACATTCTTTGATGCCTTATTATTTACACAGCACTTGCACATGTTCATACCTTATTCTCTATCACTTCCAAGAAGTAGCTCTACCCAGGATTCAAGGTGCTTTCTAGATTTAGCTTTAATTGTATTCTCTATTTTAGGCAGCTAAGCATTATATACAACAACCTCCACACAATTTCAGAAAAAAAGGAAGAGAGCTGTGATGTCTCACTGACTTCTGCTGGATGGCTGAGAGGTCTTTCCCTCTGAATGGCCAGATGTCAGCTTGCACAGTCAGCTCAGACCCCTCTTGCTACGCTCCTACGTCTGGACCACCTCTTCTTTCTCATTGCAGTTTCTGTGTGCTACCCCAACTTAAAGGAGCATCACATATTTTAAAAAGTGCCATTTCACAGCAGATTTGTGGGATGATTCAGACAATCTAGCAATTGATACATATCACTACGTACAGAGCTTTGCAAGACTTGGACCTAGGACAGGTGTTCCTTTAAACTCATGTTTTAGGTATAAAAAGAGCTATCAAAAGTCAATGACTACTTATGCTAGAAAAAGATACATCAATGTAGCATTAAATCTCCCTAATCTTTGCAACCAGGGCATGGCTGCACAGAAGTCTAAAACACAGTGGAGTGAAGCAGCAAATTAGACACTTCCCAAGCTACTCTTCTGTAAAGAAGTTAAGTTTACCTGATTTTCCCTCTTACTTGAAAAACCATGGCTAATGTACAAATTGGAGCATTTACTTAGTCAGGAAAGTCAAGAAAAATTATTTATTTTGTGGAGGTCTACTGATAAGTTCTTTGGAACTTTGTGTAATAGAAAATATGTTTAAATGAGGGAACTAAAGAATAAATTTACCTTCTTTAAAAACAGCAGAGAGGCAGAACAGGCAACTCCCTTGACTTAGTTCAGCTGAGAGAAAGTCATGAAATATAGCCAAAATTTGAAAGTTATTTTATAACGTTTGAGGGTGCAAGCTCATTACAAAACTGCTGCTTCTGAACTGCGGCAGCACACCTGGAAAATGTAGAAGACTGACAACAGAGACATATGTACAAGAAATCTGGAGCTGCTATTGTTCTGTGGACAACACAAACTAAAAACCAGAAGGTAGTTTTCCATTCACATCTGTCCCTGATCTCTAGTGAAACCTGCAACACATAACCTCACCTGGAGGCAGAAACTGAAGTCCACTTCAGCTGCCTATAGTCTTTAAATTCAGTTTCAGCCAGGCTTTATTATAAACCTCTGCTGATCTGGGAGCAAGGAGGCTGTCCAAAACCAGGTGTGTAAAATATATTTCCCTTGCTATATATGTGTTCACTTATTGCACAATTTTCTGTTTCTTTAAAGCTACATGAAAAAAATTCATCAAAATTGTTGTCTGTTTAAATGCTTTGGAATACGCTTAAAGCGATACACTTGGGCTTGTGAAGCTGTCAGACCAATTTTGTTTTCAGCAGGTTAGTACTATTTAGAGAACTGCTTCCCCCTTTTAGATAGGGTTTGGGGAAGGAAAGCCTGAGAGGATCTTCTTCTAGAATCTCATGCACCATCTTCTAGACCACCTTAGCAGGGTTGTGTTGAGGTAACATCACAGGTTATGCTCAGAGAGCAGAGTTGATTCTAGACCATTAGTCTTGAGCTTTAATGCTAAATACTTTTGCATAAGAACATTCATATTTTTAAATTAAACTTCCTGAAATCTGCATTAGATGTGAATTTAGCTTCAGGCTCTCCCTGCTCTTTCCTGTGCTGTTTCTGAATAACACAGTTACTGATAAAACGCACCCAAAAAATATTTCTTAACTAGTTGGCTGCAAAGTCAGTGTAACAAACCAGGACTTGGCCAACTATTTTTCAAGGTGTTCACATGTTTTCTGGCTCCAAATAAAGCTGTTTGTCACTAGCACCATATCCTCTGTATTTATGAACTTGTTTGCCTTTTTTTCAAAATACCAATCAGAAAAATAAAGCCAGGGGTAGTAAAGGCACAAAGCTAGTCATAAGTAGAAACAGCTTTACCAGTATCAGCTGTTCTCCAGAAAGGTGTTCCAAGTGTCTCAACCCTTTAAATGAATAGTGAGTAAGAAGTTAGAGGTGCAGTGAAGGGTCTAGTTCAAAATTCATTCCTGCTAGATTACACCTACATCTGCTATGTCTGATAATCATTAATAAATATCTCCAGAAATAGTTACCTAAATTAGCGTTATTCACAAAGAGAAATATGATTAAAGAAACTTTTTTTTTCAAGTTAACATTCAATGTATCAACATGTTACAGAAGAATGGAAAAATAGATCAAGATTGAACCTGGTTCCTTTTCTCTCTTGCAAATCTGCTTTGAAATGGGCTTGTTCAGTACAGCAGCAGCCTAAACCTCAGGTTTCTGTTGAAAACTGCCTTGGAAATGAGGGCCAAATGGCAAAACTCAGGGAGAAAAGGTGGAATAGAGACAAAGCTCTGCATTCACTCCAGCATCAGATACAAAATCCTCAGACTGAAAAAAGACACATTGGCATTTCAGCAAATGAATCTGTACTGAAACAGGAAGCAACAACTGCTTCTTAGTAGCCTCAACAGAAACTGAATTCAGCAGAATGAAGCTGCCTTTAAGACTAACTGGTGAATCATCAGCAGGAAAACTGAGGCACTAGGCAGGTTTTGATGTCAGCACCCAGGCCCAGAGAAAAACACCTTTCCCAGGCTCTTGGCCTGACTCCTTTCAACACAACACTGAACATTTCTATCCTTCTTGCTGCTCCCTTCCCCCACAGGAGTGGAAATTGTTCCATCTGGTACTCAGATTGTCACCAGTTAACTAAGACCAAATCCCAAAGGTGCAGTGGGAGAAGTCCATAACTGTCAATAGAAAGCCATTTCCATTTTGTTAACCTAAACTGTGAACGTATTCCAGTTTTTTGTGGTTTTGTTTTGTTTTCATCACAAAACAAAACAATACTGAGAGCCTTCTTAATTTCTGTATAATTTGGAAAACCATCGAGATCAGCCAATTCTCTGATAACTGTATTATTAACTCAGTAGGATGCCACCAGCTTAGATCATCTGCTCTAAAATATTCCAGTAAGAAAGAAAGAGAAGCAATGAAAAAAGGTGAGTTAGAAAGAGAGAGAACTTACTGTGAAGAATGCAGAAATCTCTGGCTGCTTAATAGATAAGAATGAATGCTGCTGTTTAACTAAATCCAGCCACTGAAATATCTAATTAAAACTGATGTGCTTATTTAGTTTCCAATTCATCACAGGTGGGCCCACATTAATGTGAAAATGAAAGTAAATTACCAGCATTTGGCAATCTCAGTGAATGTCATTCACATTATTAGCTCAAATCTCAGAATGCATTTTAAAATATGGTTCATAGGTAATAATGTGCCTGAGAACAAGTGAAACCTCAAATGTCTGTCTTTTACCCACAAGTGTGAATTCCAGCTTTGCTGGGGGAGCTGCTGAATAATGTACGTGAGGTTCTGTGCCTTTAGGCAGAATGTTCTGGGGAAGTTTCACCCATTTTCCTACCACTAATATGACTTGGGAATGGTTGTTTATATTGGCCCCACTCCTACCTGCCCCCCTCCAGGTAGAAGCTCATAATAACTTGAAGTCATTTAATTGTAACCAGGCTTCAGCCTCACACTCAGATCACAGAGACTCTGTGTGCTTCAGCTGCAATATACTCAGCTTCAAAAATACACTACAGAAGGGAACAAATAGACTTGAAAATAATGTGTCTTCCAAGAGCATATGATTTTTTTTGTAAATATTGTATTCATAAATTTTATCCGTTATGTGCACTTGAGCTGGTTGTAAAAAGAAAGTTAAAATACTTTTGATATTAACTTAGAAAATCTATGCAAATCTTCAAAATATGAAAGGATAGATTAAGCCATATATTTTTATGAACTGAACATGAATATTATTGTCCAGAAATGCACGTCACTTCAAATCCAGTTAGCAGAATTCTACTAAACTGAAATAATTTTTTATCTCTATTTTTGTTTGAGTCAATGTAACCAACATCTCATAAAATGAAATACTATAATCAAGGGCTTACCTCAGGTGCTCAATATCTGTTAAATATATTTATGCCATGCTTTGGGTCAAATTTTTCAAGTTCAGACAATTGTGTAATTTTACAGTTAATCTCAACATTGTCTTGAGTATTATTTGCAATATACAACTCTAACACATGGTTACTGTAGTGAAAAGGGCAATTTCTGTTTCAAGACTTCAAAATAAATTTTCCGCTGCTGCCTTCAAAACCAACACTTTTCATTAAAAAAAATGTAAAGTATTTTTACTGGATTTGAAAAATACTTTTTCCATCCTTTTCAGTTTTAATAGTCTTCCCCACTATATTTTTGCTATTAACAGGTGAATTAAGGGAATTTATTAAAATATGCAGTGATAGATAGATAGACAATAGATAGATAGATAGATAGATAGATAGATAGATAGATAGATAGATAATCGATTCGATCTAGACAAATTTCTTCAGTATTCAAATGTGAACTGCAGCCTGTTTATATTGGAAAAAAATTGGTTTTTTCCTTAGCCAAATAGCTATGCCATGGCACTGCAGCCCCTTGCAAGCACCATTTTAAACACACTCTACCATTATCAACCACAGAAAACATCCCCAAGATCTGTATTGCAAAGCTAAGTAGGCTAAAAATTATCTTTTTTTTTTTTGAGAGAGAGAGAGAAACCAAAGAAAGGTGAAAGATGAGCCAGAGCACCCAAAAAAATAGGAAGAGAAGGAAAAGGCTTAAGAACAAACTAGTGTGCCAACAAGTAATCAAGTTAGGCAGAAATTTAGTTCAAGGAAGGAAACAAATATACAACAAGGGTGCTACATCACCTAAATAGACTGGAAAAAAACCTCAACTCTATGTGGTTTTAAAAGCAAAGAAAAAGAGGAAATACATAAGGCTGGCATATTGCTTATCCAAGGGATGCAGTAGGACCACTCTCCCATGTTTCAGGCAATATGGAACTGGTCTCAAGCTGAGGAGTTGCTGGCCAGGCCTTCTGCAGTGTGAGGCTGAGAGCATCCTCCAGACCCACCAGGGAGTGCAGCCAGGGCACTGCCAGCCCTCCAGCAGGGTGGGGACACTGACATCCCTAGGAATGCTGACTGGACAGCGGCTAGGGATCATGCTTTCTGCCTACACCCCATGACAGAATGTCTCTTTACAGACTTATTGGCAGTACATGTAGGGGGAGGAAGTGTAAGGATGAGAAACTGGCAAGAAATAATAGAAAGAAGTGCTGTAGTTTTGACGAGGATAATAACCTTTCTAACTGGTGTCCCATCATATTAGGTTTCCCATGAAATTATTTAAAACAGCAGGGAATCAAACATCCCCACATTATTAACCTCTAGCTTGCACTTATTGAAGAAAATCAGCCAGATATTTTATGGGTGGCTTCCCTGACAAAGCCACACAGTTCAGTGAGGACCAAATGTAAGACCCTAGGCTTACCCCACAAGCTCATCAAAGGGGTTTTATGCCATAAAGGAATGATGCCCCAAAACCCCACCCAATGGATTTATTCAAAGGGCCTTATGCTCTTTTGTATCTTGAGGTCGTGCATGGGAAAAATGCTACAATATTTTCAGGTTAAAATAACACACTTTTACTGGCAAACTTCGGAAAATAGGGCAACTGGGCAAAAGTTTAAGTAAACAAACATTCAATCAACATGAAGCATTTTACAAAGCATTGACTTAGCAAATTCCAAGCCATCCTGGTTTAAGTTACCCAAATATCAAGAAAAGAGACTTTGAAGAAGTAAAGAAAAAGAGAGCAAGAGAAAGAGAGAAAGAATTATAGCTGATGCTTTAGATGCAGTATAGAACCAAGAACAATAAGACCACAATACTGTGGAGGCCTCATGGTGTTGATTTGATTTGCTCTGGACTCCTGTGGCCACCATCCCCAGGTGGGGCTTCCAGCCTGCCAGCCATTCGAGATCTGGGTGAGGGGCTCCAGGGGGATGCGGTGTGGGGTCTCAAGTGTGCCAGTGACTGACAGCTGCACTAGAGGCTCTCAAGGAGGCAGGGAATGAGTGCAGAGCAACAATGCACCTTGGCAGAATGTGGTCTGCCCCCTCACACACACACAGAGTTATTTTGAGCCAGCTGTAACTTTTTTCCAGTCTATCACACCATGGGACTGGGTTCTCATGCTGATGAGGGACAGCCCTCCCTCTGCTCCCCAGCCCTGCTGGTCTGATTGTCACCCCCAGGCTGCCCAATGGCCACCACCACTGGCCACTCCCTGTCCCTTTCTGACCAGCTGCACAGAGCACAAGGTTTTCCCATCCACACCAGGAAGGCAAATATCCAAAAGTAAGAAAGGATGCTGTGTACACTGGAAATCACAGTACAACACCAGGGTGACACCAAAACTGGTAGCATTATTAACACAGCTGTTAATAAGCTATTTGTATACGGCTTTTTAGACGAAAGCTAGCCTAATGTTAAACATTTCAGGGGAAATATTTTCAGAGCCAAATGAAGACTATTTATTAAAGGAAGCAAAAGTTTCAATCCAGAAACTGGCCAAGCTGGAAAACCAAATCATAGCACCATCTTTTACATCACTTGCACATTTTCTAGGGTGTGACAAAATACCATACAGAAGAAAAACAAGTTACCACATTCAAAAGCAGTTATTAGAAAAGTCTATGGATTTATATTATCTAAAGACAGAGCTGAATCACCTGAATAATAGGTTCTTCCTACTTATTCACAAATTCCATTTGGAAATAATTTAGCACTTTTTTTTTTTTATGATCCTCTTTCAGAGCAGTACATTGTTTGGCTGGGAATCTACTGCTGGTTTGGGGTTCAAACATTCTACTTTACTTAAATTCTTTGGGGGATTTTTTTTTCTGTTGCCAATAAGTCTTTTCTTTATTCCCAGCAAAACTCATTTGACTGTCTGTTTTTCAAATATTTATGCTTATTGAGGCAGTTAAATGCCTCCCTGATATCTGATCCCGTCAGACCTCTGAAGCTAAGCAGGGTCAGCCTCGGATTAGTACTTGGATGGGAGACCTCCTGGGAAATGCCGGGTGCTGTAGGTTCTAGTCCTGAGGACTTCAATGTCACTGTCCAAGCTCGCTCGGCCGTGGCAGATGAACCTCAGGACTTAAACGGTGGGACCAGTTCTGCGCACACTGAGCCTCACCTAAAAAATCCACTGTGCAGGCTGGAAGGGCACACCCACGTGGGGAGAGCCCTTCCCAAATCTTCGTTCGCGAAGCCGAGCCACACACACGTGCTTGTTGAGCAGACCTGCTCTTTTTCAAAGTACTAAGGAATTTAGGACAACAGGAAGGCATTGAAATGCTACTTTGAAATATTTAAACCTTCAGAGGGCAGGTTCAGGGTTTTAAGGGTTTAATTTTGACATTTGTGAAGATATACATGCATAAATTATTGGTAATGTTGAATTCCAGCACTAGAAATGCAGCAAAGGACCTTGGCGGCACCACAACGAACAGCTGCTTGTGAAGAACCTGCCTTCCCAAACACCCAGAGGAAGGCAGGGAGCACTGAAGTGTTGGCTGAATATTCAAAAACATTGCAAAAAATAAAACTCACCATAAAACAAAATGTGAGGAACACACTTCTGTTTCCAATGCCCCTTGGGCAACACTGTAGAAAGGACGTGGCTATACATTTTACACCTCTGCTATATGCTCATACAAACATGCTTTTAAAAAAAAAACAACAAAGAAAGGCTTATTACTATTTCAGTGTCCCTGCAATAACATTGGTGTCCCGTAGAAAAGAAGTATGTCCCATGTACAGCACCTCATAATCATCCAACTGCACAGTGGGAGGTATTTGCCGTCTTCTGAAGTATCACTTATTACTCCTGGCAGGACTGCAACTGGCAAAACTACAGGTTGATCCTGTATGATCAACTGGATGGTTCAAAGGTGCTGTGGGGAGATGAGTGGGTGACTTCCAAAAGCAAATGCAGTTCAACGTTTGAATGGGAAGGGCAGGAGAGTTTTATGGTGTTGTAGGGTCATTTCTGAGAGGTACAGTATTGATAGTTCACATCGTCTTCGAGTAAAGATATGCCTATCAAAAACAAGGACCATCTCTACTTCTGGAGCTGTGCACACATGCTATAATAAAGACAGAGTCCTCCACCAAGATTTTACAAGCCAGGTTTATGAGCAGACAACATACAGATGTAATACACAAACATAGAGGAAGAGACAAAAGGAGATAACAGCAAAATGAGCATGCATTTTTCAAAATAGGCAGTAATTTCATGGCTTAATTTAATCATGGTTAACTTGGTGCAGTACCTTGCTTTTCTCCTGTCCTCATAAGTTTTAAGGCCTCATTAACATAGGATGCATGTGGAATATTTCACAGAAACTGCAGTCAGTAAGACTAGCCTCCCAAGCTTTATGACATGTTTCACCGATTCCACAGAATATTCTGAGTTGGAAGGGACCCACAAGGATCATCAAGTTCAACTCTTAAGTGAATGGACTGCAGAGGGATCAAACCTGCAACCTTGTTGCTGTTAACACCATGATCTAACAAACTGCGCTTATCTCAGGGTAGTCTTTATGGGACCTTATTCCATTTTAAGTACTAGTCCCAACAGAAGGTATTTACCAACCATCATTTCAAAAGGTGAGTATGGTGTTCTGCAATAATTTACATTTTCTGTAGTAAAAACTGTGAATGAGTGCTGAATTTTTCTCTTCTAGATGGGAAGTGCTAGCCAAGGCTTTTAAGGATGTTCATAGCATTTTAATGCCTGACTTCTGCTTACTCCTGTCTTACAATTGGAAAGGGCTTTGGGAACTACTGGAAAAGAAGACACTTCAGCACTGTAAGTTATATTGGTGTTACTGTAATAAAACCATTTCCCCAGAGAAGAGGAAAGCGCTACATCAGTTTAGATGCTGAAGTTATGCTCTGGTTCTGAGGATACAGTTGGGCTGGGGAAGAGGGCTTACAGCATGCCACTGGTTTCTATAGAAAAACAGGTTGTATGTGACTAGGCAATAAGTCATTAACATGAATATATGTACAAGGTGAGAGAAAACAGCCTTTTACATTCATATGCTGTCATTATTCCTATCCTTACCTTCCATGTAAAGATGACCTACTGTATGATGTAGTCTCAGGAATACCTGCACAGCCTTGGCCAAGAAATTGTTTATTGATGTATATGATCACACATCTTTAATTTCACTTCAGAAATCACACAGTAGGCATTTTTAGTAGCTATCCTGATAGGTCACAAGGCCCTTGAATATCAAAGGAGGAACAATCATCCCCCTATCTATATTGAGATCAAAATACACACTGGTGCTACCAGAATTGAGTTGCATATAATTGAAATTCATCTTGCAAGTTCAAATTTTAAAGAAACTCAAATCTGATGCCAACTGAATAGGGCAGCAGAGTTAAAGGAGAAACTATTTTGGTTCAGTTATTTTGATGTGAATTTACTGCTCTTGAAAGGCAGTATCCAAAGGAGTACAAGATGAGTGACAGGGGTGTTCCTCACCAAAACAATTTAGTCTGTTTCTGGATAGAGGCTCTAGGGAAAGTGTTTGCATCCCATTTACTAGGTCGACTGGCATCTTCGGGCGTCCTGGTCTTGCCAGCATAGCCATCATCATTTGTATCAGCATTTCTCTCACAGTGGGAACTTAGGTTCACAGAAATGAAATGAGATTGACTGTTTTGTAAGGGCTGCTGAGACATGGCTGGATGATAAAGTTTTTCCCTTCTAAGAGATCACAAAATCTCATGAACTAAATCATGAACATATTGGAGGCACATTTCTCCACAGGTTGCCACTTTCAGCTGCATGCATGGCTCTACTCACCTCAACTTGCCATTAGTGAGAGCTACAATGTACCTGCAAGGTTCTGAAGGATATTCTGAACTTCTGGAAACTTCACAGTTGGAACCAGGTCTCCCCTTCAAGTAAGACTGTACTGGCTAGTTCTTTAGCAACACTAACTAGTAGTTTGTATAAATATCATTTTACAGCAGAAATGTCATTTCCAAATTACATTCTATCAGACCCCAGCACAACTTTTGACAGAAATCCATTGCTTTATTTAGATTTATGTTTTAGCAGATATCTCTTTAAGGAAATATGCAAGAGCAATTACCACACACTTTGTCACAGACAAGTCTATAGAGTTGACACTGCGTGTGTTTGATGTTTACACCCATGATACAGTGCAACAGAAAAATGTGCATGTGTTTGGCTTAGTGCTAATCCAAGATCAGGCAGACAAATCAAAAGCTAGAAGCAGTAAGTCAAACACCCTGGCATGACATTTGGGTATGAAGTTCAGCAAATGTTTTTGCACGTGGGGCAGAAGGAAAGAAACTCTGATGTGTGAAATGAGTCTTCCAGCAACTCAGCTTCTTGCCATGGGGAATGATTCTCCTTCACTCAAGGCTCAAAACCTTTGATTCCATGGGAAGTTCTCATTTCTCTAAACCATTTTGCTCGGCATTCAGCTCCAGCAGTGATAAAATTCCTCCGGTGAAGTGCTGAACAGTGCAAACCATTTTTCTTTGTATTTTCAAATTTTCAGAAAGAACAAGACCAAAGAAACACAGAAGTGCTAGTCTTACACTTTCATAATGTTTAGTCATATCTATCCAGAGGATAAAGTCCATTCTGTACACTTTAAACTTTCCTACAAAATGAAAACATGAAATAGGATATAATCCTTCATGCTCATTATGAAAATATGGTACTCAATCTGAGATTATTACAACTTTGGCACAGAATTCCAGACCCTAGAATTTCTAGACAGTCCTATATATCCTCAGTCTGTGTTGTCACTCCAGTTACACCCCACTGCCTTCACAGAGTACACCTGCAAGTATCTAAGCTGGTATTTTGGTCCTATTCAGCATCTGTGATCTCCATCAGTGATGAGCTGTAATTACTCTTGCACAGCTGTAATAGTACTCACTGGACACAGCAATAGGCTTAAGAGCACATTGTTTGGCTCTGGGATTTTAATAAATTTTAAATCCAACTTTGAATTTTATACTCTTCCTTTCAAACAAAAGTGTGTTATGCCTTCTGATTATGTTTTAGGTGATGTAGCAGAATAGCACACACGAAATGTTTGGCTGCCTTATTTCTGCCACACATTTCCTCCTTGTTTTGGCCTTAATCATTTACCACCATAGAGTTAAGTCCAGAATAATGTATTCTCAATTAACACAAAAAAACCCACATCATCAATAGCATCGTCATTAACTATCAGCAATTACTGCCTAGTTACAGCACTTGTTCCAGCTTTGGGGTGGCATCCATCCCCACGCTGATGACGATGATGGTTCCAATAGCAAAGGTCAGCCTCGCACCCTCTCCAGAGCCCGTCAGCCGGACAATTACCATCATTGACAGTTTTTGCCAGAAGCACACTTATTGAAAGCAATGTGAACGCTGAAAGGACTATGTATAAAAATAGAGGAAAATTGTCTGCAGTCTTCCCTTATCTCCTGGTTGCCAGTTGTAATTAGATCTTCAGGCTGCTTTGCAATCAGCCATCAATTCCACAGTATAAAGATCTCTGCAGCAGAATATGCACTCTATGTCTTTAACATCAGAGTACTCCACTCATTCAAATGGCTTATAGTATAAATATCTTTTGCATATAGCTTAGGACATCCAGGAAAAAAAGGAAATGGGGTATACCAGAACTTCCTTAGATGAAACTGAAAAGAATATAGATTGCAGTTACTGTGTGGTATTTCCTGGTGCAGCCCCAGAAGTACTGGAATAAGATCAAAAAGAACCTTCATTTATATATTTAAAGTCCCACCTCCTTTTACATTTTTCAATACATAGGATTATCTCCCTTCGTACAACATATTTAATCTTCTCTGTATCACTAATTTAACATTCTTAATTTTGGTGTTTTGAGGGATACAATCTCAATTTGATTCTCCTGATATAAGCAAAAAATATACAACAGACCTCTAAGATCATGTTCACATACACATTACAAGATGTTTCTTTATTATTTTGTCTCAGAGAGTAAGATTTTTCTTACCTATATGCTCTTGCTTAAATTTGCATTAGAGTTGTATTGATTTATTAACAGATATGTTCAGAATCCATTTATACTGTGTTTAGTTTTTAGATGCATGCATAAAAAAGTGTTCACCTTGTTGACTTAAAATCTACCCCCTTTGTGTTCATTGTCCTTAAAGGAATCTACATGGACAAAGACTGTTTTGCACCAGTGCCCTGGTTTTCAACATAAAGAATACTGAATAAATACTTTTTTTTAAGTCACTTTCAATTGTCTTTTAAAATGTAGTTAATATGGCAGAAATCTCTCTGAGCTATACGTTTATTACTAAGCAATGCCAGAAATTACAGTATGCCATTATTTTTCTGTCTCTGAAAATGCTGCTCCATATTTCTCTTTAGAGGAATGCCAACATGAGTCATGCAGGAAGAAGTACAATTACATAGCATAAAGCCAGAGACTACCAGCACAACCCCCCCAGGTGAGTTTCAATGGCTCTATAGCTAAGGAGGATATTCACCAGCAGGACACTTCAAGGTATAGAGGAAAACTGTCTGTGCCTGCTGGGCCTGTTTGTTGGAGCTGGCAAGTCCCATCTCCATCTTCTCTGATGCTCATTCTATGAGTAAAAGAGTTTCCATAGTAAGGACAGTTCTGGTCACCCTATACTTAGGGGCCCACCGCAATTTTGAAAGCTGTTGCTTTACTAAATGGGAAAAATAATGATTCTGAGGAATTATTTCTGGAATGGAAGTTTCTATAAGTTTCATCCTTACTTATAAAAGCATTGTCAAGAAAGAACTAGTTTTATATTCCCTTGATTTCACCCTGTTTCTCTAGAGGAAGAAGATATTTCAAGTGAAGGGATGGGGGCAAAAGTTAAAAGTAAGACATTCAAATAATGTTTTATGAACCTTGGAAAATGTCATTCTTAGTTCCTCAGGTGAAAATTCAGTTTCTGTGCATTTCAATCTTCTTTCAGTATGCCCATCTGACTCTCCAGATTCATTAACTGAGCAGCCACATTTTCAAGCAGGTTTCCTACAGTGATTGAAGTTTGCAACACATCTATTTCTGCATATAGCAATTCCAACACTTCTCAAAATGATCCCTTAAAGTCCAGACTTGTGGCAGATTGTCTTTCCAGCAGGACAGCACAAGATGGGCTCTGGTATGTGTCTTGAGATGTAGTGGTAATGCACATTGAAATAAATTAACTATTTATATAGAGCATTTCATCTCAGAATTGCATGAGCTATCTACTTCACAAACCATGCATAAAAGTATCAGCCTCCAGAATGAGACAAGGAAGTTTATGCAGGTCAGGCTCTTAGGTAGTGAGAATACACCATGTTCAGGAAACCTGATGAACTTGGGTAGTTTTGAATATAACGATTACATTATTCAGATCACTAAATGTAGTGTAAACAAATTTCCAGGATCAGGGATTAATGGTTTGATTTAGGCAATGAAAAGCAGACTAGAATGTTCTGCTTTTTTTGTTAAGAACTGCTTTAACCAACCTATAGTTCAGTGGTCACAGAATTAATTCTGAAACATTCTCAGAGTTCTCCTAACTTATTTCTTTCCCTCTATCAGTCTGTCTGCTGTGACAAAGTCATGAATAATAGATAGAATTGATTAGAATCATATCAAGAGAAAATATTTTAATAGTTTTGTTATAGTATGACATCTACAACCTTCACTCAGTGGTTAATGGATATGATTTTGTTTTGGTTTTTCATCTACCTTCTCTCATGCTTACCAGCTACCCATGGGTTGCAATCACATTTGTTTCTTGTGTGACTCCAGCCAGCTGAACCCAAGTGGGCTTCAGAGAAATGATAGTCAGGGTAGTAACATGCCATTTTTCTTTAAGTCTTGTGTTTCCAATGCAAGAAAAAATGAAGAAAAACATGCTAATTTGCAAACTTAATGCTGAGGAGCACAAAAGTGCTGCCAGGGGTTGTGCACTCGGAGAACTTCCTGTACAGTGAACATCCAGTTCCAATTCTTGTCTCTTTTTTTGTCAGGATTAAACATAAAATCATTGAAAAGGCTGGAAAAGACCTCTAAGATCATTAAGTCCTACTATTAACCTAACATGGCCAACCAAGTCCACCATTTAACCATGTCTCTTAGAACCACACTTACATGTCTTTTAAATACCTTCAGGGTCATTGACTCAATCACTTCTCTGGGAAGCCTGTTCCAGTGACTGACCACCCTTTCCATTAAGAAATTTTTCTAGTCTAAACCTCTCACCTGGTTCACCTTGAGAACCCCTACCTTACTACAACATCCTTTCAAGTAGTTATAGAGAGAAATAAGGGGGTAGGGGGTGGGGGTGTTGCCCATGCCCCACGCCCCCCCCCCCCACCTGTTCCTCCCCTCCAAGGCTCCTTTTCTCCAGACTAAACACAGCTCCTTCAGCCACTCTTCATAAGACTTGTTTTTCAGACGCTTCACCAGCTTTGTTCTTCTTCTCTGGACACAGTCCAGCACCTCAGTGTCTTTCATGTTATGCAGGACCTAAAACTGGACACAGGATTTGAGGTGTGGCCTCATCAGTGCAGAGTACAGAGGGACAATCGGTCCCCCAGTCCTACTGCCCGCACTATTTCTGATACATCAGGTTGCCATTGGCCTACTTGGCCACGTGGGCATACTGCTAGCTCACGTCAGCAGGCTGTCAACCAGCACTCCAGGTCCTTTCCACCAGGCAACTTTCCAGCCACTGTGCCCCAAGCCTGCATGGGGTTGTTGTGACTGAATTTCAGGACCCAGCCCTTGGCCTATTTGAACCTTGTACCATTGTCCTTGGACCATTGATCCACCTTGAGGAACACCACTCAGAACCAGCCACCAGCTGGATGTAGCTTCATTCACCACAACTCTCTGGGCTTGGTTATCCAACCAGTTTTTTACCGAGTGAACAGTGCACCCACTGGGTAATCCAATGAACCATGAGCAGGTAAGCTATGAGGAGCCAGTCCCTCCAGGAGAATGCTGGGGGAAATGGTATCAAAGGCTTTACTAAAGCCGAGGTAGGCAATGTCTACAGAGGTTCCCTCACCCACTAAGCAGGTCACCTTGTCATAGACAGAGATCAGGTCAGTCAAGAGGATGAATTAAGGCTATCATTGGCATTGCAAGTCCATTAAACACAGTGCCACCTTTACCAACTTTTTTTAACGGGAAATGACATTATAGCAGCAGCTTTTGTATCTCTGGTAAGCTCCACATATTGTACAGACAGCTCTAAAGTTGCCTTTAGATCTGTCATATGGTGCAAACAGCTGTCGATGAGCCATGTGAACTGCTTTGACCTCCTGCATGCCATTTTCCTCTGGCTTCCCTTTGGCTTTGAGCATGAGGCCTCTTTTACACAGCTCAGAGGATTGCAACAGAAAAGTTTTTTCCCATTTGAAGGGATCAGTGATTTTTCTTGGAAAATACAAATACAAATCAATAGTTTTTCATCTTAACATAAGGGAAAAGCTTACTGTTAAATGAACTCTGTTTTCACCCCTGAGACTAGTACAAAGCAACCAGAAGAGGCTCCATTAGAGCTGCACGGGGGATTTTAAGACTCTGCTTCACTTGTTCCCATTTCACATTGTCAAAACATGTAAAAAGAAAGGATTTCATTTCACTTACAAAAGACATGTCAGTAATTGTACAGCTTCAGAAGAAGTTTAATTATATGGTGTCTTCACAGGTGACAAGGTGCTAGCATCTGTATATATAAAAACTACCTGAGCTAGCTTTCAGAAGGATTTTTCCTTCAACACAGAGAAATTAGGGCTACTATCTTTCACATTTATGTAAGGTCGAGGACCCCACTCAGATGAATATGTAGGACCCTGAATTGCCTGAACTGGCAGCAGAATAAATGCAGAATGTGTCCATTGAACTGCACATTTCCATTCTCCTCCTGGACAGCACAATGTTGGGTTTTTGATATATATCTTCTTTTTTTTTTTTAAGATTCATTTTATCTATTTGACATTTGACAGATTTAGCTAGGAAGTAAATTAATCTTTACATAATATGCCTCAAACACCAAGTGGTCTGCTACGTAGAAATTTCATCAGCTACCTCTGCCCTTTAAATTCCTCACGTGGAGAAAATGGCAGAGTGAAACCATAGGAATATAGCAGAGAGCTGTTCTGGGGAGCATTACCAAGCTGTGACACTAGGTAAAACCAGAATCAGGACCAATGGATCTCTCTGTGGGCACTTGCCATCAGTACAGGGTAAAAACACACCATGCCCCAGCTCTGTCCCACCTTCCGTCATGAGAGAAATGCCTCAAGAGATTTCAGTGCCAAAAGGGCTCAGGTGGTGTATCCTATGCTAAGGGCAGAACTGATCAGGATATGACAGCTGATGCAGTTCTGGAACCCAAATTTTGCTCCGTGACCTGCATGGCTTGCTGAAATCCCGCAAGTCTTACACAGGGCTGAGCTGTTTAAGACCAAAGACAAAATTTGTTTTCTTGTGTTTAGACTTAACAGAGTTATATTTCATTTCACATTCCTTATTTGTACAGCAAAGAAGCAGACTGATATTTCAAAACCTTTTCCAAATGTTTATTTTAAGCAGTGATACAGGAACTCTGTATTTTGCATATGGTTAGTGGTGCTGTTTGCAAGTTATCAGTCATCAGTTTAACTTTTAATCAAAGGTCTTAAAACATTTGTGTATCTTTGAAAGTTTCACACATATTTAAGTGGAGCTTGATGAGTAGCAAAGTTTTAATTGAGCAGCTGTTCAGGAAGGGAGGCGCACCTCCCTGAAAGCCCCTCCTCGGCACTATCCCTGGGTAGCAAGCCATTGAGTGGCCAAGAGTACAAGTAGCTGAGAGTAAATGTACTGACAACATACCACATTTAGTACAAAATCCGTAAAGCAAAAATAAAACAGGAAACAAGGAAAGGCTTCAATGATTATAAAGGTTGTGAAGATAATTCTACAGGTACAGATACATATTACACATAGATTATGTAAAGACTGTATGTATATCTCTAATCTTAGATAATTATTTTCTATTCTATTATAAAAATCTTTATACATAGAAATTTCCTGATTTTTTGTTTTGCTACTGCTGCCTTCTGATGATTGTCTTTGGTTATATTATCTCATTTGAGTTGCCTATTTATTTGTCTGCTCCTTGAAACAGCAGAAAAGGATGCAAACAATGCAGGAAAATAATCTAAGGAAGATCTAAGAATCAGCATTTCTGATTCCTGTTGTTACTTCATTTCATTGGGCAGCATATATATAACATACATGTAATACAGAGCCTTAGATACTTTATTCTTATTAATTAAAAAGTTACAGATTTACATGCATACACATTATTCAGCTAGAGAGACAGGAACAGGTATTAAATATTCACAGACAGATAAGAAGGTCTAATTATGCAAGCAGTTTTGAAGTCTTGCAGTCAGTGTATACATACACACACATATTCATACATACACTTAAGTGCAAACTCCAAGTGCTGTTCACAAGGATTATTTTCTAAGTGGTAGTTAAAAATAAGCATATGTCTGTTGTATTCAAAAGACAGAATTCATTTCCTTTAACCAGTTAAAATAAATACACCAAGAACAAAGATGAGCAACAGACAACACAGGTAGAATTTTAGAAAACTCCACAAAAATAAAACATATAAAAGTGGGTCCAATTATTTAAAAGTTTTTGATGTATATAAAATTCTAAACCATTAATAAATATATCTGATAAATAATGATGATAGTCTCCATATTTCTTTGTTTAATTCTCAGTTTTCTTGCAAGATCTTCTTGAAGTTTGGTTGTAATGGATCATTACGTCCATAATGTGCTCAATGTTGGAGTGAATTTTGAACAGTTTTTAGGCTGCATACTGTTTTCTTCCAGATAATTTACTGGATTAAAATTAGCAGTGTGAAAAGCTGTAGAGAAATCTAAATGCCTGCCAAATCAAAGAAATAATCACATTTTTATGAATATTTAATATCATAGTCATGGCAAATAAGGCAAGTAATTAGTACTTACCATAAATTTGCAAAGTATTATTTTATGTAAATGTTACATTCTACTAGTTTGATATGAATTATTCATTGTATTACCAGACACTGACACAAACCAGCAAACACTAAAATCTATGTGTTATTAGTTTACTTACCTTTAATGATATTGTTTAGAGGGTATATTTCTGAGATTACTATTTTTCCCAAATGGGATGGAAACAAGAAGAAAGTCATTTAAAGTCACCTACTGCACATTCCAATATTGAAGAAACTCAAGATGCAAATCAGCAAAATGCAAGTTCTTTCATGTGTACAGATGAAGAGCTCTCAGCTATGTCTCCGCTTGCAAAGACTCCACAGGCGATTACTATTAATGAAGTATGATAAAAGCTGTTTGTAAAAATAATGGATGTAGGAGAAAAACTAACACCTTTAAAGAAAGCCCCCATAACCCCTCACTGACAAGAGGCAGAGTCCTTGCGTCAGGGAACTAAATGACTATGAGAGAATCTAGACCTGACAATGACATACGATGTCCTAACAGCACCTCAGGACAAAAAGGCCCCTTCAGTTTATCTACAGGCGTTGAGTTGTCATCTGTATTACAAGGCTTGACCTCTAACTTTTCTTGATTCTTACAAAAATAATTTCCTTTTCCTGATTTGTAGCTGGCCCTTACTGATCCCTGAAAACATCAACCCTCATCATACTTTCAGTGCTACAGTATATTAAATGACCAAAGCCACTTTTAATTCTTGCTCCATCTTAAACATAACCACATTCTTCCTCTGGTATTAATAAATCTTGCACTTTCTTGTAACTGGCAAATTTTCACCAATATAGAGAGTTACTCAACACTAATTCCTAGAACACCCACTCCTTTGCAATTACCTTATAACAAAAAAACCCCAATAACCTCCTAATTTATCTTTCACCTACCAAAATATTTTATTGAATCTTGATGAACAGCATCTGACTGTTTAATCATACAAAGGGCATTTTCTTCACACAGTAGATCAGTCTTAATAAATTACATCCACTGCTTTATACTTGTTAGCTTGATCTGTAGCAAACTTGTCAAAATTAAAATCTGCTTATGCAATACATCCTCTCCTTGGGTAAATCCATGTACATTTTCTGCATAAAATGTTGTCTTTTTTTATATTCATGTATCCTAGTACAAATGAATTTATTGTTCATAGGACTTTCAGACTAGCTGGTTTTGGAGCCAAATTCTCACAAAAAAACCCCAAAACAACAACAACAAAACCCAAAAACAACAACAACAAAAAAACCCAAGAAAGAAATCTGGTATTTCATATACAATAAAGCAAATATATTGGTCCTTTGGATCATAGCTCAGCTTAGAGTCACCACAAATTACATTTGGTATCTACCAAGGGATATTATAACGTTCAGTTTCTACCTCACTCTTCACCTGTCTGGCAGTGTCTTAAGGGCAATAGAGTTCACAGTACACAGACAAAATGTAAATGTTCTGTTTTTATTGTCTCAAGTCTCATCAAAGTAGCAAAGAGTTTTCATGTCCTAACAGAACTCTGAATGTTGAAGATGTGAACTTTTTATATACAGTAAAAAGCAATATTACCATCCTTGGACAGAGCTTGGAGCGGAGTAGTTGTTTTACTATTGGTAAGTAAATCAGACTCAGATTACAGGCTGCTGGAGGTAGTTCTGTCTGAGCCACTGACATCTCTGAATGAGGAATTTGCAAATATTAGCAACAGTGGTCTACATTTCATTTACTGGATTTAAATACGGCTTTCCCCATGCAATCTTAAATCTGTGTTACTCAAGCTTTTCACTGATTGTTAGCTGGAGTTTTGTTCAACAAAGGCAAGTTCTAGCCTTTCATGCTATTGTTACAAGGCATGTGTGATTTTGAGTCCTGCCATGCTAAGGCACGCACCACCCAAAATGTCTCTATGGCTTCTACTGCATTGTGCAAAATTAAAAACATCCCATTTTCAGAGAATGGAAATAAAAGGACTTTGGCTGGGGGAGAAGGGCAGGGTTTAAGATGAATATCAGATGTAGCTTCATAAAATGAAATATTTCAAAGTACAAGGGGAAAGGTGTCTCTGGAGCTCTGGGGACAGTGTTGTTAGAACAGCTCCTCACTGTGAGTTCATGTTTTCATGCTGTACTTTGGAAAATGCAAAAAGAAACTGGCAGCTAAGGATCAAGTATTAGAAACAGTTATACAAACCACAGCTCAGTATCCCCCATTTTAAATAAAAGCTTGCCAGCTGGCAAGTGGGAGAGAAGGAAAGTTCTTGTCCTTGTGGGTGGTTTGGACTATGCAAACCATCAGTCTTTACCCTAACAAAACTCTCATCAGTCTTTGGGAGTTGTGTGTTTTCCTTTAAAAATCACCCTTGCATAACTTACTTTATTTAGGTTCAAATTTATTTTCACCTCCATGAAGACTAGTTAGCAGGGTCGTTAAAAAAGCAGAAAGGAGCAGATGTAATGATCAAAAGCTCATGCTGAAGCATTCTTCAATCCCTGATTCTGTCTCCCTTCAGTATGGCCTGTCCCTCACTCTGGCCTCCTGTCCCCCGATCATAACGATAGGCAACATGTGTAAAACACCCAATTAAAAACAAAATACTATTTGCACATTCAAAGTGATGGTAGAGAAGATATGAGAACACAGCGCAATGGACAGCAAAAATGTGGTTCATATAAATGTTTGGTTTTCGCTTTAATATTTTAAATAAACATTTCCTTCCACTTAGACTCATCCTAATCTGCAATCTCCACCTGCTGTTTTTCAAACCAGATGGAAATGTAAATTATTTAAAATCATGAAATTCCATTAGCAGTTGGGCTTAAGTGCTTAAAAAAAAAAAAAGAGGAAGAAAGAGGGTTCCAGAAGGCTACCACACCACCCTTTGTGTATGGCTGTGGTCACAGAGCAGGGCCCAGGAGTATTCTGCTTCATACATGCCCTGGCTGAGCTCTGAACACTGGTGAAGAAGCCCTAGATCCAACTTGTGGCTGGGATTTGCACTGTAGCAACACCTGCAGCTCGCTCATTCCCACAGCAGAAAGAGTGTGACCTCTGGAGAGCTGGAAAAGCAGACATCTACTTCACATCCCAAACTGCTTCAAGCAATGCTACCTACTTAGCTTCTGTTCGGTGGGGAGAAAGAATTTTCCAGAAATGTTTTTGTGATTTTTTTCCTGAAGTGCAACCAATGCCCATGATGATGTCCATTCATTCCTGTTTGTAGCATAAAATCCTAAGAGGAAATGTCATATTAAGAAGATGCCTGCATGAATGAATACCACAGAAAACTGAGAAGCTCCATGAGTAATTAAATACAAACTTCATCTTTCTACATGCAGGACTTTTGGCCATGTGTGCTGGTTTAAACGTGAACCAGCAGGTGAAATGAACTCACCACGAGAGAGATTACAAGTCAGAGGCTAAAATTTAATAATAATATTACAATAAATACACTGACACAAAGGGAAATTGCTTTCAACTCACAAAACACAGCAGTATAACCCCGTATCCTGGGGCACAAACCTAAAGGGGTTTGTTGGCCCTTGTGCTGAGACCTATGTGGTTCCCCCAAGTCCAAAGTAAAAGGAAGGGAGAAACCTGTTGGTGCAGGTGATGGCTGTAGTCTGGTCGAGAGTGGTGGTCTTCTCCTGTCAAGGTCCTGCTGCTCCTCTGGATCCGACGAGAGGGTCCCAAGGTCTTCTTACCCTCCACTTATGTACCCTCAGGGAGCACCCAGTCCCTCCCCCAGGGCGGGGCCTCACACAATGGGTGATTAACTCTGGGAGCCAGGGGGTATTGCTGTACCATTGATGGCCTATTAGCAGCCACGCCCCCCCCCAGGCTGGGTGTGAAGGTGTTAATGACTCCCTGGGCAGCTGCTCCTAATGGTCCAATGTCCTTGGGAAACGAATAGAGAGGGTAGAATACACAGCTTTGATCACCCACACACAGTGTTAACTGGTCCCACCTGTTGAACTAGAACACCATGAAAATTAATAACAAAAATTATATTTGAGGGCATTGCATTCTTTTATTTCTTCTCTTTATAGATGCCTTGTACTAAAGGTGATAAGCAAGCACCAAGTCATGACGTTGTATCAGGCTTCTGTCCTGGTTTAAATGTAAACAGGCAGGAGAAAACAAACCCAACACAAACGAGATCACAAGCCAGAGCCACAATTTAATCACAATATCTCAACAAATGCAATGGCACAAAGAGAAATTGGTCTCAACCCACAAACCCAGAAGTACAACCCAGCACCCTGGGGCACGAACACAATGGTGTTTTTTAGCCCCAGTGCTGAGATCCACATGGCTCCCCCAAGTCCAAAGCAAAAGGAAGCAAAAAAACCTGCTGGTGCAGATGACGGTCAAAGTCC
This sequence comes from Pithys albifrons albifrons, assembly GCF_047495875.1. Classification (NCBI taxonomy): domain Eukaryota; kingdom Metazoa; phylum Chordata; class Aves; order Passeriformes; family Thamnophilidae; genus Pithys; species Pithys albifrons. The sequence goes on along the minus strand of NC_092461.1, from coordinate 64,445,406 downwards.
AGTCGAGAGTGGTGGCCTTATCCTGTCGAGGTTCTGATCCTTCTCCAGATCCGACAAGTGGTTCCCCAAGGTCTTCGAACCCCCAGATTATATACCCTCAGGTCCAGGTGGGGAGCACCCAGTACCTCCACCAGGGTGGGGATTTACACAATAGATCATCTGACTCTGTGAGTCATGGGATATTTTGGAATCGTTGATGGCCCATTAGCAGACACGCCCCCTCAGGCTGGGTGTGAAGGTGCTAACGACTCCCTGGAGGGGAGTTGTCACAGCTTTTATCTCACAGGTGTCTTTCACACCCAGCTCACATCCTAAGGGGTCGGGTGTGCCCTGGGCAGCTGCTGCAAATGGTCTATTGTTAACAGTTCATGGGAAATGAATAGAGGGTGTAGGATACATAGCTTTGGTCACACCCACACAGTGATAAACTGGTCCCACCTGCTGAACCAGGACAGCTTCTCATAGCTCTCCAGTGCATCACAAGACAGGAGCCTAAAGCCACCAGCATCAACAGTTTGAAACACAAGATGCGCTTATCTCTTCTCCTCCAAGGTGGCTGTGTTCTGCCAACTCCCTTTACCCTCTGCCGAGCTCCCTATGGCCCTACATAGCAAGAAATCAAGAAGTCATAGCAAGAGGTCAAGAGACCTCTTCACTACTGTCTGGAGGAGAGTCTTTTTGCATCTTCAATATCAGTTTTTGTGAGTTGGAAGCTCTCTGACTGCTTACTGTTTGCTTGGTTTTATCTAGTATTTGGCCACATCATACTATAACACGCTCTCTCAAGCTCAATCATACTAATTAATGTACAAGAACTTTAAAGAATATGCAAGATGTGTAAGAATGTATATGTACAATAATATACCCAAGGTATGGATATATTCTATTCCCACTCAGTGATCATCTATATGAATGTATTTACAAAACCCACACTAGACCCACACCCTTACCCATTCTGTCTCCATTATTGATCCCCAGTTATTAACAAGAGTACTACTCTGTCTTGGTTTGAGGGGAAAAAAAACAAAATGTTTACCCACAAGTGGGAGGAGGGGGCCTTCTCCACAATAATCACGCCACTCTTTATCAAATTTAAGAAAAAGGAATTTTAATACAAGAAGGATAACTGTCCCTGACTGCTATAAATATATATATATATATCTATATATGTAGGTATAGGTATAACTATAAACAGACCAGAGCAAACCATTCCCCAACACCACAGACGAAAAACAAACAAAACAACAACAAAACCCATCAGATTTTCCTCCGGGAGGAAAGTTATACTTAGGCAGCGTCAGTGTCACAGCCCGGCTGTCTGCGGAGTGAGTTTCCAGCCCCTCTCCAGCGAGACAGACGAGTGGTGAGCTCTCAGATGAACTCTGTCTCTTCCCCCTGTGTTCCTTGTCCAAGAAGCAGAAACACAAGCAGACAGAAGCAGTCCCGGGGCAGGCAGCAGCAGCAAGACAGCCAGAAGCAGTCCGGGAGCAGGCAGCAGCAGCAAGACAGCCAGAAGCAGTCCAGGGCAGGCAGCAGCAGTGAGTGACCAGAAGCAGTCCCAGGGCAGGCAGCAGCAGCGAGTGGCCAGAAGCAGTCCCGGGGCAGGCAGCAGCAGCGAGTGGCCAGAAGCAGTCCCAGGGCAGGCAGCAGCAGCAAGCCGGCTTATCCTCAGCCCCGCACCCACACCCAACTCCCAGCCGTGTGTAGTCCCCAAGAACAAAAGAGACAAACCTGCCCCCACCCAAGTGATCAGCAGTTAACTACTTTTTTTGTTAACTACTGGCATGGGCAGTTAGTGGCAGGGGAGAGAATTTACATAATAATTCCAAAGTACAACATATCCAATTACTAACTTTTCAATTACAGCTAGATGGTAACCACACATCCATCTTTATTCCCACTTTCACCGAGTGAAGAATGGCTAGATTTACCTTTCATGCACTAAAACCACCTGAAGGAGGCTTAGGGTAACACCATTCTGTCTGTCCTGTTATAAATCCAGACCCCTACAAGAGATGGTTATGTCAACTTTGCAAAGCACGGGAAGAGTTGGTACTTCTGAAGAGAATTCACAAGTATCAGCACACTGAATGACTGTTAATGCATCTCTTACAGTTCTGGTCTGTCAGAGTACAGACTCTGAGCTCACACAGGTCTCTCCACTGCTTGGTTTGGACCAGAGATCTGAATGCAGGTATGATCAAACAGAAAATGACTATATAAGAAAATTCATGAACTTTAAACAATACAGTCAGAGGATATAACAGATAGTTAAGGCCATTGGATATATGGGTGGCAAGTGAGCAAGGAGCTGGAATGCCAGGTTTGATTTCAGGTTCTGTGGCTGAGGGTGGTGTTGATATCTATGAGTTTGACCTTCTTTTTGTACATTGCCTAGTCTAATATGAATCCTATCAGCTGCAAGTTTCTATGCTCCGTGAAACTCAGAGAGACTCTGATTAACAATGATCATATTTACTATGGAAACTACCACTTTGGATTTTTTCTTGTTTTGTTCCTTCACACCAACACTTCTGCAAATCTTCGATGTCCTTGGTGCTTGGGTCAAAGTAATAGAAAAACTTTTCTAGGAAAATGTGTATCTTTCTCCTGTCTCTAAAATATTGGCATATTGGCTAAGAAAAAAACACTTGTGAGTCACAGATATGACCCACTCCAGGGCACTATCTACCTACCATTACTGGTATTTCACACCATTGGAAAACCCAACACTTGTTCATAGGGTAAAACCTTATCAAATGTTGCAGCACTAAAAGCAACCAGAAGTGGCAATGTAAGCAGCAACCCAAATTTCAGTATCTCCAAACGAATTTCAGAGAAGTTGTCTCGTGAAAGGGAGAAGGCTGCTTGCTTCACACAGCTCTGCTCTGCTCCTCTTCTCCTCTTGCTCATTATATCATTTAAATTCTAGACATGTTCTTGTCATGGCTTTTTCTCTTTCTGATTCCAAAGAATGAATGTTTGGCTTCTGATCAGGATGGAAAAGTAAACAGAAAAATACATTTCTATTAAAAGGAAACCTTGTCAAATCATGTTTTAAAATAAACAGTATTTTAGGGTATACCTCTACTGTATTTGTTGTAGTTTAAGAGAAATGTATTTACTGTATTGATCCTGGGGATGATAGCTCATGTTGCATGAAAATCAGTGGGACTAAATGTCCTGATGTTTGCTGTGTTCCTCAGAAGGGCTTTGCAGTCTTTTATGCTACCAGGATCACCCAGGCAAGCCAGTTTAAATCTAACTAGGATATATCTGCATGTACTGCAATCAGCTCAGCTGCAGAGTAGCTGCAGTGTAGTGTCCCCTCCCATACAAAACAAGGGACTCTATGTTGTTTATTTTCTATAAGCTTGCATACCCCATAACTAGTCCAAAATTATACTGCTTCATGGAAAGAAGTCAGCAACCATCTGCACCAGAGTTAATGGCACTCAGCGTAACAGAGGCCCCAGGTGGGAGCAAGTCTTCCTCTCATTATCATCTGAGACTTTCCCTCTTCCCTTAACTAAACCCAGAGAAGCCATCAAAAATTATTCTGAAATTTCCATAGTTTTATATTCATATAAAGCTTGTTCTGTGCTCTCTGTGTAGAACAGCTTGCAGCATCTGGGGGTACTTCCCTTTTGGGGGTAGGAACCTCCAAAAGTTAAATCACTTCAGCCACAGCCCCCAGGGACTAATTCTGCTGTGGTTCCTTCATCCTCATCCTGCAGATGATGACAAAGGTAAAAAGCAAAAAGGGGTCCAGCTGGGGTTGTGCCTTCTATCTGTGCCATCCTGGACTCAGATCTGCAGAAAAAGAAAGCTTCTCTCCACTCCTTTAGGGAAATCAGAATTAGGTAGGGATTCTCCTCCATCCAGTGTGAATCAGAGAGCAGTGCAGGTTGGATAGGTCATCCTTCTTGAAGCAGACACAACTACAGGATGAGATGATGTCATTCAAAGCCTTATCCTGAACATATTCTATAAACATCCAAGTGAGCAGGTAGTAACTCCTCTTTCATGCCTTCAGCTCATGGTTAAAGAGTTTTTCCTCATATCCACTAGGATACAGCTTGATAAACACATCATGTGTGGGTGAGCAATTGGCTAATGGGTTGAGCACAGAAGGTAATAGTGAATGGGGTAAAAATAGACTGGTGACCTGTCACTTCAAGGGTTCCCTGTGCTCTTCAACATCCTCACAAAGGATATGGACCCTGGACTGGAAGAGATACTAAGTAAATTTGCTGATGACACAAAACTGGGAAGAGCTGTTGACTCCCTCGAAGGCAGAGAGGCCCTGCAGAGTGACCTCAATAAATTAGAGGACTGAGCAAACACCAACTATATGAAGCTCAACAAGGGAAAATGTTGGACTCTGGATGAGAGTACAGACTGGGGAATGAGATGCTGAAAAGCAGTGCCACAGAAAGGGACCTGGGGGTCTGGGTGGATGACAAGCTGAATATGAGTCAGCAGTGCCCTGGCAGCCAGGAGGGCCTACCGTGGCCTGGGGGGCATCAGCCAAAGCATCATCAGCCGGTCAAGGGAGGGGATTGTCCTGCTGTGCTCTGCACTGGGGTGGCCTCACCTTGAATGTTGTGTGCAGTTTGGGTCGCCACAATATAAGAAACATACTAAGCTCTTAGAGACTGTACAAAGAAGGGCAACGAAGATGGTGAAGAGCCTTGAGGGAAAGCTGTATGAGGAGCAGCTGAGGTCACTTGGTCTGTTCAGCCTGGAGAAGAGGAGACTGAAGGGAGACATTACAGTCTACAACTTCATAAGGGAAAGAAGAGTGGCAGACACGGATCTCATCTCTGCAGTGACCAGTGACAGGACCTCAGGGAATGGCCTGAAGCTGTGGCAGAGAAGGTTTAGGTTGAATATTAGAAAAAGGTTCATCACCCAAAGGGTGGTTGGGTGTTGGAATAGGCTCCCCAGGGAAGTTGTCACAGCACCAAGCCAGCAAAGTTCAAGAAACATTTGGACAATACTCTAAGACACATTGTGTTACTCTTGGGGATGGTCCTGTGCAGGACCAGGAGTTGGACTCAATGATCCTTGTGGGTCCCTTCAAACTCTGCATATTCTGTGATTTTGAGAGACAATTTTCTTTGGTTTAGTTTCTGTCCATCCAGTCTCTCTTGTCCTTTCACCACACTGTTTTAAAGTCCTGGCTCTATCTTATTTATAACATCCTCATTGATTCTGGTACACTTTCATTAGGTGCCTCAGAAGCCATCTCCTCTCAAGGCTGAAAAAGCCCAGTTGCCTCAGCCCATCTTCACAGGACAGATGCTCCAGACCCCAACCACCTCAATGGCCTTCTGCAGAATTTGCTTCAGTTTCCTGATGCATTACTTGTATTGGAAAGTCCAACACTGGATGCATTAATGAAGCCAGGATCAGGAGATGAAGCAGGGAGATATTCTGAGAACTTTGTACAGTTTTTACCAGGCATTTCCCCACCTTGTTTTGCAGGTTTTGATATGAAATAATAAGCGATTGCATACGCAGGCTGCAATAAGTTATCTCTTTCTGAAGACATCACAAATGCAAGATGAAGTATAGTGATTCAGCCTTTCCCAAGGTGGCTTAGTTGTGGCCAGTTAGGAACCTGCACACAGCAGGTCCTACCAGTTAGCTGATGGATAAAGGTCATTAACCTCCAAGCTGCTCAGTTTGGTTTATCTGACCAAAGAATGCAAATTAACTTCAGTTTTGTCCTGTCTTCTTTTACCTTTTCTGCATTGCTTTCAGTTCTGTATTCCTCTTAGCTGGCCAGACCTTTTCTTCCTCCTTCCATCTTCCATCCTGAAACTCTGGAGTTTCTGTGGCAGTTTCTGTGCCAATAGTTAGCATTCCCTTACACCGACAAGCAGTTTGAATCTAATCCGTTTCTGCAATGGGTCTGGGACCTCTAATCTCTTTAGTTTTGATGAATGTCTAGAGTTAGGAGGCTCCATTCTTGACTTGCTGACTGCCTACTTCATAAGAAACACAATTATTCATAATAATAACAAGAGATGTCACAAATTAAATGTATGAATCTCTGAGGTAGGTTGCATTTTTTAAGATAAGTTCAGTATGAGGATGCTAAGGATGGACACCTTGAGATTAAGACACCTGAAGTTAGGTGTTTACAAGTGCAGCACTGACCTAAACTCCCATTACAAAAAAATGGAGATCTAGTTAAGATTGTGAGCTGCCCACATACAGCTCACAGTATACCCTGCAGACTACTTTTATTTCAATCCAAATCCTACCTGAAGAATTAAAAAATAGCTTTAAATGACTTAGATATTTCTTTTCCTACTACCTAGAGAGGAAAGACCAGTGTTAAGTAATTAACCGAAGTTTTGTGCCAGCTCAGAATCTTGCAGTGGGTTGCTCTAAATACCAAACTTGCTTCCTTAAGATGCTAAATGCAGAAGATCTGCTTCATTTAAAAATACTTCTCACAGCTCCCACATGCTTTGTATTTTGCCACAGGCCAATTGAGGCACAGGGATGCAAGGCCCTCCAGACCACGCCAGAACTCCAGGTTCCCCAGGGCACATCAGTGAACACAGACCCCACCTGGGATGATAGTCCCCTCCTGGAGCAGCGAGCAGGGGATCCCTTCAACCAGAAGATGCCAAGGAGAAAGGCAGAAGAGAACTCCCAGGTGAAGGGGTCTGACTGATGCATTTGACTGGGGCACAATATCAAGAGTGATAGGATGGATTCCCTCCAGTAGTCTCTATGCCATCTTTCTTTGTTTTCTTCTTTGTTTGGATCCAGGACAATTCAGGTCCAGATGAGACCAGGTTCAGAGTCAGTGGACTGAAGCAGTTTCCAGTTATACAGAAACCACAAAGTTAATAAACAAGTCTCTGCAAATGGGAAGAAATAGATTCATGCATTAAAGCTGCACTGAGAGATCAAAGAGAAAACAAATAACTCTGTCTGCCACAAGCTTCTCTTTAACTGCACACTGTTGGAAAAGAAATGCTGTTGGTCCCCAGCACAAAGGTGTAAGGGGTGGGAAGGTTACATGGGGAGAAGAAGAAATCACTTTATTTCTATCATGATGCAGTTAGATATAAATACAATCAAAAGGGGTTAATCTAATCCTTTTGTGAAGCACTGAGTCAGAGAACAAGACAAAAACAAATCTGTGATCTGGAACTTCCTGAGCACCCACTCAGGGTGGATTAATGAGGAGTACACGGCTGTGAAATTACATGCCCTCTGAGTCAGGAAAATGGTCCTAGTGGTGCATGACCTTGAAATGAGGGGAAGCAAATTTCACCTGATCCACAATTATAAAGACCTAAAAGGAGGGGGCTAAGGAGGAGAGAGAACACATTAAGAGCCGGGAAAATATTTCTGAATATGATATCAACAAAATACTAAACAAACCCAAGGCTTGAAAGATGAATTAAATGTAGCATAAAAGAATCCAGAGGCTTTAAAGGATACTGGCATTAGTGTTTGAGCATTATAAGAGAAGCTTGTCCTCTTTATTTACATGAAGTGGATATTTTGTTGTCGTTGTTATGGACTTAGCGATGTTTGTCTGCCTTCAATTTTCTCTTTGCAATGAAAAATTGTTGTGAGATGATTTCTAGTCTTAGCTGCTTTACATGACAGTATTATCAAGGATTCATCAAGAGGCCATCTGTCGAATTTATGAAAAAAAATGCAAAAACAAAACAGATGAAAAGGAAAGAGCAAGACAGAGACTAGTCCAGGGGACGATAGATGTGGCAGCATGTGCCTCAGTGTGAAAATTACAACATTTAAATACTGTAGAATAAATTACTGTGCCGAAAAATTAGTAATGCTCTCCCACTTCAGATTCTCCCCTTATGATGAGAACATAATGAAATAGATCACAGGCCAAATCATTTTTTCCTGTGGCTATTATTATATTCTAATGGAAAATTAAAATGAGGTAAAGACATAAAACCTGTAAGGGAATCAAATAAGCTAAGGTACTGAGTCATTTCTTAGATACCTCCAAAATGTACAGCTGATGTGGAAACAATAAATTCATAGCTTTTTATGTCTGTAATCAACTGATGTCCCCCTGTTTTTCATAGCTTCTTGCATCTTTATAGCTGGTATGTGTAGACTCAAATACATGCCTGTGACATGGAAAAGATAATGGAAGGACAAAATAAAAGATCTGTCTTCATTACAAGCTGGTTGAATTGCATATCAAAGTAAGCAGAATATAAACATCTATTCCCAAAAAAATATATAGTATATAAAATTCACTGAGTACTGTTTTCTAACTAGGTTGACATCTATATTTACACACTGTGTATGAAAAATAATTTTTTAAAAAGCATATGCTTATTGAAATCAAAATGTTTGTATTTAATCAGAACCTAAGAGTTTAAGTCCAGTTTTTGCTCTATTTTCAAAAGTCCATGCCTTTCCTAGCCTCTCCTTTCACCTGGCCTCCTTAAAAAATGCACTTTAATTTCTGTGAAAATTTCTGATAAGTTAGCAGGGAAAATATCCCATTGATTGTTGTACAGGTTCAAAGATTTTTAGCAGTCTTTCCTCAAATCCAATTTGCCTTTGTCTTTTACTGATTATTTTTTAAGTTATGGAAAGTTAGCCACCAGGCTATGCACATGAAAATGCAAAAAATCAGAATGTAACATACCATATATTTTAAACATAACTGCATTATAGAATGAAAAAACTGAGTCCTTTGTGACCTCACAGGGAGAAAAACTAAGAGGAAAAAAGGGCTGATATTGCTTTTATACAACACTTAGAAAGACATTCACAATAGTTGACTCTGACTTTCTCCACCACAACATCCCACAAAAGTAAATTACCTATCAATGATGACTATTCAAAGATGACTTTCTGCACCTGAGAGAAAGAGCAAGTGAAATTGCCTCCAAGGTTCATTAAAGACCTTCCTAAACTATTCTAGTTTATATGGCAGAAGCCCAACTCTGCACTAATTTCCAAAAGTTCCATTTTTTAACTAACAAGTAAAGAAAGGCTACATCTGGTAGCCCGTCAAACAGTCCTTGAGCACACAGTCCTTCAGTTTAGATGATAAACAAACCTGGGGCATGGAGAAGGCAACATCCCAAAATCTTCAGCTGACTTGAAAAAAACCCCACCAAAATAATCATTAACTTTTACTTAATTGAATTGGGAAGATCATCTTGATGCGTCAGTAATTAAATGACAGCAAACATCATAAAAGCAAACTGTGCATATATCTTAATGGCACAGAACAAAGAACAGCTACTTACAAGGTGTCCTTCCAAAACTGCAATAACATTTATGGCCAAAGACCATTATATCATTTACTGTAGTCTGGGGAAACTGCATTAGGGACAGGATTAGCCCTGAAAATATATGCCTACTTATTTAACTTTACTCATGAGGGTAAACTCACAAATTTCTGTTGTACTTGACCCAACTGTAAGGGCAAGCATATACAAATCCCTCTGAAAGATGGGCCATAAAATTTACATTCTGGAAATTTTTTTAAATACAATTATGTAAATATTACTATCATGTTATTATGCTTTAAGGATCAATTCTTTAATTATATAAGCATCAATATTCACTTGACAACTGACAAGCAAAAAAAGAGGTAGTTATGCTTGGGGGCTTAATTAAATAAAAGTCTTCTGTGAACTATTTTCTTTTGAATCTACTCAAATATCTAAATATTAAGTGAAATGAAGAGAATGATTCTCAGACAAAAATATTGTCTACAGGACTTGGCTTCTGATTTAAAATGATTGGTATGTAAATACCAGACTTGGTACCCTTTATAAAGAAGGAGCCATCATTTAAATGCAGTGAACCCATATCTTCTCAGAGTTCGGTAATCTGGCTTGTGAAAAATAACAGAATAAACCTACAGCAATGAGGTATATTCTATCAAGTATACTCTATTAATGCTTACAATATGATCAAGCATTTACACAGCAATTCTGCCATAACAAATGGGAAACAAAAAAACTTGTTGACAGTGATTTTTGATTCTCATTTCATTGCACCTCTAGGAACAGTTCAAAAGCAAAAAATGGCATCAATGTCCTTTGTGGTTGATTTTATGAATCCAGCTGCCTTGCTTAGAGCTGGCCATTTCTTCTTCTCCGCCTTTTCCCAAATGCCAATGAAAAAATTAAAGCCTTTGCCTGAATATATGCAAGGACCAGCTCACACTGAAATAGCCTAAGATTCCTTTGAGTTTCAAGGGAGCGGGATTTTTCCCACAGGTGCAGAGCTACAAAGCTGTCCAGCCCCATTCCTGCCATCAATGGGTCATTTAAGTGCTTCACCCATGCCAGAGTTACCCCTGTACTGTGTAACAAAACAAAACGATCCAAAACAATAACAATCAGCAACAATGAAAATTGTCATACAAGCACTGGCAGCCCGATTTCATCAGGAGCAGTGAATTCCTGGTACCCCCAATTAATTTACTGGGCTCATAAGCAGTTGTTTTGCTGGAAGCAGATTTACCACAGGAGCTGGCTCTGTTTGAGCCTATGGCCCCATCTTTGGAAAATCAAGAGCCTTTGTGCCACTCTGTGGGAAAAGGCTAAAATAGACCTCCAAGGAGGACGACACGGGGAAGCAGCCTGGATCATAACCAGTTGCATTTATGAAAGACTTTGCTTGTGGGATTTTGAAAGTTATGCATTTTGCTCTACAGGTTCTAGTTCAAAAGGTTTTATTGTCACCCCCTACGTGGTGTATTCCCCTGGGGGCTTTGTCCCCAAGAAGTCATCATGCCACTTAGGTGCAGGGACTGTCTCCCAGGTTGGGGCTGTGCCACCCGGGAGCCATTGCACTCCCTGTGGTGCCAACACAGCTGCCACTATGGCTGCCGCTGGTGCAGAGCAGCAGCAGCCAGGACTTACTGGGGTCTGGCTGGGGTCAGGACCCTGGGGGGTCTGGGCCAGGGCAGCCCTGTTTCGGGATCAGCCCTCCTCAAGGTGCCAATGCAGCTGCCAGAGCTGCGCCCACCCCTCCTATTGGTTTCCGCCCCTGTCCTAACCCCATTAGTTATCTCACCCGCCTATCCCCAATCCCTTGGTTCCTGTTGGGTTTGATCCTTCTGTTTCCCCTACTGGCTAGCTGAGTACCCAAGTCACTCCCTCCCCCTAAGCCCTTACCCAATCCTGTCCACGTTCCAGCACCTTCCCCTCAGAATACTATAAAAGCCTCGTGATTGTGCAATAAAACATTTTCACCATGAGTCTCACTGAGTAAACAGACCTCTCTCTCGCTCCCTGACTCGGAAGGACCTGCAGGAACTGTGTTCTACCCCTCAGTGCTGTATGCCACTCTTCTCCTGTCCCAGATTTCTGGGGCCCTGAGAGGAGAATTGTGCTGGCACAGGGCTGTGTGGGAGAACATGAAAACACATTCCATTAAATTAGTTACTCAAGTGTGTAACACTGCCATGAACAGGAGCCAATTACCCTGATAGCCCAGCTCTGCCCCACTCCCTATAACCATATGACTGAAGATCCATTGTATAATAATATCCTGCAATAAGGTGTCAAGAAAGGACATTAGGGGTCTCTGAAGCTATGAGCATTAACTGGGTGCAATACTTCCCTAGGTCCATTTTATTGGGATAATCTTTGAACTATTCAAATATGTGAACTCCTATATGAAACAGGTATCACTCCATCTGAGCAAGCTTGAGTACTGACAAACAGGCTGGAAATATACGGGAAGCTATGTTATTTTAAATAACTGTTCCATAAAATAAATGGTAAGCACACAGCTCAGCATTTCAAGAGCTGTAAAATAAACCATCATCAAAAACGCTTATTTTATGAACTCATAAATCTCCTGAAAATAAACGTTTTCTTCATCTTCCTGTGTTTTAATAAAAAAATTCCTTTTTTTACTGACTCAATTACAATATCACTATCAGTTCAAATTACAGGTCAAAGATATGGGGCTTAATGTATGTACAGCCAGTTCTCTTCTCCTAATAACCTGTCATTCCCAGGATTTGAATGTCAGAACAGAGCCTGCGGTGGTAATGCTACCCGGCAGCACAGTGATGAAAACTTTGGACAAATCATGAAGAACATTCCAGATCCAAATCATCAGGAGGTTACTGGGGAGAGCCTTTCATCCCGCTCTGACCCCTTGATCTGACAAGTGACACCTACAAAATGAACAGCTCTCCAGTTTAAATTGTTTAACTGTAGCCTGATCAGTTTTATTATCTTGCTAATCCGGATATCAGCCATTTCATCAGAATGGAAGATATGCATATCATGAATTATTTTGACACCAAGACCTTTTAATTTTTGCCAGCAATATTTCACTACACCAATCAGGGCCTGCAGTCAGTGATGCTGCTCGCCTCCTGGGATGTCAGAGGACAGTGCACTCCTGACAGCACCAAATCATCTGGGAGCTGTAACGAGCTATTGCTGCAATTATTATTATCTCTTGTAGTCATGCATTTCATTACAGTGCAAGCAGAGAGAGGTTTCAGTTTCGGGCCAGTCTTATTTAGGAATCTCTGCCATTTTATGGGCTGTAGGGCTCTGTAGTGTAATTTCTTTTCTCCTCAATGGACAAGGATAGGTGAATTTCTAATAAAAACAAAACACTAGCGAGGTACTGTAGAAAGAGGGAGCACAATACAGTACATTAACCAGCAGTGAAACAGCTTAAATGGCCCACTTGTAGTTTATGAAAGCAGTGGTTAATCAGCAATATGGTTTGCTGCAGAGAGAAATAAAGAACAGTTTATCTTTAAATAAATAAATATTATTCTTTTTCCAAACTAACCACTGCTAAACTTTTTTGTAGGTTAACACTAAGTGCTGAAGGGACAGATCTATGGCTTCTAGTGAAGTTTTTCTGCTATCTGATAAAAAAGAAACTAAAATAGCTAAGAAAAGATTAAGAAAATGCCTGATTTGTTTGTTTAAGTAGCTTAGAGACCATTATTGCAAAGCATTAATATGCAAACAAGCATGTTGGAGATAAAGGGGAGAGGAGTATTCTTAACTAAAAATTGATAAAAATTGTAAAAATTCAAAGGCAGATTTTCACAGATAGAACACACCTTGTCTCATGAGGAACAGTGAAGAGAGCTGGGTTTGTTTAGTCTCAAGAAGGGGAGGCTCATGGGGGGCCTCATGGCTCTCTACAGCCACCTGAAAGGAGGCTGTAGTGAGGTGGGGGCTGCTCTCTTCTACTGTGCCTGCAGTGAGAGGGTCAGAGGAAATGACCTTAATCTGAGAGAGGGGAGATTCAGACTAGATACTAGAAAAAATTTTTCACTGTCAGGGTGCTCAAGCATTGGAATAGGTTGATCAGGGAAGTGGTGAAGTCACCATCCCAGGACGTGTTCAGGAGGAGTCTGGATCTGGTGCTGGATGATACGGTTTACTGGTTTAGGGGTTACAGTGGTAGTGCTGGGTGGACGGTTGGACTTGGTGATTTTAAAAGTCTCTTCCACCTTTGATGATTCTATGACCACTTCCCAGAGAAAGTACCAACGATCACCATTTTACCTCTTTCTTACCTCTAAGGTTAAATGGTGGCCCAAAAGAGATTGTTCTGCCAGCCATGTGTTGAATGTCCTTTGGAGGGTATCACCAGCTTCCACAAGCATTATAAAAGAAAAGAGGATAATAAAATGTGCATCATTAAAGATGTACATTCATGCAAAGGCAGCGGTTTGGAGAACACTCAGCATTTCCTCCCCCTGTTCTCCCTCCATCTCTCCTTGACATTCACTTTCACTGTGACCAGTGTTCATGTGTTTACTCATAATTGATACCACATTTTCATCCTTAGCTTTCCTTTGCTACATTTACTTGATTTCAAGGCTCTCTTTCACTTCAAGGCTTCCTTTCTCCCTTGGTTTTCTTTCTCCTTTTCAAATCTGCTCCTCTTTTTCTCAATATTTAAAGTACAGGTGATTTAATTATGTAATAGAAAAAGAAGCACCAGCAAAAACAGTGATAGAATTTGTCAGTTTCAATTCTCTCATGTTTTTTAGTAATGCTATGTAATACAATGAGTAAAAAAAAAATAGGAAAGTTTCTACTAAGTGTTGGGGACAAAGCCAAGGTCCTGACTAACTGTGAACACATAATAAAACACTGGAAAGTCAACCACACACTCAGAGAGTCTAAAACTAAGTTACTATTGATACAGAAAAAATTGCTGCTGTATTAAAAAAAATAATTTGAAGAGACAAATTTAAATGTAAACAATGAAAGAACCACTTCACACCACCTTTCCCCATGAAGACTACATGATGTCTTCTTTATGCTGAGGTATTTAATTATGCACTTTCTGTATTCAGCAATCTCCTCCACATGTATAGTTTTTTTGACAGCAAGAGAGATGAAGTTCTGAATATTAAACTTAAAGTAGCATATTCTGCCTCATCACTTGTGTAAAGACAGCTGATATTGCCTGAGAGTTTGGCACCAGAGGCCAGGCACCATATTTTCAGCCACCCACACACAAACCCTTTCAATACAATCACTAGCAACTTGACTGTGAAATTTCCAGACATTGATGGCTAGCAAAGACTAATAGCAATGCTCCTGTGATGGACTCCCGTCATGAAAAAGCAGTTCTTCAGCTTTTTGATCCCATCTGTGTGATGCTAAGAGAGCAGGGAAGATTTTGCCTCAGCAAAGATAGGATAGTGTGTCCAAAAGGAGAAGAGCAGCACACCAGGGTCTGTAGTGTTGTGTTTATTTACAGATGCCATACAGTTTTACATAACTCCCTTGTTAGTTAAGGGTTGCTGATCCTACAGGCTCTTACACATGTGAGCAGTTCCATCAAAGTCACTGGGACATGCACAAATTATGATTCCTCTTTCAAGTAAGGCTTAGCAGGTTCAAGGCTGGTCCTCATGGCTGTTGAAATCTTTGTGATTGACTTGAAGGAAAAGCTAAATCCACTGAGCACTAAACAAACTGGAAGATGATTTCTGGTGTTTCATGAACAGCTTCTGTCTCTCTTTGGCTAGTGAGATGGTCATTCAAACCTCTGAGGGACTGACTGTGCCAATCAGTGCTTGTGGTGTGCAACTATGGAGTAAAAGCACTGGATCACTTCCCCAGGATAGTTAATGTTGATTAGCACAGAAGAACATGAGCTCAAGGAGCTGACATGGGCAGCAAACGGTGCTTTATTGCTTGAGGATCATGATGCCCACTGCTCTGAAAGGGCTGGCCCCAGGGTGTTTTGAGTTAAAGTCTCCAAGTCATCCATGGATGACTTGCTTAAAGTGACAAGCAACACCCCCTTCCTTCTCCCTTAAATAACAAGAATTCAGAAAACAGCTTATTAAAGTCACTGCACTTTGCAGGTCCTTTAACATGAGCTTTACATTGGCTGTGGCTATCACAAGGGGCAAGTGAAGACATCTAGTATAAAACTAAAGCTAGACAGCTCAGCCAGCATCCCCAAACCAGGCTGTAATTTTCTGGACATTCACAGCTTTTTCTGAACTCCCATGGATGCTGTAATTTGCATGAGGAAAACCCCTGCCAGGTCCGTCCTTCATGGCTACCTACTCCACAAGCTCTCTGGGGCTGGCAAAGATGATGGGAGCCCAAGGCACACCATTCTGGAGTGGTTCTGCTGAGGGTCACAGGATGTGCATGGTGTATGGGGTGGGTCCTGCTGTATCTTGAATACAAACTCTAACATCTTGCTCCATCACAACTGAGGACCAGGGAACAACTAGACCAAACCAGAAGTGTGCTGGCTGTGCCAGGCATCTCCTGTTTGAGGACAGGTGGGAAGAAATAAAATTTCCTTCAAATTAGTAAAAGAAACAAATAAAATATATATAGGAATTACTAATTATTTAGGAAAGTTTAAAAGGTAAACCAAGCAACAAATCTCTCCCACTCTCACTCTACAACCTGCCACCACATTAAATGTCCCTTATTCTATTTGTTTTATAACCATTTTTATTCCCTTTGGGCCAAATGTTTTCTTAAATGACTGTGAAATCCATTTTCAAAATCAGCTGAAAACAACTATCACTTCCTTATTATCAATTAATCTTGATAGAGTTGATAAAAAATCCTTTTAGCTCTTGAAAAGTTGTAATTCTTGCATGTGTGTCAGTAAAAAATTAAAAATGGAATGCAGCAAAAAAACCCTACTAAACTTTCTATTTTTCAGGACACTGGGAAG
This sequence comes from Pithys albifrons albifrons, assembly GCF_047495875.1. NCBI lineage: Eukaryota > Metazoa > Chordata > Aves > Passeriformes > Thamnophilidae > Pithys > Pithys albifrons. Next base: position 64,429,200 of record NC_092461.1, on the reverse strand, counting down.
CTCTTCAAAGACATTAATTCAAACACACAAGGGTACAGATTTCATACGGTGTCTTGTTTAAGATACTTTTGAATTCCACATGATTGTGATTTAGAAATTCCTAAGACATTAGGCAATGATAATGTCAATATGCAATGTCAAAGCCACCTGTATTTCTAACATCGTTTGGTGTGTAAGTGGTGTTTTTTTGTTTTACAGAACACAAGAGCACCTGATTATGAGGGAGTTACACAACAGATATAATTAGTTAATGAGATCCCTGTAACATTTCCAGACAATCATTTCCAGAATTCTCAGAATCATCTTGGGTTAAATTATGGAACATCCACTAAAGTGAAACAATGTTGTTAATTTGTTCTGATTCAGATCAGATTCCTTACATTGTCCAGGGATTCCAGCCTATGTTAACATGTTGTTTAAATCTTGTGGTGATTAATATTTCTTGTTTACTACATATTATGTTGCCTTAGTTACACCTTAGCTTATTTATTTACCTTTAGAGCCAAGTCCTTTGTATTATAGTCTCAAGAATGTTCTAGTTTATAACATCGGAATTATAGTTGTCTTTAATGACAACACAACAGATTTGCACTAAAATAAATGTAGAGTTAAAACTTGGTTGTAATAATGCCAAGGTTATGGGTTCAGTCCCCTATGTGGGCCCTTGACTTATGAGTTGGACTTGATGATCCTTCTGGGTCCCTTCCAACTCAGAATAGTCTGTGATTCTGTGATTCTGTGATTAACATTAGCATGTGTACAGACTTAGCCTTTTCTTTTTTAAGAAATAAAGCATGACAGATTCTTTACAGTACTTCTTAAAACAGAACTTGACTTCCATTTGAATCCTTATGATGACCTGCAGTGTAACATTGCAGGCGCCAAATACGGTGTGTCAGCATTTACCTTCTCAGCTTATAGTGCATTTAGTCATCTAAGTGATCCAGCAATAATTAAGTAGAAAAACTGGAGGAATTTGTAAAAATCTGGTTCTCAGCAACCTGTCAAAAGCTATGTCCTTAAATTCAATGTAAAAATTCGATACTTCATACCTCTTGTGACTGAGTTTAAGCCATCAATTTTTTCCTTGTTGTAACTCATGTAAAATTTTTTTCCTTTCCCTTTTGCTCTCCTGTAATGTATTGTATCTTTTATTCTTGCCATGCTAAAAGGTTAAGGATGCAGAATGTACAGCAGTAAGAACACTTTCTACTTGTACTGCTAACCTCGTGTCCCTGTAGGGAATGTAACACAAACTGCTTAAATTCCAGCTACTTCTACCTTTGGTGACTTTAATATGGAGACTGTTAAATATTCTGCAGTTTGTCCCACACGTTAGACTTATACTTTCCATTGAAAAAAGGGGGTTAAGCCCTGCGTGGAGAAGCCTTACAGCATTTCAGTGGCACCTGCTGTTATCAAAGAGAAGGAACCAAGCATTGCCAAAAACAAGTCTTGCTGGATGTGTATCGTGCCAAGGTATGGGCTGGGAATGGAGCAGCTGTACTGGCTGTGCCCAGGAAGGAGATCACTCTCAGCATTCAGGGAAGAGCTGCAGGCCTTGGGGAGTCATTAAACCCCAAAAGCTAGGTGCTCTGGAGTAATGTTCTGAGCAGAAATCTTTAGGGGCATAATATTGGACATTTAAAGCAAAACTCAGAAATAATTAAGTGACCAGACTCATATTTGGTTTGACTTAAAACCACTAAGTGCCTGTGTGTCCCATTAATCCCAAAAGCTATTGTGACTACTTTATGGAAAAGGCAAATCTGGAATGTAAAATTAAGAAAAATATCTTAAAACGTTGGCCTACAAACTTTGTGTGAATAGCCATTCTAAACTAAATTCCTAAATATTTAAAATCTTATTTCCTTTTTATTGGACATAATTTTGTGTTTTGGAAACAGAAGAATTGAAATAAACCGTCGTATTTTTGCTCATAGGATTAATTTAGATGACTCCATGAGATCAGTTGGAAACATAAATTAAATTAAACTACACAAATAAGTGTTCCTAGGAAAGAAGGTTAGGGAAGAACAAATGAGTACTTTCCCCTTTCTGTCTGAGTAATTTTTAATCACTGTTCCTTGTGCAGACAGGTTTAAGGGGATTAAGAGAAAAGATGTTTAGCATTCTGCTGCATTTACAATTACTTACTTATTTTAAAATATTGCATGTAAAAATGCAATAATAAATTGTTGCAATACTAGAAGTAAAAGACTAAATTTGTAAACTTGCTAGATACCCTGACCAGCAGAGTGACTCCACCACTCTCATTTCTGAGTAGATCTAAGGGAAGGGTCCCAAGCCATAGGTCAGTGTATAGTAATGACATATGTGACTTTCCTCAGAAAACCTACACTTAGCTGAAAGTTTGTCAAGTTTAAAATCAATCCCTACATTGGTATTTACATGCCACAGAGAGACAGACACGTTTCAACAAAGCCTGCAAGAAATACTCAGAATATTTGCTTCCACTATATTGGGCGTGTTCACACTTTCTTTTTAAACCCAAGGCAATAGTACACCTACATGTGCTATTAGTTTGGTTTTAAGCACCACACTGGAAAGAGAAGCCACTGGCATTTGACAGGGAATTGATTCAGTACAGCTACTGTCTGCTTTATGGAGACCTTTAGTCTTGCTTTTGCCTTCCTCAACCACACAAGACAATTCTCATTTCCAAGTCAGTCTGAATGAACTCATATACTGCTACACAGACACATTCATAATTTTCTTTTACCCTGAACAACAGGTTTCTTGTTAATTAATAAAAACCCTCTGGGTTGGTATAAATCAGTAGTTGAAATTTGCTTTTGCCATTCTATAGTAAATAACCTCTGAATTTCTTGTAAAAGGAACTATTCTAAAAAGGGAGGGAAGTCTCTTCAATTAAATCATAAACATTTCATAATGTGTATTGTCATCCTGGGGGGAAAAAAGAGTTAAATTTTTGCAAAACCATGTAATCAAAGTTTGAAAAAAGCATTGAGATGTAATGCAATTCAACCTAAATCTTATTAAAATGGTTTTAATAATGCATTTTACTTTGTAAGAAGCTGAGCAACTAGAGAAATCACAAACTACCTATTACAATGTGCAGAGGATGGGCCATTACTTGTAGAGGTGTTGAAACTCAGTGTGAGTTCTTATCCAAGTGTATGTAACCTGCTTTTTTCAGGAACAGACAAAGCTGCTTTTATTTATAGCTGTCATTAAAAGCTGAGCATGTATTTCTCTTTGCAGAACCATGGCCAAAATGACTTTACAAGGCAAAAGATGAGGCAGGTCACTCATTTCTCTGGTGAATATTTATGTGCTCCTGGGTTAGGTAGGCAAAACAATACTCAGCTGTCAAACTCAAATCAATCATAGTTTGCTTTATTTGCAATCGTTCTGCCATGGGAGGCTTGCAGTTCTGTCTTCATTATTTGTGGGTTTAGAAAGCAAAATTAAAATGTGAAACCATATCAACATGTGAACTCTGCACCCTCTGACATATGGGGCATGCCCCTCATCCAACACAATCTTTGGTTAACAGCTGTGAGGAGTTTTACCAGGCTAAACAGCTTTTTAGTCAAACCCAGGGGAACTGGCATGTGTTAGCACAGCTACAGAAGGTCTCTGCAGTCCCTAAATGCAAAAACATATTGAGGATTGCGAAGAAAAAGTTACAAAGGGAACAGAGTTCAAATAAAATTTGTTCTCTGCTTCATGGCAAGATCTATCTATGCTCACAAACGCATTCAAGGCAGGCTCATTTGCCACAGGTTTGCTTTTGCGAATGCCCAATATGAAGAGCTCCCATTGACATCCCCAGGAGCACTGGCACACAGAAATGCTGGTCCTCTGTGAAATGGAGACAATTTACACCAGCTGAGGATTCAATTCAAAGTACTTTACAAGATGAGTTTAGGGTGCTGTGCACCATTATAAGCAAAATGAGAGGCAGTATCACTTTGATTTTGTTTTTCTTCAGGGATTCTTGCCAGTGCAATATCCGTAAAACTCATCCTGGTATGCAACAATGCATGGGCATAGTAAGGCCTGAATATGTCAAGACAAAAAGGTCTACCTAAACAAAATTTTCTTGTGGCTGTTGTTTGTAGGTAATCCCAAGAGCAGCATACATTGATGTTTTTCCACTTAGAGTAGCAATGGAATGTTACCAGCTGGGAACTGGTGCCCATATCTAGGCTTTTCATATTTCTGCACCTGATTCTTCTATAATGCAGATGATTCATACGGATTCTATCAAATCTGCTATGCAACTATAGGCATACCAGTATACCCTGGCACTTGAGGCTTACTGTACCTTTAGAGTTTATCCATCATGCCCAGCTGCCCTGCAGTGCTTGCAGAGCCTGGTCAGACCCTGCAGCTTGAGCAGGCGTCAGACAGCCTAGAACACTGAGTAAATGGCAAAGTGTTCTTTTCATACCAAACAGATGGAAAAAGAAAAGATATTCAAGGAAAACTGGATGTATGGTAGTAACACTCATAGTCAAGAATCCAGAGCACTTCAACTAAGTCTGCCTGCAGGACAGCCTGTTCAGGCCAGTGTAGCCTGTAAAAAGCCCATCAACACTTCAAACCACTGTTGTGCTGCATAAGGCAGTGACAAGAACATGTATGTGCCACGGACACATGAGAGTCAGAGAGAGATGGGCGTTTTCTATCTTATTGTGGTGAAGAGTTTGTTTCATTATTCTGGCTTTGACTGAGTTCATCTGCCTCTTACCAAGTTAAACCTCCATTATCTCAATAATTCTAGGTGCTGCTAAAGGCATTTGGTGAAGCATAAGGAAAGCTAATTGACATGGAAAAGGAAAATTTGCAGGCCGTGCTTTCTCCTGTGGAAATTATGTAAAATTGCTGCTGCTGCATTACACAAATAATTTTGATGCATTAACTTGTCTTTTGCATGTCTTTACCTCATTCTCATACATATACTGTGTTTTTTACGTTCCTTTTTTGATTCTTAGTTGACTGGTTCCCAGAGAACAATTCACATTCTAGAGAGCAACTTCCTTCACATCACTCCAAATGCTGATATGCAACAGCAGTTATTCAACAATGCAATTATTTCCTTAAAAAGGAGCAATACTTTTTTAAGCCAGATAGCAAATCTCTGAAGGAATTGACAATACTGACTCCAGTAAGACTCTGCTGTGCCTTGTGTCATGACATGAGCTGAGGCTCTGCAGTGTAGCAGAGCTACAGGTGAAGGTTAAGTCCTTCATGGAGGCTCTGCCATGCCCCACTGAACATTTTTGCCTGTCATCATCACCCTCATGCACCACCTCAGGTAAAGCCCTGACCTAGTCCATGCTGCTTGAAAGTCATTTTCACCTGCTCCTATGGTGACAACTTCATGTGTCAACAGGGTTGCCATCCTTCCCCATCAAAGGTACAAAGAGCATTACTGTCAGAAAACAGAAGCATTTCTGAAGCATTTACTTCTGTCTTATCTCTCTTTGTTCAGTGCTCACCCACACTCTGCCATTAGTTGCTAACAATTTAAGGCATTCTCATTTTCAGTTTTCTCTGAAGCAGTATGTAAGCCTCTGGCACTCATATCTCACTGATACTCTTCTGTAACTTAGCAAAACTAAATATGGACCAGAATGTGGCTCCAAAAACTTGGATCAACAAACACTGTATGAATTTTACATTATTTTCACCTACCCATTGTAGTGACAATAACGAGGACTATTAGTTTGTTATTGTGCAAAAGTATACAAGATTTGTAATTCATATCTATTTCAGAAATGTATAAGAGCTTAAGCAAATCACTTCACTGCAAAGTGCTGAGATACATGCCCACTAAATTGTGGACAAACCTAAAGATGGCTATGAATAAGTCCCTCAGGAAATCAAAAAAAAAAAAAACCTAAAAAGAAAAAAAGATTGATGTAAAAATATTTAAATTGTTTATATCTCTATTGTTTCATTATATCTTAGATGTCATTTTTAAAGTGAAGTGATATTTTACCTTGATTACTAACAAATCCAGTATTATTCTTTTGCTATGGACTTCACCACCCTATCTGTCTTGCTAATAGATACTTGCTCTTTAGAGAAAATGAGAACAATTCTGTTTTATTTAGAGGCCAATAACATTCTTGAGTGTTCATCCTCACTGTTCTGGAAGAACAATGAAACAGCACTTCCATGCAGGATTTACTAGTGTGCGTGCCAGGACAAAAACAGATGGACAAAACAAGTTTAGACAACTGAATCTGAAAATTTGGATGACCTTTATCTCACAAACAAAGTTAGAGAAATTCACGAAAAGCCAAAAGTTATTTTATTGCCTTCAACGGAAAAATTCTGAAATTTGTGCTTGAGCCAACCACTGTAATTTAAACCTAATGATGTAAGTTAGTAGCCCCTTATGGCCAATATGTATCATTCCTAAAGCAAAAATATCTAAAATTCCTTAAAAATACCCCACCCTATCCCCCAAAAAACTAATACAGGAGATCTGTGGTTTGCAGTTTGGGGTTTTTTTTTTTTGCATTTAGTAGCTTGCATGGACTCACAGCCAGGATCAAGTGATAGGCAGTGACAATGATAAACTTAGGTGAGAGCGTCTGACTCTTGATAGCTCGGTGGGAGGGATAAGGCAGAAGTACAGCAGGCAGACAAAACACAAGGTGTGGTAGATTGCTAAGGATTTAAGGAGGAAAGAGCAAAACTGTTGAGATCATCAGTGTGTTTTAAGGCACGCAAAAGCAAATTACACAAAGGAAGTCTCCCATTGATATTTCTAAGATATTAAGCTTGCTCTTGGCTGAAAACATAAGAATTGAAGCAGTCAAGACAGAGAGCCAAGATATGGTAAGGTCACTGCAACAAGTAAGTTTTGTATCTATGCACATATATTTCAGATTTGGAAGGGGTATTCAAACTCTGTAAAATCTACTGAATACAAATAGTGAATCAAAAAAATTCCCAGGTGGATTCTTCACACCCATTCAAGAGCACAACTTCAAACTGATATCATGAAAAGCTGATGAAGATCCTTTCAGCTTTAAACATTATATGTTCTAAGAAGCTGGAGATTCCAACCAAACAAAAGGAAAATTAAAACCTACACAGAAGACTCATCCTACAAAGAAGGAAATAGAAAACCTCCCAAAACACAGAATGGCAAAGTTTGGGTCTCACATTTAATTCAACAATCAAGCCTCAGAAATAGCTAGATATTTGGTAAATTTGCAGGTATATATAGAAAATTACTTCCTCTGCCTATTCTTAAAGAGATCAATATAATATTGACACAATACACTGGAAATTAACTGCTATTGTAGCAAATAATCGAAGCCATTCCTCAGCTTCATGTAATTCTTCTCAGAGAAGCAACCTACTCACTAAGGTCTCCTGGCAAGCACAATCACACTGGGAACTTCCGTTCACACACAATGAGGCATGAACATAGGCTTATGTGAATGGGAAGGTCCTTTCTCCAAACACCTCTTGAGCAAAATTCATCTTAAGGAATACATGACAGAAGGGGTAGCCCTCATAAGAATATGTCAGGCAATGTAGCAGAGAGGGACAGCTTAGCCCTGTCATTTTTAAATTAATATCCACAATCTTACTGTGGAAATATGGGTCTGTAATGTTCTATGTGCTATTGTACAAATTCCATATGTGTCTAGAAAATTCGTTTAGCACTGTGATTTTTCTAAAAGAAATTTATGAGAACATGAGGACATTTACCTTTCATTTGGTTGTTTGTCCATGCACTTTCTCCTTTTACAGTCATGTCACACACAGAGCGTGAACCTATGCACCTGCCTGAAATGGATGGACTTCTAATCTGGAGAGTGCCATGGAAGAATTTCATTTTTAAGAGACCTCTCTGTTTGGATTCATGGTGGTTACAACTTTGGTCTTGAGTTAATTTATGTACATGCTGATGCTCAAGTTAGGCTCTGTTAACTCTAATGGGAGTCTGCCCTGGCTCAGGAGAGACAGGATCAGGCTCCAGGTACATTTATATCTTTGTAGCTGCAGTAGAACCAAGAATTTCTGCTTTCAAGAGAAATAGCTTTTCTGCAGTCATTTCTCTGACTGCTTGAGTTGTGAGCCAGGAAAATGCTGAGGCAGACCACATAATATTATAACCTTAGAATATTATTTGAGGGTTTTTTTGGCAGCACTAAAATTCTCCACATTTCTCATCTCTCAGTATCAGCCTTTGTTTCTCAGAGCTGTTCAAAGGTCTAAAAAGACAAAATCCTCCTGTTCTGCCTTTTGCAAAACAAGATGCTGTAATCAGAATAAAAATGCTCTGCAAAGACCCATTTGTTTATTCTCAGTTATTCTGTTTTGGGTTTTTTGATTGTTTTGGTGGTTTAGTTTTTCTGGGGGTTTTTTTGTAGCACAAAATGGTTTAATTCTGTCTCACAAGCAATTTATATGTTCTTCCAAACAAATCAGAACTGGAGAACCAAATTAACACCCTTCAAGAGTGATATATCAGTTCCTGATTTTGCAGAATGCTTTATGACCCTTCCACCTAATCTAATGGATGGATTGCAAACATAAGAAAGTCTTAACATGGCTTGAATTTGAACACTTTGACTTTTTATGTGTTTATCACTAATTACAGAGAGACTTTATTAAACCAAGTAATCAGCTAGGTATTTCAAAGACAAGAAAACGTTTTCAAAAACCAGAAACCATTAAATGTAACATTCACTGTTATTTCTACTGAAACTTACCAGTGAGGGAATATTTACCATTTCAGTGCTGTATACATATCAGGATTATTTGTAAATCTAAAATCAGCTAAATATTAAACACATAGCAGGATCTAGTCAGAACCAGAGATATCAGCTGCTAATTTTTTCCACTTGTCTTTCACTTCCTTCAACTCATAAACAGATTTAACAGAAAAAGAACCATGGAATCAAAACAACATATTCATGGGGAGGTATGTTCATTTAAGCAACAGGCTGTTCCAATGCAGCTTTTAATAAGATAGATGAAATTGAGTAAGTGATAATTTAACCAATGACAGAATTTTTTTCATACAGTGCAATAATGCCAAGCTTTGAATTTTAATGAATCCTCTGTTTTTCTCATATAAACTCAGATCTTATAGTCAGTTAATTAGGCAGTAATTTCATTTTTCATTTGGTATAATTCTAGATGTTGCATTTAACAAAAGGTTGATAGGAAGAAAACACCTTAGAATACAGCAAAGGAAAAAAGAACACAACGTGGTGGGTTCAAAATTATGCCTTTCTGCTGTACATTGGGCAAAACTCACAATTATACATATACTCAAAGTATCCACACCAGGATGTACAGGCTGGGAGTCCAGGCAGTACCACTGCTGCAGCACCTGCAAAGAAGATGGCGCAGACTGGGAATATCGCTTGTCTACTGAGGCGCTCATGGACTAATATACAGGATAATATCCAGTGTCAGGGTATATAGCCCCCCACGAGAGGCATCAAATGGTACACACAGTTAAATATCTTAAATAAATGGGCAACAGCAGGGCAAGCTTCCTAATGATGTCTCACTCACAGAGGGTAACTTGTCCTAAAGAAGTGCCTCCAAAAATGAGACTAAATGAGCCTGCATGCCTGTACAGCTTCTGCACTACCAAATCTGGCAGCAGAGGTTTCTGACAATTATTTTTTGTTTAGGGAATTGGAATGCAGCCTATGACTCTTTTTACATATAGTAGAGCAAGAGTTGGCCTACATATAAAAATTCACACTGGTATAACTGTGTCAGTTTGGGGTGTTATATTTTTCTGACAGTTTTACCTCTAAAAGACCTGAAGTAGATGTGGTTAAATCTGTGCCTGGGTACCTTACACTGAGGTTGTTTGTTGGTTTGGGGTTTTTTCTCTTGGTTTTCAGCTAAACAGGCAAAATTATATAACTATGGAACCTTTCAGCAGGCTGCATATTTATGCGTCCTTATCAAAATAATGCAGATGACATGTAAGCCCAGACATATACTAGAGGTTCCCAAAAACCAGAGGATTGTTAATAGGCCCTTTGCATCAGTGTTCACTTTACAGAATCACAGAATGGCTAAGGCTGGAAGGAGTCTCTGGAGATCATCTGGTCCAATGGCCCTGCTCAAGCAGGACCACACAGAGCTGATTGCCCTGGACCATGTCCAAACAGCTTTTGAATATCCCCAAAACCAGAAACTCCACAATCCCCCTAGGCAAGCTGTACCAGTGCTCAGTCACCCTCACAATGAAGAAGTATTTCCCAATGTTCAGATGGAACTTTGACAAGAAGAATAAACTTGTTTGGTACAGATATTCGATAAAATCTACCAATATACCAAAGTTTTAGGGAGATTAACTGAAAGGTATATGTTACACCTTCTGCTACCAGAAATAAGAGTCTATGTCTTTGTTCTGAAAATGGCATTAATGCAGTGGTGTCTTTACTCACACGTCCTAGAGATTAACACTTTTTTACTAAGTAGGACAATTCACCATATTTAATTGACAGATGAGATCTGAAAATAAACCCCCTCCTTAGATATCAGCAAACTGAGACTTGCCAGAAATGCACAACCAAAAATAAGCTTCATTTTTAATGCTAGCTACCAATTTATTTCTCATGTTAGTTGTGGAGAGGAGGAGATCGTAATGTATTACAAATGTTTCAAGAATCAAATTTCACATAGGGGGAAATTTACTTTGTTAACCAATTACGTCTTGCTTTGTTAGTATCACCTTTTTTCTAGGAAGATTGAGAAATGAAGAGAACTCTTTTTCATTTTTAACATTTCTCTCCCCCATTAATAATCCTCATCAATTGCAGTAATAAATTTCAGTTTCACATACTGAGATTTCAAATCATAGGGTCTGGAGGGGGTAACTAGTTTTTGCACCTTTTCCATGCACTACTTTCTCTGACAAAACTAGTTTGGCAACCACATGTCAGGCTCTTGGCAAAGTTCTGACCTGACCATTTTAAGCACTGTTTTCTTAATATAATGTTGACATATGGCTATTGTGCTCTTAATGTAGTTATTTTGTGTCTGCTGTGTTGTTGCTATCTCATCTTCTGAATTTTCTTCAGGCAATTACTGTCAGAGGCATTTAATTTCTTCAGCTACATATTAACCAGTTGCCAGCATTCCCCTCTTTTCAGTGTGGAGGGGGTGTTTATGGGTCCAAAGCAATATTATTGGAAGGTGTCCTAGGTATATCTGTATACCTGCAAGGCCATCTAAAAATATTCTGATCACACACCAAAGAATGGTAGAGGAGCTTTGGAGAGAATAGAGCTGTTCTTTTGGCCTTCACATGTCAGAAAGCCAGAAAAAACCACGCTACATTGCTTTCATATCTAATATGTTGAATAGTTGCCTGTGGTTAATTACACTGCATCGTGGAAGGTGCCACAATCAGGCAGTAGGTTTAAGCCCATTGAAAGTGATGTGAGGAAACAGATGGAAAATAACTCAGGTAAACATATAAAGAAAGTACAAAAGCTCTAGTCATAAGTAGGGAAAATGCCACATTTAACCATTTTATGCAGTGTAAAAAGCAAATATCCCTGCAAGAAAAAAAAACAGTACAAGCTAGCACACATTGTTCACTACCATGTGTTGACAATATTTTGACCTTGAGCAAGCCAGACCAGAGGTACATAAGAGAAACTGAGAAAAGCAGTAGCTGGTAGGCACAGATTAAACAGAAGGACAGGGGAGGGGATGTCCTTCACATTAACTCTTGCTGGTTCCCAACACACTCCACATCTTGTGATGGGGAGCAGCTGCCCTCCTGCAATGCTGGCCAACATCCATCAAGGCTATATCCACCCTGACCAGCCTGTAGTATTTATTACAATGTATGGCTTCTGATTGGGTCTTGTGTCTTGTTCTAATGGCTCTTAACTTTAAACTATGAAAAAGCTGCCAACAGAGTATGGGATCAGAAAGTATTTATTCTACCAGGCTTCACAGGGCTAAGTCTGAATGGTCCTCTGCAAACTTCTCTCTCTTTTCATTAACTGTAAATAATTCACATCACACAAACCTAGTCTGGGCAGTGTGAGCACCTGCTCATCATTGTTGTGTTGCTGTGCTTTGTCCACATTCCCAGTGTATGATGTAATTTCATTTTTCTGTGTCACTACTTATAAAAGGGGGATGACAAGACCTACTTCACCAGCTGCAAGTATTCCAGCATGTTATCAGGTGATCAGCTTTGCCCTTACAGGCATGACTTGTGGTCATAATATTTGCTTTCATGGAACAAATCGCAGTAGAAAATCAGCATCTAAATTTGTTACAGTAACTCATTTTGAATGCAAGCTAAGTCCTGTGTTTTCAGATTGTACCCCACAAATGCTAAAATAAGCACTTTCTGGGGGCTGGAAAATAAACCTTGAAAAAAGTATACCCTTGATTTATCAGAGAAGCAAGACTAGACTTTTGAAGAGAACGAGATATGTGATCCAGTCCTATACTTCAGAGTTTGCCACATTTTTTACTGAAATTCAACCAACCATTAAGTCATAGGATAGCATGTACTATTTACAACAAACCAAATATAACAGTTGGTTTTACTCACAAATAACCATACTTTTCTTTAGTGATTTCTAAAGGAATTTTATCATATGACCATAGGTTGCACAAATGCCAATTAGATGGACATGACAAGGGTATTGATAGTATCATAAAAACAGCAGTTATGCTTTACTTGAGCACTTAGATTAAATGCAGACAACTGGTTAGCAATTTAGAAACCAGTTTATTCATAAAATTAAATGTAGCATCAAAACCAATGTGGCAATATGACTAAACTGTGATCATATAGGTTGAAGCATATTGGACAAGAGACCTGTTTGCAAAGTTCATGAGAATTTGGCTATACTGCAATACACTGTCAGCCATCATCATTATCTTGTACAGGTACCTAGTGGACAAAATAACAATCTGAAGTACAGAAAACCTGTCAAAATTCACAGTTGAGTGAAATGCTGATTACAGCAGCAACCCTCTTTTCTTCTCCCTGTCACTCCCACCCTTTTGTTCTCTTCCACTTTGCTTTTCTCGTTGGAACAGCAGACAGCGGTAAAATGGTGTGGGTAACATGTGGTATATTAGTCTTATTAGCACTCATTTACAACATGCCACATATCTGCATTCTCCCTAAACCCATCCTGCTCAGCATTCCTACTGGCAGGGCACACACTTGCCTGCGCAAGGGGTCAGAACACCTTCTCTCCTGGGCTATCTTCTTCTCATCTGCCCCAGCAAAGAAAAACTGCTTTCCACCCCCTCCGGGCACTTGAGTGCCTCATTGTTTAAATAAAATTATAAGCTTACATTCCATCCAACCTCTTTATACCCCGAAACCAAGTTTTAATGTAAAAGAGAATCCAGTATTTAACATAAACATTACTCTGTCCTACGACTGTAAATTTTGTCTCCTAATCAAAATAATTCTTGTTTTCCTCACCTCAGTGACATATTTGAAGGAATAGCTGAATGAAATTGTTAGAAGACCCTCACAGAATTTTTTTTCAGGGAGCAAAACATGCTACTTCCAAAATAAGTTTACAACCAATCACCTGACATCTACCTAGACAGTTAAAAAGTTGTCTTTTCCACCAGCTTCCATAGTCAAGTCATTATGAAAGGAATTCATGAAAAGTTATCTAAAAAAACACCAGCTAGTCATGAGTGGATATAATCCATGTGTGAGGCCTAAAACAGGCTACAAAAATGTCCACGCACCTAAAGGATCCGTCTCAGCCTTATGATGTCACTGTTGCTTGCAGAGGAGAGGTCTCGTTTTAAACCTCAGCAAGCCATGCTGTGCTCAATATTTTTACTTCAAAATGTAAAGAATTACTTTCTATTTTTCTCAGTTATCTTAAAATAGGAAGTTATGGGGGAAAAAAATAATTTCAAGCAACCGTCCTGTTACTGAATGGATTACTCGATGCCATTCCCAAAAGCTGGTTCACAAAACCTCTGGCTCATTGGTCAGGGAAATGGGAAGTCTGTAGACTACTTGATCTATTATTCTGACCTGCTAAATTTTTCATCTTACCTCTCCATCCCTGAACCTGTGAAGCACACTGATGAATTTTAGCTAGCACAGTCAGTGTGATTAAGAAGATGTTGTAAGCCAGTGCAAGTCACCTGTGAGACAACAAATACATGAAAGGAAGGGTCAGGACAAGACACTGCTTTGGGGCTTGGATGGAGTTGCTTCTTCATCAGACAGCAGAGTGAAAAGTCAGGTGTCTGCTTTAGGACAAGGGAAACATTAAGAAAAAGAAAGGTAGAAAAAAGGAAAAAAGACAACTGATAAGTTGCCTTTTGCCTTCCTACCTCCCTCCCCACCAACAGAGGGATAATAAATTGAAAGACGTGGTAGTGTCAGTGAATCAGGGTCCAGCCTCCATCAGTGTCTAGTATTCAATTTGAAATCATCATGCCATTTTCCAGGTAATAGATATAAAAGTTTCTGTAGGAGACAAAGCACCTGAGCTTGAATCACATCATCAGTTTTGTACTGATGAGACATTGGATGGGTTTTCTATTACATATCTGAAGAGTGAACATCTGTCTTACCAGAAAGCTTACTCAGGCTCAGCCAAAAGCTTTCATATTCAGGAATACATATCATAATTTGAGCCTAGTGAACTGGATATATTCTGGGAGAAGAAATGTGCCGGCATGGAATATTTTAACGCAGTTGTGATTGGTCTAACATGGAAAGGACACTCAGAGACAAAAAAAAACAAAACACAATAAAACAGTCTTGAAATTTTCTATTCCTCTTTAATTCTCAGTTAATTTTATTTTTTCCCTATAATTCTAGTCTGCTAAATACACACTGGACACCTAACAAGAGATAATGCCACTCTCCAGAAAAAAACAAAACAATGTAACATTAAACAAAATGACCATAAGTTTCAAACTCATTGGCTCTAAAATAAATTTAAAGCATGTGGATTTTTTTTTAAATGAGATAACACAAAAATTCTCCCAAACTAAGACAGATCTCCTGAGACTTAGTAGGCCTTTGGAAAGCATCTCTTTGTTGCCAGCAAGCAGGTCAGACTTCAGGGGAATCTTCTTATAGAGTACATTGGGGAAAGCAGGCTTTGAACCTTTGTGCTCTGGTTTGGCTCCTGAAGGCAGCTGTCTCTACACTGACCAACTTCCACACCACACACCCTTCCAGAACACCTATGGTTGGCTGGGGTAAATATTGTCCAAAATGACCATAAAATAGCATATTCCTGGAGTTACAGTATGCTATAAATCTACCAGCTGTAACATAACTAGCTGTCAGAAAACTTAACTTACCTTGAGGACTTTTAGAAGAAGACAATCCATTTTGGATGCTTAGGTATCCCGATACAAAACATAAGGGTCCAACCTGGAAACACCTTCTTCACATAAGCAGCACTATAAATTTTAATGTAACTATTTGCATGAGTAAGTATTTTGCAGACTCAGGACTTTATTTCATAAGTATCTTTTTGTGGAAATGGCATCCTAAAGCCCTTTATGGAATTAAATAATACGGTCCACTCTCTTGTATCGGATCTAAATTACAGAAAACAGCATCATAAAGATATTGCATGGTGAATAAATTAAACCATTCAGTCGTAAGGCCAGTGACCAAGGGAAAGAAAAATTAAGAGACATAGGCAAAGGAGGAAAGATATGTTTTAAGAATGGGTTTGAAAAGAAATAGAGTCAATGAGGCAGAGAGAGATATTCATGCAATGGGACTGTATACCAAGAAAAACTTTCAGATGTTCTGATATCTAAACAAACCAACCATGGACAGGTTTGACTAGACCCACGGTACATGGAGTCTGTCACACATCTTCCTACACAAACAGCAATTCTCATACCTCACAAATTAATTATAGGAAGAGGTTTAGTGCTTGACTGGTCTATAACTTGTTATGTCTCTAGTTTTTCAGTTCACTGCCCTATTAAAGGCATTTATGCTAGCACAAATCCAGCAAGACACTAGGAGCATAGCTTCAATCCATAAACCAGAGACATATGGGGTGTTTCTTGAGAGAAAAAACAACATTTGTGAAGGTCCTCCAAACCCTTCTGCTGTTATATGCAGAACTTCAGGAGCTGTATCTGGGATGCTGGCAATCCAAGGCAGGCAAGACTATTGCAGTTACAGTATGGTCACAGCAAAAACTCCAGTCAAGTTTGGCTTTCACTTCTATCAAAACTCATGGGCCATACCCACACTCATATTTAGGAATATTATGCCACTAAGTTCAATGGAACTTAAATACCTAAATATCTCTATAAGCACAGGTTTTATGCTTGGCCTTCAGCAAGTCATGTCAAGATTGTGTACCTCAAATCTTTCCCTATCAAGCTGGGATGCCAGCACTTGGTAACAATAAATTAAGATAGTGAAAAGTTCCCGTAATAGCATACATCACCAGAGCCATAACAAATAACCCAATACCACAACTGGAAAGAGTTGTTGGAAGTCAAGGACTTACTGCCAGAGAATTTACAGACAAAGCAAGACACTGTCAGACCCAGAAAGAGATTCTGAAACTTCCTTTGAATTTTACAGAAAACTGCTTATATGTCAGTCCCACCAGAGCTGATGGAATAAAGCAGGAGCCCATGGGAAGAAAGATATGTTTCCTTTCATCAGATGCAAAGGTACTGGTCTAAGCTTCACACACAGAACCTTTTCCTTCTATCAGACTGGTTCTTTTCTCTTAAGGGGAGCTGGGTCAATTATAAGAAGACAAAATACCCATTGAACCATGTACATCTTCAGTATAGGTCCTCTTGCCTCATTCCCACATGCATCTTCTCCTAGTCATGATGCTGATCATTGTCCCAAGTTTTCTACTCCTGTCACCTCCATCAAGGAGCCTCCCAACCCCATATGGATCACCTAAATATGTGGGGGTTTTCCTAGAAATCTTGTTGCCTGAAGTTTTCCCACATGATAAACAGCTTAGGTGTGATCCAGGTATAATGTACATTTCATGCATATTCATGTCACACATTCAAATTTAAACCACTTGAAGGCATAAGATAAAGCATATTCTTATGTCTTTTCAGTGCATGTTTATCAGTCAAACTATAACCTGCAAAGGACAGTTAAATTAAGTATTTCCAAAGTTTGGCTTTTGCATTAATATTTGCAGCTATATGGTCAGTCAGACCCTTCATTTGACCTTCCAAGGCAGTATTTTTTTTCCAAAAGTCTTACTCCATCACTTTGGCTTTTCCAGTAAGCTGGGATATTTTTTCTACAAGTACTACACACACATGCTCACACATTCACACTCTGCATCCTAAAAGCACTGGTGACAGAATTACAAGACACTCAGTCACAGACATCCCACTGAGGATTTCCACTTCCTCCCTTCCCGGGGTAGACAGTATGGGTGGGGGGAGTCAGGGGGTTGTGCAGCAAAGAAACTTGACCCTCTACTCTATTCTTGGGAGATACCACCTAGAGTACAGTGTCCAGCTCTGGGGACCCCCACATAACAAAGACATCAACCAGCTGGATCAAGTCCAGAGGAAAGCCACCATGTTGATCAGACTGGAGCACACCTCCTATGGAGACAGGCTGAGAGAGATGGGATTGTTCACCCTGGAGAAGACAAGGCTCCTCGGAGACCTTATAGCAGCTTTCCAGTGCTTAAAGGGGGCCTACAAGAGGGCCAGAGAGGGACTTTCATGAGGGCATGTAGGGATAGGACAAGGCAGGTAGATTTAGATTAGCTGTTAGTAAGAAATTCTTTTCTGTGAGTGTGGTGAGGCACTGGAACAGGTTGTCCAGAGAGGTTATGGACTCCTTGTCTGTGGAAGTGTTGAAGACCAACCTGGATGGGGCTCTGAGCAACCATCTAACATAAGGTGTGCCTGCAGAGGGGTAGGAACCAGATGGTTATTAAGGTCCTTCCAATCCAAGCCATCCTGTGATTCAGTGGTCTAACCTAGGAAACCCTCAAAACAGTCACATTGTTAAGCTGCTTCTAAAACATCGTTCTAACTTTCGATGCTCTACAGAGACAATGTCTGGTCAACAATTTCTGATACTGATACTAATCTGTATTTCTGGTCTGAAAATTAATATGGTCTATCCTGCTAAATGGAAACACAAGAGAATATAGTTGTCTTGTTTTTGTCTGAAGTCAAGAGGAAAATACAATCTCATAGGTCTATTGGTAGAACAGGCACTCATCGTTTAGGTTCTCAGCTTTGGCAAAGACTTTTCATTTTTAGCAAGCCTGGTCACACTGGCCTGCATTTTCCATGGTGATATCTTATTCTACATCTTCAGATACTGTAGGCTTGGCCTCCAGATGCATTGAGCAATTCTGGATTCATCCCATTTTAATCAGAGGTACAGCCAAATCATGCTTCCCGGAGCACTGGTCATGAGGAGACTCAAGCAGATCAAACAGTAGAAGAGTCATGCATGAAAATTCACCACTGCTTTTAAAAGCTTGGATATTAACAGTCCTTCCTCTGAGTTTTTCTCCCTAGTGCAAAAATGCTGCACCTGTTCAACACACCATGGTGTTATGAAGCTGAAATCAAAGTTTAGCAATATTATAAGGCTTCTGGAAGAAGCTGCCTCAGAGGAATTATTACTTAGCAAATTCCTCCTAGGAAAGAGAAGGGACACGTGTTATGTCTTATTGAGCCTGACTGTTGAAGTAAGACCCCAAAGACAGTATGGTACATGGAAAGGTTAGACATTTGCAAAACAGACATATTCTTAATATGCTCTTTAAGTCACATGGACACTCACTAATTCTTCATTAGCTTGCTGATCCCTATGCATGAAAGGACAAAGATTACAGATATTCCGTTATAGCCTGGGTGCCATGAGGTCAGCTTTACTGAATGAATTTATCAATAGAGTTGGAGTTTCAATTTATCTAATATGCTTTACCTAATAAGGCAGTTCCCGTTGTAATTGCTGTTGTAGAGATAGAAGGTTAATCTTTTAAGTGACAGTACTGGACTCACCTGCTGAGAGATGATCTGGAGTTCTCCAATAAAACATTCATGGCCTCATGCCTCCTCTGTTGCACTTAAATCTATGTTAACAGTTTCAAAAAGCTAAAAAGCCGGGCCTATGCTCTACAGTGACCAATGGCACCACAGTTAGATATCAGTGTCTTCAGCTCAGTGGGATAAATGTTAAGTCTTTGGTAGATTTAGTAGTGGGTGGAAATAAGAGGTGGAATTTAAATCTTTTATTCGAAGGCTTTATTCTCCTCTGCTTTAGTGCAAAGAGGTTCCCTGTGATGTTTTGCTTCCTTTTGAAAAGACCTGAAGCACCAATCATTTTGCTTTGTTCTCTTTGAAAAATAAAATGAAATAAAATAAAAATTTTAAAAAGGCAAGCCAAGCCAAAATGTAGAGAGGGAAAATACTTACTTCATAAAGAATTCATTAACAAAAATATTAGGTCAACAGAAACAAGACCCAGCATGTCTGTACAGCATAATTTCAAATTTGAAATCATATCATTAAATCAAATACAATTTGCAATAAAAGACCATTTTAAAGTGTACAAATTGATCAAATAAAATTTGTCTGAACAAGAATAGGAAACCTCCATTTTCTGACATCAAACTATAAGAACATCAACTATAGTCACATTTCCAATGGTCCCTTTTTAGCCCTGGGTTCTGTAGGACACCGTGGTAGTTTTGGCTTTAGTTTTAGGTAGTTTTAAATAAACTTTAAAAAGAAAAAAGACCATTGCAACAAAAGTAAGTTTAAGGGTTGTGAAGTACAATAACTAGTAATCATGGTGGAAGAAAAGAGTGAAGATAACAGAGTCTCCTGCTTTTCCTTCAACTGTATTTTCCTCCTTAGTGTACAATTTTCTTCAGATAAATTTTTTTGGAGAAAAGCTTAGAGTGTAACTCAGAATGTAACAGTCAGAAATTGTTTTCTCTAACCAAAGTTTGAGCCTTGCCTGTGCCCAGATTATTGACATACAGCCCTCAATAAAGGCTGTGTGTTCTTAACTCGGAATAGAATTTGACCTCAAAACCTTGAAGAACACGTAGAGTTACATGCAAGTTTTCTGGCTGGTCAGTAATTATTGTCCTAGCCCTTGAATTATTGTAAGTGAGGTTACATTCTCTTCTAAGTGGTGTAAAATTCTCTTTCCTCCCTTTCTTTGTATTTTTGACACAGTACAGAAATACTGGTACATGTAATTCTGGGAGCAGTTGTGTTTTCATCACAAATCTAAAGATCATACAAACTTATACAAAACAGAGGGGGAACTGGAATATTTGTTGGTATTTCTAATGATTGTTCACTGAAACTCTTGAATTAATTTTGTTCTGGGAGAAAGTCTGATCCAGGAGATCACAGATGAAATCATCTACTGAGGTAATATACTTATGAAGAACTTACAAGCCAATGTCAATGTATTTTATTTTCAAAAACATGTTTTTCATAAAGTGAATTGTATTTTCTTATTGGAAGTTGCTTTTACTAGACATGCAAGCACAGGTCATGCTTGGAGAGTCAGCAAGAGTGTTGTGAATAATGTGAGGGCAACTCTGAGTTTTGCAAAATGGATTACTGTCTGCTAACCATCATTCAGTTCAGAAAAGTCCTTCAAGCTATTTAGGTGTGTGATGCATTCCCATGCCTTCCATCTGAGCAGCTCAAAGATCCTCTAAGTCCATGAGAAGTACCCACACACTGCTCATGTTTACTGAGTAGCGTGAGCAGAGGGGAAAGGAAAGCCAAAAAGGGACACATATCCAGCCCTTCACTACTGATGTGACCCTGAGATAATTACATAGGGTAATTGAAGGATTTAGAAAACAAAGAACTAGAGGTGTGTTATAAAAATGGCATAATGGGATGACTCTGTCATGTAATAAATGTTGCAGTAGCACCTACTAACTAGTTACATGATATTATTAACTTCAGGGGACAGATAATAATGTTAAGAAAGATTATGGACAAAAGGATATCAAGTGAAAAATGGCATTCTAGTGTGAATCATCAAGCCCCCACAATGACTGTTTTCTTTCTGAAAAATACGAAGCATCTTTTCCTTAATAAACAAATTGCTAGTATCAATTAAGCACAGAATAATGTTTATTGGTATCCAATTTATTATCATGAGATGGCAATGTTACATTTTCAAATTGCTTTTTATAAAATTTAGGTAGTTAACAAAGATATAATGGACATAATTTTAAACTTATGGTCTAATTGAGGGTATAGATACCTGCAATGTCAGCAAGCGCCAGTCTACAATGGGGAATCAGTAGACTAATGCCAACCCACCAAGGTGACTGCTTAAGAAAACTCAGAAGAAGAAAAGTAACAAATACAGCAGTTGAAGGTTAAAGTCCAGTTACCAGTGGCAAGGACGAATGTAGTTCTGGTAAATAATTTCCACAGAATTTGAAACAAATATCTCTTACAAGGCCTTTTTAAAGCCATGTTCATAACAGTTTGTTTGATGTGCTTCTTCTTGAAAAGCAATAATCAAGTATAGTAGGAGAAACAATGTTCACTGAAAGAACAAAGAATTCTGCAGTGTAATACATTTGATGGACTAAAACATAAGGATTATGACAGACATATCAATATTTCAGTCCCTAAAAGGAAACCCTTTCCTCTTATCAATAAATTTTACTATAGAAAAAAACAGAACTTGAAAATTCTTGAAAAATTCTACTAAAAAAAAGGCACACAAGGGTTAGAATAATTTGGAAGCTGCAGCATAAGTGGAGCCATACTGAATATGAAGATGAGACACACTTAGTTTAAACCTCAGAAAGGGATTTTCTCAAAGGAGGATGAAACATAATGTTTGCTATATGCAAAATATAAAGATTGCATCATCATCCTTTTAGATACAGCATATGAACATATCTGCTGAGAGTCAAAAGTGAAAGACTCTAGGAAGCTGCCAGACCTAGAGAAAATGAATATTCTGCAAATATATTTATTTTACATGTAAAGCAAAGCAAAGAAAAATGTTGTTAAATATTTACTCATCACTGAGTAGCTTATTAATCTCTGCTGTGGCAAATACAGCTGACTATGGAGCGTGGGCAGAGATGGTTCTTATCAATAAATAAGTGGAGGATGAACAAACTGAGACTCGAAGGTAAGTAGAAGGCCTTACAGGAACAGTGACAGCCACTTGAAGAGCAGCTGCACAGGAAACCTCAGCATAACTGTTACATTGTCTTCCCTTTTTTTTTTTTTTTTTCTCTGTGGTTTCCCTCAGCTGGCCCCCAGAACTATCTTGCACTAACAGACATGTCACCACTACAGCACCTCTGGACTCCATGAAGACATGGACTATATTCTGATGACCTGCTATGGGCACTTAATATTGAGGGCTGCAACACCAGCAAATCAAATGCCTTATCCCACCCGGCCTGATGACTCGGGCTGCCTATGTAAGAGCAGAAGCTCCTCAGCTGGTCCATTGAGAATCTGATTCAGCTCATCAAATGTCTTTTTCTCCCTTTGGTCCTCTAGGTTCTCTGAACATGGAACTTCCTACCTACAGCTGGTAGGAAACAGTGACTCCTAGCATGCCTGCACTGGAGCTTTTGATGCAGTTTCACGCCACCACCTGCTGAGAGAGGACTCAGCAGTCTATTCTTCTGACTGTCACAGTGATAATCTGACTTTGCACAACAACACAGTGGCAGATTTCCAAACCCAGGAAAAGGAGACTTAAAATCTGAGTTCTACTTGATACTGAGGGTCATGAACGCTACAGCTCCCATTTCCCTGGGAGCACTCCACTGTGCAAGTTACACACCCTGTCTTTGTGAAAATTGTGCCTTCTTGTCCTACTACGTGCTTGTGTGCGAGACTCAGAGCTCCAGAGAACACACAGGGAACCTGTCTGAACCACACAGAAAAAGAGAAGGAGTTCTGGTTAATGGATGGTTGCTTTCACGCAATGATCCTCATCAATTCAAAAGAAAAATATGAAGCCTTCTGGAGCAGGAAGCAGATTATCTTGGAAGAGTCTCTTCCTCAACGTTGGCATAGAGGAATTAATCCAATAAATTCCTTGGTTGGACTTTGATAAAAAATGCAAATAAAAGAAATTAATTACCACAGACTACATTGAAAAGACCACAAAATAGTTAACAGTCAGCTTAATTAAAAATTGTGCTAAGACTTGTGCTGGGCTCCATTTATAAAATAAGGATTGGCTGTTTTCCTTGGGGATACACTGGCCTTCAAGTGTGAGTTATTTAGTGAAAGTCCAAAGGTCTATGTTATGCAAGAAGGCAGATTAGATGGTCATAGCATAGTCCCTCCTGGTCTTTAGCAATTAATCTCTGACGTGCTGTCAGAAGGTTGGCTCATCATGGCCCCTAAAAAAGCAATTTCCTTGCTGATAAATGAAAAAGTAAATCAATATTTAGTCCTAGATAAGGACTGGTCCCTGGGGGCTGTTTCCCTCCTCAGGCTCTAAGGAACTGAGCAAAGGACTAGTGCACCAAATAGCATGTGTTTGTGCCAGGACCTAGATTTATTCTTCCTGTTTCCAGCAAAATTACAGCCACAAAGGGTGAATTTTGGCCTCTGAAGATGCTGGCAAGTTTAGATGGGGTCTTGGCTTTCAAAGGAGTACAGAATGTTCAATAATATGCAGCTAAACAAATGATTGAAATCAGGGAAGGAAAGTGGGCTCATATTTATGCTGCAGGATCACAATTTCATATTTTTGCCACTAATTAAGTTCTTCAAGTCAAGATTGGACCCTGAAAGACAACTTCAGAAATTCCACTGCAAGAACTATGCAGATATTGAGTAACTAATTCTCAAATACCTGTGTGATGCCAGGGGCAACGCCCTTCTTACCTCCAGTTCACCAGGGAGGGAAGTAAAATGTGAGAGGACAAAATCCAAGTAAGCAAAAGAGGAGGGTTTGAAAGTGAAATATCTGAGCTCTGAGTCCCATATTTCTAGGACTAAATTTCACAATTCCTCAAAGGTAATTTCCTTCAATTTCCAAAACTCATATGACATAAACCTCCAATTAAATTTAAATCTCCATTTAGATAGAACTATTTTCCTTTCCCTATACGGGGATCTTACAAAGAAAATGTGAAAAAATAGCAGTAGTCAGAGCCTGTGCCTTTTTCAGCCAAGGAAAGGCTGTAATTCAAGATGGTAGAAGGAAGACAAACCACAAAACAAGTTATACATCATTGTCCCCAGGGAATGAAAACAGGTGGATTACACTGCCTACCATTATATTCTTAAAGATACCAGCGTCAAGAAGATTTCATTAAAGCAAATGCAATCGTAAACTTTTCACTAATGTAGTTGCAGAAATAACATCTTACATTTTTGAATTTCCCATTGTTTATATTTAAGTATATAACACAAAAATTAATGTACACGTTTGCAAAGGACTGATACAGAGGAACCACTCAGAAATAATGTGAAGTGGGATCACAATGCCTTTATGTTGTATTTGAGTCATCTTCCCAGACAATGAACTTCTGTGGAAGATTAATGTCATTTGAACTTTTATTGTGGAATATCACTAGTGCACTGTCACACTTTGCACAAGTGGTGCTTCAGTCACAGTTCAGTAACACTCCGGTATATTATTTCCCAGGCATTTGAGAGTTTAGAGAATTATTGAAGGGCAAACTGTACTCATTTGGTAATAAGGCAGAGTGCAGTTGCAGTCTCCATATGATTTCAACAAATAGAATCAATGTTAATTTCATTGAACATAGCAAAATAGTTGAGATAATAACCCCAGTGAAATATTCTACTAGAGAAAAGAGATAGAATATGATGTGGCAGCATTTTATATTACCCATACAAAGGATTCTAGAAGAAATACAGAAATGAGTGTGGAAAAAATATCCAAATAATTTCTGAAAAAAACCCATACTCATTTGAAAATCAAAATTGCTATTTCTCTCAATCTTTACACATTGATTTTAAGAATGTGCTGCAGAAGAAAGAATTAAAGAAACCCACTGAGATTTTCACCATATTTTCACCAACGACACCCAGCTTTGAGGCAGTCTAGATGTTTCAATTTGGCATTACTCTTTGTGCAAATACGTGTTACAACTGATCCTGAAAGTAAACATTTCCCAAAGTCATGATTTGTTAGCACTGTCTTAACATGTTATAGTCAATTAGTCAATAATTACTCCAATAATTAAAAATATAATTATGTAACAATGTTGCCTTATTTTTAAATTAAGGACTCATTCACAAGCTGATTCCTCTTTCTTAATATATGTTTCTTTGCTGCAACAGTTTAAGCACATAGGCCTTGGTTGTTTTTCTCTCTTTTTGAATTAAACCAGGATTCTGTTAATAAATGGACAAGTGCTTATTAATATGCTGTCACCAGCAAAGACACAAATATGCAACTAAATACTTATGCAGCTCCCACCAGATGCAAACATATCTGTAAGAACCATCACTGATGTGCTGGAGACCACTAGAGCTGTAGCTCTTCTCATGAAACTGCAATTTCTGATATTGGCAATTATTTTATTAGGGCTACAGTTCAGGTGTACAATGTCAAGCTTTAATTTAAAAAGAAAAACAAGAAAAAAAAACAAACAAAAAACTGACTAAACCTAAAACTGAGAGTTTTCAAAATATCTTCTTGTCTCCTATATACAATCATAAAGTGCATAACACACCAGCAACCACCATGGTTTCAGTAGATTTAGACACTTAGTTGAAGGGATGCAGAGGGCTTTAGAAGGGCCCTGATGTCATGCAGGGGACATGGCACCACTGTCAGAGAAAGTGAGAAGTGTCAGTGCAGTGTGCCAGCATCCAGAAAAGTAACTTCTACATAAACATCACAGCCAGAAGACAACCACAATCAGGACTTCAAGGTAACTTTAGCTGCTCATTTGTTTAGCTGGCTCCCATCTATCTATACCGAGACTATGGAAATTCCAGCTTGCAAGGTCTGCATGGAGAGACTAGGATAATTTCTCAGCTAAATCAATGTTATTAATTTAGAAACAGAAATGTATTACATCAATGCTCTGCAATGACTATGTTCACCCTCCGGTCTAGCTACCTTTTGTAGTCATGTAAATGAAACACTAATATTTTGATAATTTCTTTCATCTAGGCACAAAGTTAGCAGAAGGAGTAGCAATTGCATAGTTCTATGCCATGCTTCATTGCAGCCACCTCCTTCCTTTTCATATCTTAGAGCTGTGAAGAGACTTTATCTCCCTGCAATCTCAAGAAGTTAGATCTGGTCACACAAACCAAATGCAGACTGTCCATTATTTCACAAATACACAAGGATAAAGAGACTTTCTAAAGGCTGGCAGCTGTAGACAGAAATGGAAACTAAAACAAGAGAACATTTACAATTTGAACATTTACAATTTGAACAAAAGTCTTGGTAATCATGTCTTTAAAAAAAAATGCCACTATTTTAGCAGGTGCAAGCCATTCCTATTAAAAACCTCATAAAAGTCATGTTACATTATTCTTCAAGGTGGCTCAAGATCACCCCTATGGGCAAGCCAGCCTGAATTAAAGCTCAATGACAAACATATCCTTATGTTGGAGGTTTAAGTACTGAATCAGAGAATCACAGAATGGGTCAGGTTGGGAGGGACACAATTGGTCATGTGGTATAACCTTCCTGCTAAGCAGGGTCATCCAAAAGCACGCTGCACAGCATTGCATCCAGACATTTCTTGGTATCTCCAGAGCGGGAGATTCCTCAGCCTCTCTGGCCAGTCTGATCCAGTGCACAGTTACTCACAGAGTAAAGAAGTTCTTCATCATGCTCAGGTGGGACTTCTTGTGTATCAGTTTCTGCCCATTGCCTCTTGTCCTGATGCTTGGCACCACTAAGGAGAGACTGGCTCCATCCTCCTGACACCCTCTCTTCAGATACTTACAGACATTGATGAGGTCCCCTCTCAGTCACCTCTTCTCAAGGCTGAACTGGCCCAGTTCCTTCAGCTTTTCTTCCTAAGAGAGATGCTTCACTACCTGAATCATCTTTGTTGTCCTCCATTAGGCCTGTTCCAGGAGCTTCATGTCTCTTGTACTGAGGAGCCCAGAACAGGGGACACAGCACTCCTGATGTGACCTCACTAGGGCTGGGTAGGGCAGTTATTAGCCACTTCCGAGCACTTAGGTGAGCAGGATTCTTCCCTGAATAAGAACTGAGTAAGAGTTACTCAATAAAGAATAACTGAGTAACTATGGTTATGAAGGCAATCATGCAATGCCAGTCACGCATAACATAAACTTCCAAACTAAATTCATCCAGTACTCTATCATTTTTGTAATATGGCTGTTTTTCCAAGAAAACTCTCAACCATAATTGGTACCAAGATGTGGGCTTGGCAGGTGTATAGAAAACTTCAGTTTTTGTCTCTTAATACATGGTACTAGAGATGGGAAACATTTTTGCCTTCATACAGGACCCAGATGGCAAACTGTGAAAGCTTAATTTCAAGAGCATTCAGGCTGACAGCTCTACAAGCAGCAAGCTGAATTTAACTTATGTGATTATGACACATACACAGGACTCTTCAACCAAGTGGTCCAACACCCTACGTATTAAAGGCATGCCTGAGATCTGTGTGTGCTGCATGAAAGCCTTTACTGTGCACATCAGGTCTGAATTACTACACTAGAAACCACATGTGCACATGTAGACAACTTACTTCCATAGTCTAGCTTGTCAACCAGGACATTAATTCTATTTCTGCTTTTGCAAGGGGTAACAAAGAGTCTCCACGATCTCACAGGTTGGATCACTTTTACTCTGTACTTTACCTAAAGGGCTGCACTCGTGTTATGCCTTACTCAGCTCCATTCTGGCACACCACCTACTGACAGCCCAGTGCTGCTTTCTGTGTTTCTTAAACTCCTGTCCTTATGAGAGCCCAAGACCTCTGATCCTAAGATGTCTGGCTGTGCAAGCCACAGCAGCAGCATTTGTCAAAACTTTAAAAAAGAAAGGAATTGAAAAAAAGGGTCTTCAGGTGGTATAATGATAAAAATTAATAAGTTCAACTCTCCAGCATTTCAAGCCAGGCAGTAGGAAATGAATTGTCTCCCAGTTGAAGGAGAAGCAAGCAGTCAGACAGTTTATCAGTAAGCAGTTAATGAGACTCTAATATTCTGAGAATTTATTTCATCCTGGCACAAAGTTAGCAAAAGGACTAAGAATTGTATGGTAATATCCCAACCTCCATTTCAGCCACTTCCTTGTCTCACAGGTACAAAGGTTGGTTCAAGTTTCTTCCAATTCCACATTATTCTAAGGTGTTTGTGTGTTTTAGTGGTTGCAGATATGTGATCACATTGCAGTGCACAGAACAGAAGCACATTAAAGCACCATATTTTTTTCCTTTCTGACTTTTCTTTATATACCATTACTGCACAGCTCCACAAAGTTCAACTTCCTGTCATTTTTAGCACTGTTTGATATTCTTTCACATGTGTTTACTTTGATGTTCCATAGGTAGCACCCTTGAACATCACAGGCCATTCTAAGTAAGAGGAAATCATGACAAAACAGTTAATCCTGATGGTGAAATGAAGCATTTCTAGAGAGAACTGATGGCGAATAATGACACCCCTTTCTCCAGGTTACAACTGTCTGTATACTAAGTTAACCAAATCTTCCCAAAATTAATAATGCTGGGATTTGACAAACATTTCACATCATCCTGTCATCTTTAACACTATTTAAGGAATCCTGATCCATTGACTTTGCCTCCTTCAGCAATTCAATGGTAGCTACTTGTTCCCATTCTCCCTGCCTTCCCGCAACACTTTGGTTTGGTCTGACCTCTCCAGATTTCAGCTCATCTGTATGACCTCAACTCACAAAACTTCCTTTAAAACCCTGTTTCTGAGACTTTTGGTGCTAGGAAGACATCAGTGATAAAAAAAGGAGAGAGAGGTTGTTACATATCTGATCAACCTGAAGAGCTGTGTGGTTATCCTCCTTTTCCTCTGCTCATAACAAGGGTACACAGTCAGGGCAAAGATCACCTCCTTCTTGACCCCGTTAGACACTAAATAGTTATTTATTATAATAAATGAAGGAGTATTTGCTATAGAAGTATATTTGCTATAGAAGTATATAGTGTTGCATTCTCTTGAAGAGACTAGTCTCTAGAAGTATTTAGTGTCTCTCATCATCTCTAGGGTCAATTGGAAAGAAGATTAAGGCTGGTCTGATTCAATTAACAAGGATTTGAGAAAGAAACAAAAAAAGTTGTAGATTAACCTTTAATACGTTCTCAGACCCAGTCTGAGGAACTGCTACAGATCCTGCATAGCTGTACAAGTATGTGCAGTCTTAGTGGGCACAGGGGCTGCAAGGGGATTGCCCTCCTACTAATGTTTCACGATTCAGTGTGTGTACCTCAGTTCAGGTGGCACAGCATTCATCAAGCCATATAACTCCCATAGCATCTGCATCCAGTCTGGAACACTGTTGTTAACCACTTCATCCAGGGGTAAAACATGATGCCTACATTTTCTCAAGTGTGAGCTGAAGCTTGTAAGGTTGGATGACTTCCCCAGGTCACAAAGATACAGCAGAGAACACAGCGCTGAGACCACCAACAGAAAATTACTGCCCATAACAAGGAACTTTTCTACCTGGAGTTAGAAGAAGTAGCGAGTTAATCCTAAAGTAGTATCACAAACACCATTAGGAAACAGGCCCAAGTTTCTATTGCACAAAGGTATTTGTAGAAAAAGCACTCTCTTTACTTCAGTTTTAAATGTTGCTGATAAAATTCTATGATACCAAACAATAACACTTAAACTAATGAAGATCCAGAAGATGTTGGATCCATGATATTTTAAAGCATTGTTTCATTTGGGGAAAGAATCGACTTTCAGTAAAATATTAATGAAAGCATGCTCATTTTGCTGCTGGATTCACTAAATGCCTGTGTTCAATAGCTTGTTCCTGTTTTCAGTTCCCACTGCTGTTTCTTCATCTTACTAGTAAGACAGCAATAGACAAAACCAAAAAACTAATATTCCCTGTTCACTGAACTGTTGGATCTGTGCTGTGAAGACAATAACATAGAGGCCGACAGGAACATATTTTTTCCTCTACTAGTACACCTTGCAAACATGTCCATTTGAAGCTAAACTGAATTCAGAACCTACTAAAATTTCCTTTTGATGACATCCATATTGTATGAAAAAGGTCACAGGAGACTTTCCAAGTTTTGAGCTTCAGACTGAAAATCTCATTTTGAACAAAATACCCAGTTTGGGAGGTTTTCATATAATAACTATGTTTGACTTACTACAAAGAAATAAAAAACCCACACACAGATTGCACTATGAAACTCAACCTAAATCATTAGATCACAACCATCTAGACCTGCCATGAGTCCTTGCCACTTGCAATGTTTCTAAAAGCCAAGAGTGAATTCCCTTTTCTAGGTGACTGCCAGGAGGAGATCGCTTTTCTGTCCCTACAACAGAAATCTCAGCTTCTGTAATTTCCATGACACGCAATCCTGTGTCTGCTTTTTCTGAATCACTCTGCTATACGTGTCTCTCTCCTGTTATACATCTGTTGTGGCACAAGCTCATATCCCCACTCTCATTCTCTGAGTCAGTATTTGTACTTCTGTCTCATATTGTGATGAAAACATCTCTAGTGGCACTACACTTTAATTGGTATGAAAATATTTGGTAGCACAGTCACTAACACCCACAACTTTCATTTACTGCATCTCTCTCTATGGAATATTGGTATCATCATCCACTTTTACATGGCATAATTCTATGCCTATGGTTTTTTTCAGTGATGGTACTCCTAGTTTTGAGCTGTCCATGCTGGTAATACATGTCAGACTCTTTCCAGGGAAGTATCCTAGAGACCTGAGAAAGCAATTTAGTCATGCTATGAACATCAGTATATTTTGTACCATCATCTTCAATTGCACTTGCAACCAGGGTCGGTGAGTCTGACACAAAGCCAAGGTAGGTCCACAAGACGAAGGCATTCCTGAAACAACTGTAGGCTAATATTCTTGGTCAGCAGCTCTGCCCACACACCAAGCTGACTTCTGTCAGAAAAGACTCACGAGGAAATGATACTAACCATGATTGTGTGTCCTTTGCACTATATAATGCTAGAATATTAAAGCCTTTTTAAAATTTTTATAAAATTTAACTTTTATATATTGCATAGAATAGGGTTGATGAATATGCACAGGGGGTGGCAGGAAGAAGTCTATAAACAGACTGTTGTCTATTCAGGAAGGTTCAGGTAACGAGAAGGGCTCTTTTAACTAACACCTCTCCAACACATACATACATCCATATCCACCAAGTCAACTGAGTCAGTTTAACAGGGCCTACAGCAGGAAAAAATACTTTTTTCCACCTGCTGTCTTTTGGAATAAAGTGCATACTGGGCATTGTAAAAAAAGATCAGTGCATCTCTTCTGGATTCTAAATGAAAAATGTCTTTTTGTGACCCTTCTGTATTGATTGTCTCAAAAATGATGACATTAATTTCCTCTAATTTCACAGTTAATTCCTGTATTTTTCAGAAGTCACGCCCAACAGAGTGGAAAGGGATCACTTTCTAAAGAAGCAACCTGAAGCTCAAATTTTGGCTACATTAACCTGGGACCTAACTTTACATATACCGGCACAGTTAAAGTGTGCAGACCTCTCCTGTGCCCCACTCAGCCTTCCAGCCACCCATGGACCAGCCCCATGGCCAAAGCAGCCAGGAAGCACTTGTGGCACCAGTACCGTTCTGGCAGGGGAATCAGCACTCCCTAGGAAGGGTCAGAACCCAGGCTACCCTCGCTTGTCCCAGTGCTGAATGAGGCACAGCACAGTCCAACAGAAGGACAAACACACGTAGACTAAACCTTTGCCACTTCCAGGAAACACTTTATTGTGCTTCTTACTAATTCCTCATTTAGATGGATGCTCTTCCAACATGTATTACCACAAGAAACAGCAGAATAGATGAAGATGAGAGGCATTGCTCATATTCCTGTATTTTAAAGTCAACCAGAAGCAAGGAGGGTGCTGGGCCATTGAGTGAAGGCAGACCTGTTGAGTAGCCTTAGCAGTGTGCTGGGCAGGACTGGGAGGCAACCAGCAGCCTCCGTGACTGCCCATACAAATTAAACCTGCACACGCCCGGGCAATATCTGAGGCCTGGGGGTTGGAGTAAAAGAAATTTCCCTTGCTCTGGAACCAAAACATGACGTAGAAGGGGGTGTTTATTTGCAGAGAACATGGGTTGAATTCTGATTTCAGTTACATCCAAGATTAAACTAAGATGAAGTCATCTCATGCTCAAGTTGATGTCAGGTAGATGAGCTGAGGACTTGTCACTAGCAGGTAGCACACAGAGCATAAATCTGCAGATATTTACACACAGTCATACAAAACCCACTATCCATTCCATTTCATGGGTCATTAAGATTGTCTGTAGCACTGTATATGCAGCTATGAACAAATTAATTGTAAAAAATAAACAGTGGTCTTTAGTCAGAGACAAAAAATACACTTCAGGGGATTTTCTTTTTTTTTTTAAAGAAAAAAAAGAAAAAGAAAAAAAAAGAAAAAGAAAAAGGAAAAGAAAGAAAAAAGAAAAAAAAAAGAAAAAAAAGAAAAAAGAAGTTGAAGAAACTTAAGAGTCAGATCTATGCCAGAACAAAGAGCTCTGTCTATGAAAACCACACAAAGTTCGGCAGAAAAGTGAAAAAAAGCACTAAAAAAACCAACCAAAGACTTTTTTTAAATGAATTAAAGGTGGGGAGACATGGGAGACATCCACAGCCTGGCACCCCAGCCGGGAAGGCGCCGGGAGATGAGGCGGCAGCATCCCCCAGCGGGGTCCTGGCTCTCTCGCTCCCTCTCTTCTCCCTTCCCTCCCTCCTTCCCTCGTTCCCTCCTTCCCTGCCGCTCCCTACCAACGGCACGTCCATGCTGCCATCTAGCGCTCCAGTCCGGCCGCGCACCCGCTCCCGCACGGGCGGAATCCACATCGCGGAGTGGGCGGAACCGGCTGCCGGCCGAGGGGAAAAGCCACCTAGATGGCTCTGCCGAGGCCCGCGATACGCCTTTAGTGTTTGACACGGGTCCAGGTAAACAGCAGCGGGAGTGCGCGCAGGAGGCGGCACTCAAAGGAGGCGCAAACATCTGAGATGCAGTACAGGTGGAAGTTCTTCCTAGAATTTCTTCGCGTACAGCAAGAGACCAGTGCGGTCAGGCAGTCCATTAAAAGTCCTTTTAGGACTTCTTTAGGACTCCAAAGGCTGGATTAGCCTTAGGTGCTGCTGCAGGCATCTGATCCCTCCTTCTCGTTGCCCTCTCACACAGGGCAAAGTCAGTGAGAGGAAAACGGAACATCAGCAAGCCAGGACTGTGGGCCCAGAAGTTGGCAGAGGAGGAAAGTGCCCTTTTTCTAACACACAACTGGAGTGGGGCGAGTTTCCCCTTTGCATCAGAATTGTCCTTAAAAAAAGTGCCTCCTTAGAAACTTCATAACATTTAAACAATCATCAACCACTATATAGAAGCTTGGGGAATAAAGCCAGAGCAGCAACCACTAAAAATATTTAGATTGGTGATAGTAGAAGTCAGTAATCCTTCCTGTCAGTGCTGGTGGGTTGCACTGGCAGCCACCCAGGCCCCTAGCAAGGGGAGAGAAACATACTTTCAAACACAGAATAAAGGAGTTTACTGATATCCCACATTTTTATTTATATAAGAATCATCCAGGAGGATAGGTGATACTGCTTCTCTTCATAATCTTCATATCTCAGAGACAACTTTTTTGTGATTTCATATGATGTGCAGAGTGAGATTTGCTACCAGACCCCTCTGCATCTGAGCTTTTACATCTCGTGCTGCTCAGTCAAATCTCTCTGACTTGATTAAAAGATTCCACTTTATCAAATCCCAAAAGGGCAGAGAGAAACTCTCTGCCTTGTTACCCTGCTTTGCCTGGTTAAAAAGTGAAATGCAGTTGTGGCAAGCAAAGAAAGCAAAAGCAAACAAAACAAGATCCAAACAATACATAACTCTGAATGCTTCAAAACCACAGAGCCAGGGAAATAGGAAATGGTAGCATGAAACAATGGAATGATCACCAAAATAAAGCTGAGGAAACAAGTGAACGAGCAAAGAAAAAAGAAGGGTGGAAAACTGGTTTGGTTTGTTATGTTCTTCTGATGCAAAGCCCTAATTAGTAAGGAAAGCAATTCTACAAAGCCTCAATTTTCACTAAAAAAACCCGAACATCCGTAATCCTCACAGCTGCAGAGATGATGGGAAAGAAAACTTGGAACAGCAGTCCAGCATACCCAAATGCGAGGAGAAAACAAGCACAAAGCAAAATTAATGGTTTTAAATCCTGGAGGAATGTAAGTCCAGTTACTGGTGGAACTTTGTTAACTACAACTCCGTATTTAGTATTATCAGGACTGAATGGATGAAAGATGACAGTGATGATGACAACATGAGTATTGTAATAAGAGCAAAAGCAAGGAACACAGAGGAACACTAGCAAGGAACACTAGAAGAAGCAGGTTTGCACAAAAGTACTTACTTGCTTAAGGGTCTCACACTCTGTGCTGATAGATGGTGGAGTAAGACTGGAAGTCCAGACATTTTTTGATTTATTGTGCTCTGTGAAGGAGACTATTAATTTTAAGTGTCTGGAGTTAAGATTCCAAAGATTTCAAAGAATGGGAAGCTCCAGTCCATAAACCCAAATAACTTTCCCTGCCTTCATGCTGATCTAGGCAGCATTTTAAGAGGATGGTCCAGCAAGAAGCACTGCACAGTTTTGGTGGGTGTCCAGTTTGCTGAACAGCTCTCCTCTTGGCAGAGGACAGAGGTGGTGCTTAAATTTTTCCTTTTGATGTCTCACACAGCAACTTTCTTTGTATAAATAGCTACCTTCATCTACTTCATATTCTTCTATAATGTGCAGCTTTAGAGTGCGGAGGGCTGAGGTTATGCTGGAATTCAGTTATGTTGTAGGACAGCCCTACTTGTACTGCACTCTACTACCTGAAAAAGAAAAGGGAAAACCCCTTTACAGAGGCCAGCAGTGGTCATTTCTGAAGAAAAGCTGGTGCAAGCAGCAATTCCTAAAACCTTTCTTCAGAGTTGTAACTCTTTCCCTTGCCAGATTTAAAGTTCAGCCTCAGAAAGGTATGAGGGAAAATATGTTCTTGCCAAAAACACATACTAGTATTAGAAAAGACTATTCATGGAACTGTTCATTGCTTTGGGGTATTACTGTGGCATTGTGAGCTGCTACTTACAGTTAATAAATGGCTTATAAGATCTGAGTCTTACAAAAGTGAGACCACATTACCCCTGGACAAAATAAAAACATTTTAAACATGATTTATTCCTGTCAAAGAGAGTTTCCCACTAATAGCAGTGGAAGATGTTGATCAGCTCACAGACTTCTTTAAAATCAGCTTAAGAACAACATTGCAATCACAACAGCATTATGTGGGGGCATTTTTGTCAGCACTGACAATTTTTATCCTGTACAAATGGTGGTGTTTAACAAAGACATATGTTTACACAGATGGAGGAGGGAGGTTGTAGTAATGGTGTGATTGAAAGTAAATTGGATTGGTTGGGTAGCTGATGCCAGCTGCCATTTCAGTCTAGGAGTAGGTGGGTACTCGAGATGGTCTGTAGCCACTAGGACCCAGATACTGAAAGTTGGCTGGGTACCTGCTATCGTCCATTTAGATGATCCTAAAACCATCCATCAGCATCTAAGAGCTGACTCCAGGTTCAGCATTTAGTGGGGCTTTCTGGGTTTGGGTGTTCTGATCCTGAAGAAAGGAAACAAAATATTCCCTGGTGGCATAAGTACACATCTTTTTAGAGGTGGGCACACAGCATATAGGTGAAGGCCAGACTTGAGTATCCTTACAACTCTCCAAATGGAGAATTTATTTAAAGACCACCTGCTCTCTCTTCCTCTATGGTGGCTGACTATCCAAGCCAGATACAAAGACAACCGTACTGTTGTTTAGGCAAAATAGTGTAACACTGATCTTGCACTAGAAACAGTGTTTTGGCTGGTCAAAGAGAGCATTCTAAAAGCAGAAGCTAATTTTCAGGATTTGGGTCTTTATGAGATACCATTACTGGAATATTGAAGTACTGAGGAGTTCATGGGAATGACACCTTTTTTCATCTAATGGTGGTGTCACATGAACAAAAGATGTACTCCTCCCCACATCTCAGTTTACAGACCCTGCTGCAATCTGGTGGGGATGTTGCCACGACAAGGGGCAGAAAATGACCAAGGAGGGCTCAGCTATATTTGAGCTTTCACTTCATTTTGTGGCATGAAGTTTTTTCCTGCTCTTCTTCCTACTCCAACTATTTTAAACAATGCAGGGAACTTTTACAACAGTAGGGTCTTCACAAGAAATAGTCGGGTCTGGCTGTCACTGTAGTTTATGAGATGTCAGTCCGCTCTACAGAAGGGTCAGTATCATGCTTCCTTCTGCATGTATTATCTTGTATGTTATGAACAGAGTCTCAATAAAGCTGCTTTTTAATTTATTTATTTAGATACATTACTTTTTTTTTAAATTCTAAAGCTATTTTTGGTGTTTGGCCCTAATAACAACTATTTCTTTTTTGTAATTTATAGACCCTTGATTGATTGAATTGCAGCTGACTATTTAGCTATAGCATTAGCAATACCTACCCCAGGGTTCATTACTCTGGGGGTGATGTGTATATATATATGTATATGGAAGGCTGAAGAAAAATGAAAATAGCACAATATGGCTTTCTCAACTTATTTAGCGAGACACACAAATATGAACTGCAAACATAATATTAAAAGAGGGCATGACGTTTGAGATATCCTAGGTGAAGAAGTAGCCACTGCCAGCTTTCATTTACAGATTCCTAGCTTTGAGACATGCACCTGTTTGATAATAAGCACTTCAAAACTATGTTTCAAGGAGCTGTTTTCACCATGAAGGCTCATATACAAAAACAATTTTTTTTTCCTTAGAATAAAATTTTGCAGAATGGCACAGAGAATGTTCATTGTTCAAACTATTACAATGAAAAGGGTTTCAAAGCCAGTCATTATTTGCTTACTCTGTCGAAAGGTTCAGATATAAATTAATTTAAACTTAATTTAAACAAGAGTAGCCTTTGAGAACACATAATTTACTGTTGCAAACAGCAATGCATTTCATACACCAGAACATCTATAAATACGGAGAAACAAAACCAGCTACACAGACTATAACAATAAGATTGCTTCAGCAGTCTAAATGACAGAGTTAATGCTCAGCTATGTTAAATGGCTGCTATTTCCCTATTATAGTGGGTGATATATCTTCATTGTTTCAGTAATGTAGCCAACAATTGAGAGCTAAGTAGTAGCCACTTACTGAAGGTGAAGACTTCAGTAAGCTTTACAGGTATCTTATATGCAAAGAAATAGACTCCTTAAAATACGCCATTTACTCCATCCCAGTGAATCACAGTGTATAAACAATAATGGTTATTTGCTAAAACATTACAGTACATATTTGTTGTAGCAAAGGAGGCAAAGCAATGAAATCCAAGGACAATATATAAGCTTTAGTTTTATATATGAACTTCAACAGCATTGCCAATACAGAAAGTAGGACTTCCATATGGACAACACAGGGGTTTATAATCAAAAGTCTATTGTGGTAGTTCAAGTTTTTATTCAGAAAAAAATAATTTTGCAATAGTAAAAATTAAGTCCTTACCTTTAGACAGTCTCATGTAATCTTAAATTAGTGGTGATGCTATGGCCAGGAGAAACACCCCTTAACATTTGAAAAGCCTCTTGGCTTCCAGCTTCCTTTCTCTACCTC
The DNA here is from genome assembly GCF_047495875.1 of Pithys albifrons albifrons. Classification (NCBI taxonomy): domain Eukaryota; kingdom Metazoa; phylum Chordata; class Aves; order Passeriformes; family Thamnophilidae; genus Pithys; species Pithys albifrons. The sequence continues at coordinate 64,391,272 of NC_092461.1, read as the reverse complement.
CCAGCCTTCCCAAAAACAGGAGTTCCTGTGCTGGAATGTCTACCTACCCTTCCAAGTTTAATAGAAACCAATGCACCACGGATTCTTCCCCAGTGAAGGAAACATGGTCAAAAGATCACACAACGAACAGGACATCTTGTGCTATCCCTTTCAACCTGTGCAATACATAGGGTCAGGCAGGGAATTTAACCAAAACAAGCTCTTGAAAAGTGATTAAAAAGAAGCATCACATTTGTATAAGATACATAATATTGTGTATACGGGGAGTCTAGAAAGGAGATTACACCTCCTTGGAGAAATGGTAGGGATCAAAAGCCATCAATCACATTAATTGCCGGAAAGTGTGTAAACACCACTGTCAAACCCTGAAATTAGCTCAGTTGGTTAAAACTTGGTTGTAATAATGCCAAGGTCATGGGTTCAATCCCCTGTGTGGGCCATTGATTTAAGAGTTGGACTCGATGATCCTTGTGGGTCCCTTCCAACTCAGAATAGTCTGTGATTCTGTTGGGGTGATGCTTTAACTCCGGTGAAGGCAGCAAATGCCTGGGTATCTTATGCAGGTAGCACTGCTAAAATGGATCATGTTGTGCAAAGCTTTTGAAATATACGCAAAGAGACTTAATTTGGGGTTTGGGTGTTTTTTTGGAAAAAAAACTAGAAAAGGGTATTTGTTACCAAAAGTTGTTACCTGGAACTTCAACAAATCAGTAAGGACTATTTTGAGATGAAAATTGGCTTTTGACCATGCCTTTTGACATCATGATGCATCCAATGTATAACTCAATACGGACAGTTGCTTATGGCAGGTTTGACTTTTCTATTATAGGCAAGAGAAGTTCAGACAGTGCAAAGGCCCCTCTTAAAATGGAAAGTATTACAGTTTATTTATGTAGTGAAGCATGAACTCAGATTCAGAGACAGCTCACAAAATTTTGCACTTTCTAAGATTCCTGAGCAATTTGGGTAAAGACTCAGTTGTGCAGTCTGTAAAATGAGGCTAGTAGAAAAACACCTTTGTAAAGATCTTGCGTTACGTATCTGTATATACGTGTCTGTGGGATGTCAGGTGTGAACAGTGTGCCAGCTGCTCCCTGCGAGCTCTCCATGGGCTCACGTGGTAGCTCATCCTCCCCTTTCACTGGTAAACTTACAGAGGGGCAGTTGCCCCAGAGAAGATGACATGGCAATTCCCTGCAGTAGTGGACCTCAGAGAAGAGGTATGAAGCAGCAAGTTATTTCTTCAAACCAGCAGTACTCCCTTACTATCAATATTTACACTTCACTCAGTGCTGCAACAGGAAACAGAAGCAACAATCCTGTCCTGTGGTGGTTTTGTGGTATTCAGATTTTTGAAAGACCCTTGTTATGCCAGTCAGACACACTGCCATGCTCTGCTGGCACAGAAGTGCTTTTTCTGTAAGAGGTTTGGTTCCAGCTGTGATTTTGTTCAGCTCCTTAGAAATGCTGGTCAGATAAGCACAAGCACCACTGGCCAACCGACCTGAACTGTAGGCACTGGGCAAGCATTAAACACTGCAGAAAGTATTTGGCTGCCAAATTCTGTAGCTTGGTAGCCATGAAGAGACCAAGCTGCTGGGAACTTGATCCAGATATCAGCCTTCAGATACTAACATAATAAACAACTTCTACCATGACAACTGGAACAAAAATCTGTTAAGTGTGCACCTCCTCTGAGATGTTTTTGTATCTTGAGACTTTAACTGCTTTAAGGGATCTGAATTTATTCCACAGAGGAAGCTCTAACTTGCAGTCTCTAACAAGGCTAGTGCAACACACACATAAATGAACAATAACATGAAGAAATTTTGAAATAATATAAATTCTGATATGGCACATGCACCAGACCCTGCTCTCCATGTGTTAACCTACATATGTGCAAAGTATCACAAATTTAAATCAGCTTTTTTCAACCATATTCAAAACCTGCAATACAGGCTAAAAAAGAACATTGTCTGCTCCATATAAACTACAAAAAGGACAATTTCTTTTTCTAACAGCTTTATACTAAGATTTAAAGCAGGAATCTCAATAGGCAGTCTCACCCCTGAGGCTCATTAGATGCTGTACCTCACTGAAGAAGTTTCCAGTGACCCCATCACTCACCCCCATTTGCCAAATCATGTGCTCTCAACTTTTCCTGAAGAATCACAATCAGCATCAGAGATGGGTTGATGGGTTATTCTCATCTCTATTTTCAATCCTTATCAGACAAGTTTGTTCATATTTTAGAAACTCAGAATAATTAGGTATAGACAAAGAAAGACTATATGGTCCAGCCTTCAGAAAAATGAGTATGGCAAGGAATGCTGCTGCTAATTTTTATTAGGTATTTTTTAAACTCTCCTGGTTGACAGGTTGAAACGTTGTCACTGGCAAAAAGGAGCACCCACATTTTATTTTACATTGCAGGCAGTTACAAGAGTATTTCACACCTGCCAGTTTGCATCTGTCTAGGCATTCAATGTTTTTTTCCAAATTAGCCTCACACAGTACTCCCCCCTCAGCTTACACAGCCTATGGCAAAACTCAGCAACCTCAGCTATTTTTGTACAGAATAAGCCATAGGTGACCGTGGACTGGGAAAGCTAGAGTATGATGTACTTCACAATATGCAGAATGCTTACAGTGCTTTGACAGCTGTTCACAGAGGCATAGTTACGAACCTCAATTTTGCCTCTATCTATTTCATCAGCATTTACTCTTCTTATGAAGAAACGTGGTAGTGATTATTCCATTACGCTGTACATGGCTTTAACCCCAGGACAGTTCAGGAGCTTCAAACATGATGTATGTGGTGGCTTCCCTGGGAACGGAGTACTTTGCACGTAGTTCAATGTGATATCAGTGCTTTGTCTCTCAGTTCAGCTTCTTTTTGCAAGCCTCTAATTTGGCAATTTTTTTTGTCATAGCTTTAGGTCAGAGGAAAAGCATTTCCTTATGCTTAATCTGACCTCTGAAAAAGTACAAGCATAAAATTAATGAGTCCGTGCTGTGACTTTTTTTTTCCTATCTTTTTCAAAGTAAGAGGTTTCTCCAGGAATGCTGGTTCTTCTTCATTTCCATAATGAAATCTCACCTACACAGTTCTTAAAAAAAAGAGAGGTTTCTTGGACTTTAGAGCTAAGAATGTATTTGAGACAATATCCTCAAGCAGCTTCTGCTTACGTACTTTTCACAAGAACTTTGTTTGAAATGTAAGCAAAATGTAAGCATGTTCTAGAAACTCACTCACAAATGCCCAGTTGTCATATGTAGCAAAGGACTTACTAGGACTTGACATCTGCATTCCTCTCTGTTAAAGATGAAAAACAGGTACTTCTAACAGCACAACAAGCTTAAAAGACTGTCAGAACATTTAAACAAGCACCAGTCACGTTTTGTTTAGTTATATTATCCTTTATTATTTTACAATATATTTCAAAAACTTTTACAGATGCCTTAAACTGTTCTACAAGAGCTGCAATACTGTCATAAAAGCACACCTACAGACTGAATGCACAAACTGTAATACCTACAGGTATTGAACCATTAATATCCAAAGGGTGTAGTCTTTTAGTAAATAGATGTGCAGTAATGCAAATGCAAACATATGTCAATGCAGAAAAACAAAACTCTGCATTCATGGCTATAAAACAGAGGACTTTTCAAACACATTTGGTACTGTAACATTCTAGACAGCAATGAGTAGTATTACATATTTAAAGCAATACATGCCCCAAAAAGCCTGTATTTTCAATCTGTGCGTGTAAACCCGAATCAAAAATAAACTATAGATATCTTAAAAAACATGAGACATCTAGTCTGCCAACAAGCTTTTGTTTCTTTTTTTTTCCTAGAGTGACAATTAACCTGGTTGGGTGAACTCTGACCTGCATTATTATTATTTCATACTATCATATCCTCAGAATTTTTGTAGCATTATAATATGACAGCCTGTGATTTTTTTTATTTATTCCTTGTGCACAGGCACAGGAGACTAACTCTGATGCATTAAATTTCTTTTCTGAGCCTCCAAGTGGAAAATATAATTCATATTATAGCAAATACATTACCACAAAAAAGTGTCATATAATGAGGTTTATAACATATTTTAAAGTTCTCAGCTGTATTTCTCTGGTGCAACAAAGCAGTGGCACTTCACTTTTCAAGCACTGTGTATTGAATCCTCTCACGCACACTGTTTACTAACAGCTCATATATATATTATTCTCTACCTACAGAAGTTCTGCTTTTATTAGCACTTCTGCTCACAGAAATTACTAAGACAACTTTGAACTTATACTGTCTGTAAGTTACAGGGCAAAGCCAACTGTTTGCATACAATTTTAAGCCAAGCTGATGTACTTTCACGGGAGTCTCATGAAAGACATTAGAAGACAACAGTAATTGCCTATCAAATTTGTTAGGGGAAAAGGAAAAAAAGAGAGAGTTAAAGTCAAAAATTTACAAGTGTGGCACTATGGCAAGAGGCATTCTATCCTGCTTTATACTTCAAGTTTAAAGTTTTAGTTACCATTAAATATTTCCTAACAGTAAACACCATTTCTTAACCAAGTACAGTCTACATTCCTCTATTTTCTGCAGGCAGAGCTGCAATGGGCCATCACCACATTAGACCACAGCTTTTTCTGCTAGTCTTCCCAGCTAGCCTAAACAGCAGTCAGTGGTATTTATTAGTTTTATATATATATATATCAGTCAGTCACACCCATCATTACAAATATGTTCTAGTTTGTTTACTGTACAATGTATGTACACACATTTGTGTTTATCAATCCCTTTTTTTGTACCTTAAGCACTTCAATGGTTAGGGGCAGGCTGGGAAAAAATGAAATACACATAAAAGGGTTATACATTTCAAGTCTGTAGTGATTCTAGTTTAATAGCAAAAAGGGAACATCATGGTTGGCAAAAATAAAGGGGAAAAAAGTGGCAGACTATATTTTTCTCTGGAGTCAAAATCTAGAAAATTAAACAAAATAATGTTAGTCCAAAGGGATGCAGAAATAAACAGGGCATTTTATTTAAAGTACAACTAGAACTGTTAAGAATTTTCTTTCACAGAGGCCCTGAGACTTGAGTTGAACAGATTCTCCCTACCATGTGTTTCACGTGAAGTCAAACAACTTAAAGCTCTATACGCACAGCATAAACATTTGGTATATATGAGTGGACCCATTTTTAAAAAAGTGATGATGCAATAAAATCTACAGAAAAACGAATGAAAGAACAGCTTGATTGGAGGCCTCTGTCCTTTGACCCCTGCCCTATCAGGTTAAACATCCAATAAAATGTAAAATGCAGCATACATTTGCTCAATCTAAAATTTTCGCGATGATTTATTGCAAATTGCACTTGGCAGTTCACCACTCCAATGGAAAACTGGCCCCCCTGCTGGTTCATTCACACAGTCTTTTAACACCAAATACAAGTCACCAGTAGAAAGATCTTGATAAAAAGTTTGCTGCTGTGCTGAGCCAGCTTGCTGCACCTTCTGGGTGTGACCCAACACGAGACACTGCTTTGTCCTGTTCCTTAGTCGGGCTTTCGTCTTCTGGTAAATATTCAGGTAGATCTGTGTTCTGCTCCACTTCCACTGGAGTATCCTGGAACGGAACTAGCATCTAATAAAACACAACAGATTAAAATTATGTCAGATGTTGTAACTTAGAAGAATGAATCAAAGTTATAGTAGATACATGTTTAGGATGACAGGCATGCATGTTGTGACACACCTCCCCACCACCCTATACAGTAAGAATATAAATGGAACCTACTATGCTTAGAAGATACACAAGAAAAACTTTGGCTTAATATGAAAGAAGAAGTATCAAATAAATAAAAACACAGCCCTTTTATTGCAATTGTGAAACTAAAGCACATCAGTAACTCCAACAAAAAAAACCCCCAGGTTCATTGTGACCCTTTTCATATCATTAAGAAACAATTACAGTATTTTTGTCCTTCTTCTGAACAATAAGCTTTGTGGAACTTTTCTATGGATTCATGTCCTGACACAGGACACCCTTTATTCTCGTTGTACTGAATGTGCAACATTCCCACTTACAAAATTTTGCCTACCATCAGATGTTACGGGCACAGAGGTGCTGATATTAAAGACACAGCCAAGCTGTAACAGTTGGTATTTAGAAAGATATATATCCTACCTCCTCACCACTTTCACTTTTCACAACTTGCTGTGCCTTCATAACTTTGGTTGATGCTATTGCCGTTGCCAATGCCTACAAGTACACAGAAAAAAACCCAGAGCTCAGTGTGACAAAATGCAATTATGTGAGGATCTGGAGGGTTACTGAGCACTCACCTCTGCTTTTAAGTCTGAGCGAATTCGGACAACGCACCTTTGAACAGCCATTTGAAAAGTAAAACTAATAACACCTTTAATTTTCAACAAGGCTTCTTCACAAAGATTCCGACGAGACTGAAAAACAAACAACAATCCCACAACTAAAGTCCTTTCACAACACCATGTGAAAATGCTCACAATTAATTGTTAAGGTATTCCTGGTTACTCAATGACATTTTACTCAGAAAAACTAAGACTTACATTTTAGTGCACAAATATTAGACTCTCTTGCCACACACACAAAAAAATTGCTTACACTTTAGGAGTCGAAGAAGGATGGAATCAACTGTAAATAATTAGAGAAAAGTGCTGAAAAGCAAAGAATGTTTTTCTCTGTATGATCAGCTAAACAGTCCCCTCTGGTTAAGTTCTGATTGACTGAAGTGCTCATTGATGGGTAGTTAGTGTTTAACTTGCTGTTTATCAGGCACCTTGGTTCCACACTGACTGAATGCATCAAAGCAGCTGTTGTATTTTTCAGCTGCTTCATCTGTGGCAGCTCACAGACATCATGGCACAGCATAAGCTTAATTCTTATTTCAAAGGGAAATATTTGGTCGATAACTCACAGAATGTTATGTTTAAAGCAAGTGACATTGCTCACTGTGCTGTAACATTACATTGACCTGTACTAGTTGCAACTGTTACACTACCTTAGAATGCTCTATTTTTTCCTTTTAATATTTGCCTAAGATGGTTGCAACAAAAATAATTAAATTATACTCGGGCACACTGTTAGCTCCTAAGAGGATAAAAAAAGGTACACTGTATCAAAAATAAATTCACAGCCTTCACACAGGTTTAAAATAATGATTATTTTAACTTCTACTGCAGTTTTCTATGAGGTTTTAATCAGTTACTTTAAAGCACATGTAAATTAGTTATCAAATAATCACTGGTCAGTATTTGGGATAGCTGCATGCACAACAAGCAAACTAAATTCTTTTAATCTCTGCAAGAACCAACTGAAGCAGTTTGAAGATTTTTTTTTTTAGCAGTTTAGCATGTATATTAATTCAAGTAAGTTTATGTATTAAAATAATTATAAAATACAGTTGGATAGGCTACCTTTCCTACACAAAGGAAATACTTGATGCAAAGATGACAGACTGCCTTACACGAGTGAAAGTTGAAACTACTTCAGGATACAAGAAGCAAAACGTTCTCAGCTTCTCAGCCTAAACAAATAGATTATGTATAGCAATTCTGTGAAAGCCTTTGGCTTTTTATTCTAAGATCCCAGGTAAATCACTGGCACCTCAGTTTAGTTTGAAACGAGGCTTTCAGTGATCAGATAACTGGTGAATCACTTCTAAAAGACAACACTTACCAAGGTCCACACAAACTCCTTAAAAAGCTGGCAGCTCGGCACTGCCAGCCTTGCTGCACAGACAGTTTGCAGAAGACATTTAACTACAGCAGGTAGCCACAAACTCCAGCAATACACAGCTAGACATCTTTCTGAATGGTACTCCTGCAGCATTGGCACAAGGTAGGACAGCCAAAGTACAGGTTATTTTCTTGCACACCAAACCCCAATGCCCATGCCCTACCTAACAAATACCACTAAAAGGTACAGACTAGGAAACTGACTGAAGGGCATGCCACAAACTCCTGAATTACTGCCTTGTTTTTTCCTTCAAGTTTTTAGTAATTACCACCAAATTTGATAATTAGAACTTAAAATACAAACATCTGACTTCCCACTAAACAAACAACCTTTCCCCTATCTTCTGAAAACAATCAATACCACTGTTTGAGGTTTCGAAATTTGCAAGCATTTGTAGGATCTGCAATCATTCCTAATAGCAGCTTCTTGTTACAGATGTAAATGACTGAGAACACCATGTCTACAGCCCTGTGTTTGCTCACCATGTCTTTTAATGCTCAAACATTTCACACTGTTTGCTAGTTAAGTCAGGAATAAAATATTCAATGAAACTAAGCGGCTTTTGTTGCTCATATCCTTCATCATCCTCCCAGTCTCAACTTACTGTAACATTGAAAACAGCATTATAGGGACGTAACTGCTGGGTGAGCACATGGAGTATCACTAACATTTGTACACTAAGCTATCTGAGTCACTGCACAGCCAGATTTTTCTTTAACAAACAGCTAGGAAAACATTCCGGTCTACCTGAAGTTTTTCTCTTTGCAGATGAATATCTAAATACCCTAAGCTTTTTCACAATAACTCTACCTCAGTATTGAAAAGAGAAAACTCCACAAATCTTGCCAAGTTTCACTTGTTAAAGAATGCAAAGAAACACTTTTAAGATAGATATTTTGCCTTTAGTCTGATTCTAAACTCACAAAGTAGAAGTGGATGAAATTTCTTGCTTGAAGATGTACGTACGTATGTATGGCCAGGCTTCACAAACAAAGATTTGCGAGGGGCTCTCCCCATGTGCCCTTCCAGCCTGTGCAGTGGATTTTTTAGGTGAGGCACAGCGTGCGCAGAACTGGCCCCACCGTGTAACTCCTAAGGTTCATCTGCCACGGCCGAGCGAGTTTGGACAGTGACAGTGAAGTCCTCGGGACTGTCACAGCACCCGGTACTAACCAGGGCTGACCCTGCTGAGCATCCGAGATCTGATGGGATGGGATGGCAGGGAGGCATTTAACTGCCAGGGGACGGTCCCACTGAGACTGGAACTCAGATCCTTGGGATTCAGAGTCCGGAGTGCTCTCCCTTACACATCAGGACCACCCTTTTGCTTGAAGATACCTGTGAACAAACCAACCAACTACAAGCCTAAAAACAACAACTGATTGGATTGAATCAAAAAGACTTCACAGAGTACAAAAGCCAATGGTGTTGACAAAGCACTGCCTTTCTAGATAGAGCAAGTGCTGGAAGGACAAAACTGTAAAAAATATTTACTTTGCATAAAGTGAGCTAGAGCAGCATGTTATTTCTATGGGAATTAACTGTGGTCTTATGGAAACAGTACACTGGGGATGCTGTTGATAAAGTGGGCCTGTGGACACGCTTACTTGGCAAAATGTAAAGCAACAAAACTAAGGATCAGGTTTGATCATTTAAACTGGGGACAAAACTGAAAGATACAGAGTCCGGAGGGCACTTGCGGATAACGTGCTTAAGCAGCCTACATGCTGTTTGGCAGCCGTAAAAAGGCAAACGTGGCCCTGGGGTGTTATCTACAGGGGTATGGGAGAGAAATCCATACAAGTCGTTCTGACATTACATAAAGACTCAGTGAGACCTCATTAACTCAAATGCCATTCTGGTCACTACAGTAGAAAAGATCTCACAGACAATGAAAAGATGTAGCAAAACCAACTCAAAGACAATACAGCATTTCTAAACTAACAGTAATTAAAAGACCCCCACAGCATCCTAAATCTCTCTAACTAAAAGGAAACTTTTTTTTAGATTAACATACTGATACTACCATGAGATACATTTAAGTGATGCTGAAAGCACATTATTTATTCCACTCTTTCTTGAAAAAGGAAACAAAATAGGAGAAGTGGAAACAATAGTTTTTGAGAGTAATTAAAAAGCTATCATGAAAACTGCCTTGTCTTCTTTAGATATTCTGAGCAAGCCCAATTTATGTAAGATTTTATACATATCTCGTGATTCAAGATATGATCCACAGAAATTGCAGACAACTGACGCTGCCACTCAAGTAGCCCAAGTACATTATTTCAGTGGGCAAAATACGTCTCAGTACAGGATGTCCTATTTACATAAACTCTGCAAGGCTTCCTTACCGAGTCATCAAGGCCATCTATATGCAAAACCACTGTCTTGGCACGCTTGTTTGTGCTGCCGAGGAAAAACTGTGCTTTCCTGCGACGATAATTCATCTCATTCACATTGTCCATGTCTGACATGTTGGAAGACTGAAGGATATCATAGACCTCAGAAGCTAAAAGTTTAGTCTCTCCTGGTGTAGTGGTCCTTAAAACAAACAAAAAAATGGATTAGGATTTGTAAGTATTTGTTTTTACATTAGAACTCCAAGAAGCTGTTGGTTACATCCTTCCAACTGGAATACTCCACATGCTACAGTCAAGATATAACAAAAAATGTTAAGAGGGGAGAGCAGAAATCATGTAAAACTATTTTATTTTCTGTGCTCCAATTTTTATGTTGATCTGCTAATTCCAAGACCATTATAAACAAGTCTGTTCTCAAACAACACGAATACTGTTCACATCAGTTTGACAACAACAAACCAAACATGGCAGTAGATGGTCAGTGCACTGTGGGTATTTTGTGTTGGGTTTTTTTTTCAAACTAAAATTCTCCAATTGCATTGTAACACATTTTGTCTCCCACTTTCCTTGCTACATAATAAAAATAATTGTTCTGTAGAACTGTAATCTTTCCAAATGTTTTCCTGTCCAAATTTACTGAGTATCAACAATACAGCAGAAACACAAGTTTTCTTGAAGAATCCAGAAGTTATTTCTGATTAGACTAAAATTTATGGTATGAACTATAATAGCACCTTTACTAGATAGAAAAAAACCCAGATAATAGACTGAACATATATTAAACTCTTATGACTAATTCAAAGTAATTTTAACAAGGTACTAATATAAATCTGTTGTCCAAATTCAGCCCTGTTTTAATTATGCCAGTGATTTAAAATGTTGTGCAGAAACAAAATTATTACTGCATCAACTTGCAATTAATCTTAAAATGATGAATGACAGCTCTGCTGCTTTGTTTAGCAAACACTAAGTAAGTAACAAGTACCTTTAGATTTATTTTTTTTCCATTTGACTTTCTTAATTACCAGGCATTAAACACGTTTTCCATCCTACCATATGGACAAGAGAGAACACTGAAACAAGCTTGTTAAGAGTTCTTGGTTTGTGGGGGTCTCAGCTAGCCTTTTTTTTCCCCCATCTCTGCACCTTGTTTTGAACAGCATCCATTTGAAGAAAAAAATGTGAGTTCTCATGATAATTCAGTACATTAGCAGCATTCAAAGGAGAAAAAAAGGAAAAAAATAAGAAAAAAGTGGCAGTAAGGAAAACAACCAAGACCTAAAAAAGGAAAGCATTTCAGCATATGTTCAATTTTAAGTACATGCTTATGTTCTGCTTTCCTACACTGGAAAAAATGCTTATGTTAATTCACAAAAACAAGTGTTGAGAACTCACAAATATTTCAACTTCATCCTTCCATAATTTATTAGGCAAAGTAACGGAACAGATGATAAAGCCATGCAAACTCATGTCTTGAGGTAGTAATAAACTAACTTCTGCAAAAGTGGCATCAAGATACTAAGAAATTAACCCAACTATCAGTTTTGGCAAATTTTTTCAACAACAATACTGTCCATATCAAGTGATTTACAACAGAGGACTTTTATTTTTTTGATAAGTTAAAATTCAGCTCACTAGACACACTATTGAAAATGTCACTATCCCACCTACAGCACCCAGAGTGCTGTTGGTAAGGAGTTTTCACTTGAATACAATTATACTATTGCATCATTAACTATTTTGTTAAAAACAGAAAAGAGAAATAAAGCATACTTGATATTTACCATTATATATATATGTGCATATATATATACAAAAGAAAGAGAATTTAAAGTGGTCATTACACCAGCCAATATAAAATATGTAAGTGCCTAAAAGTAAAAACACCAACAGTGACTTTCATAGATGTTTTGTTCTCCCAACATTGGAGTTGGCGTAGTTCTTGGAAAACCAATGACCTTATATTAATGGTACTGTTGAAACAACCTATTTATTTGAAAACACAAATTAAATCTGTTCTTATTCGACACAGTTATTCTAAGATCTTCCTAAAACAAGTCCACACAGGTAAATGTGCTATACACACACACACACTCTTGAACGAGCTACTCAGATAGTAATCCTCTGCAAAAATATAGGAAATTATTACCTACCACTAAGTTACAGATCACAACTCTAGTTACCACTATTATATTTAAAAAAAACCCAAATGCAAGACTTTAATCTTATATAAAGAGAATCTCTAGTAAGCAACTGACTGTGTAATAAAAAGTAGCATGAAACTCAAAACACCACACTACAAGGGCAAGAACAATGGATGTCATGTAAGAATATCAGATTGCAAAACAATCCCCAATAAAGGTATACACCAATTTTATTCTACAGAAATAAAATACTACACTTTCAGCAAGTCACTTTAAAACAAAGATTCTCAAAATTCCTGACAAAACCTTCTACAATTTTTAGTGCACTGGTAAAATGAGAATAAAAGGTTTGCATCAACTTACTTTTTCATTAAAGTAATTTATACAACAGCTATAAAAAGAATAGAAACCTTAATAAAGGTAGATAAGAGTAGATAAAAGGAATTTTTTATGATGACAGTAAGAATGCATCAGGTGTACCATGGGGATGGCAGATGCCTCATTCTATTCAAAGTCAGATTTGGATGGAGCTCTGACTGGTTGAAGATGTCCCTGCTTATTACAGCAGGATTAGACTAGACAAACCCTAAAGGTCCCATCCAACCAAATTATTCTATGATAACTCTATCACCTTTAAGGAAAAAAATATGTATCTGGAAGTAAGTATATTAAACCCTCTCTGCTGCAAAATCATGGTGACATTCAACGTTGACTCTGTTCCTCTATACACTATATTGGTAATAAAAAGGTAAAACAATGAAACTACATGTAAAATTAAACCATAGAACAGCAGTAGTTTAAAAAAACCCCAACCCACAATGATAACACATAATCTGTAGTTTTGTTGCCCAAAATGAATTACAAATGCAGCTTTAAGAGAAGAGAGCACTGACATGGGCCTTCCCAGCACCTGAGCATCAGCAGTTCAGATATCACTGCCCACAGCTGTCCGACCCAGCCTCTTGGCATCATCAGAGCAGCACAAGCAAACTCTTGCACAGCTTTCTCCCACCCCCATTCCCACTGCAGTACAGCACATTATTCACCACTAAAGGTGCAGGTAAATACTACAAAGACCATATGCAGTTAGAGACTTGAGAACAATCAATCAGTGGAACAACCTCACCAGGGACATGGCAGAGGCCCCAGTGCTGGAGGTTTTCAGGATGCAACTGGACAGGCCATAATAGAGTCTCAACCAGATTCCCTTCCCTAGGAAAGGTTGGATGATCTTTAGAGGTCCCTTCCAGCCTGGGCTGTTCTGCGATTCCACGACTAGTGTTCTGCTACCTTGCTCAGGAAATGGCAGTATCTACTTGGAGCACAGTAACAGTTGGCAAGAATTGGTTACCATCTCTTTCAGAGGCAGTAACATCTTACATTACTTCAGCAACATTCAAAAGATGCCTGTCAGAAACCCAACCCTTTAGTTTTCACTGTCTTCTTGAATTCCTGTCATCCTAGATTGCTGCCTGTCCTTTCATCATGTTCACCCAAGGCTGGCTGTATAAGTAATATGAACACAGAATCCAAGTGACATGTGCTGTATCTGTCAGAAGAGGATACAAGAAATAGTCTTCATTTGCTTCATAATTAAAAATAACTGTGTAAACATGGTCCAATTACTGCAGGGGGTTTATTAGCATGAGACTTTTTTTAAGTTTTAGCAAAATTTAAGGGATGCAAAACATACTGATTCCACCTCTGAAGGTGCATGTGCTGTAGGTTCAGTATGGATGCTTGGAAAGAATATGTAGGCAGCATTTAGCACTAGGCTGTACAACCAGCACGTCACTTAAGCATACACACAGCGTCATACGTGATGATACTGAAGGACCCAACAATCCTCCTAGAATTGCTGCATCTGACGTTCAAAGGTAATGCAAAAACTTACTTTCTTCCTTTAGAAGAAGCACAAAGTCTGAAAAATACTAGTATAGTGAATTTTCCCCTTTTAGAGAAGAACAAGACATAAATGTTTATAAATACATGTATATGGGTGGGTGTGTGTAAAATATCCTTTCTAAAGCTCTAATATTTTATGCATCTTTTTTAAAATAAATATGCACATACATATACATTACATACACACTCCTATATGAGAGGAAATAGATGCATCCATAACCCTGCTCAAAGTACAGCAGACCCTGTGCACGAGCACAGAAACTATTACAGGCATTTCCTTAGTGGCACACATTGCACCCTAAAGACACATTAGCCGAACAGATAACAAACATACTGTAACAGCTTTCATTAGAGAGTTTCTACTGAAACAGGAGGGTTTCAAAGACTCAATTACATCCCAGATTCTTTCAAAACAAGATTTGCATCATTTAATTTCAAAGTCTCACTTCTACAGTAATTCTGCTTTTAGATGTTCTTGCTCAGTTTGTTCACTACCCACAATAAGATGACAAGGTTAATTACCTATTTATGAAATTTGAAGACTCTTGATAATATTTGAACCCCTGGGAAGGTGATGAAACAAATTTGGAAACCATTTCCTACAGGTACATGAAGGATTAGAAGGCAACCAGGAAGGAAGGGTGGGCCTGGATTCACAAAGAGGAAATCATGCATGACCACCCTAAGAGCCTTCCACAATGAAATGACTGGCTTCATTGGGATGGGAGAGCTAAGGGATATTGACTTTTGACATTGTCTCCTATACAATCCTCACAAAGAAGCTGATGGACTGGCTGAACAGATTGCGAAGTGGACTGAAAACTGGTTAGATGGCCAGACCCAGAAGGTGGTGTTCAAGGCCATGAAAACCAGCTAGAGGTCAGTATCTAATGATGCACATCTTGGGCCAACACCAGGTCCAATTCTGTTCAGCACCTTCATTAACAATCTTGATGACAGCGTAGAGTGGACCCTTAGCAAGTCTGCAGATGACACAAAACAGAAGTGGCTGACACACTAGATGGTTTTGCCAGAGACACCACAAGAGGCTGTAGAAATGGGCTCACAGGAATCTCATTAAGTCAAACAAGGGGGAGTGCAAAGTCCTGCACTTGGGGAGAAACAAGACCCAGGCACCAGCTCGTATCAGGCACAATCCCAGGATAACTATGTGGAAAGCAGCTTTGCAAAGAACTTGGGGACCCTGGTGGACATGAAGTTCAACATTGGCCAGCAATGTGCCCTTGCAGCAAAGGAGGCCACTGGTATCCTGAGCTGCACTAGGGGTAGTGCTGCCTGCAGGCACAGGGAGGTGACCCTGTCCCTTTAGTCTGCACTGCTGAGGCCTCGCCTGGAGTGCTGTACCCAGCTCTGGGTTGCCCAGTACACAAGATACGTGAACATGCTGTAGAGTGCAACAATGGATCAGGAAGATGATTAAGGGGCTGATGAGAGAGCTGGGACTGTTCAGCTTTAAAAAGGCTCAGGGGAGATCTTATCAGTGTGTATAAGTACCTGCAGGGAGGGTGTAAAGAGGACAGTCAGGCTCTTTTCAGTGATGCCCAGTGCCAGGACAAGAGGCAGTGGCACAAACTGAAAAATCAGAAAACACTTTTTCACTGTGAGGGTGACTGAGCACTGACAGCAGCTGTCCAGACAGGCTGCAGAGTCTCCATCCTTGGAGATATTCAAAAGATGCCTGGACATAGTTTTGAGCAATGTGGTTTAGGTGACTCTGCCCGAGTAAGGGAGTTAGACCAGACGACCTGAAGAGGTCCTTTCCAACCTCAACCTCTTTGTGAGTCTGTGAACACATACTGAAGAGTCATTAAGTCAATTCAAACAGCAATGTACACAGAGCACATCCATTTTTGCCTACTCATGAATATCTAATTTTTCAGATTAAGAGTATTTTAGGAGATAGGCTTTTATGTAAAGCAAAAATGTATTTAATTTTCCTGGCAACTATTTCACTTACACGTTATCTCCCAAAGAGTTCTGCATGACAGCTTACATAACCAACGCATCTGATAATCGGAAACACTGATTTCAGAAATTTCCTGCTCAGATATTTAGACTTACAGTTCACGGATCAGTCTTAAATTGTTTTATCTTAAGGCATCACAAACTAAAGATAGGACTAAAATGCAAAAAGGCAAGCTTCATTCTCAAAGTCATTAAATTATGTCAAGTGGTATTTCAAACATTTTCACCTTCATAGAATCATCATGGAATGGTTTGGGTTGAAGGAAGACCTTGAACATAATCCAGTTCCAACCCTGCTGCTGTGGGCAGGGACACGCCTTCAACTATACCAGGTTGTTCAGAGCCCCATCCAGGCTGGTCTTAAACACCTCCATGGATGGGACATCCACAACTTCCCTGGGCAACCTAAGCTTATAGCAAGATCCTATTATACACAGACATCAAGGAAAAGCTGTTTGTTACAATAACAATTTAGAAACTTTTAATACAAAACTTAAAAACCCAATAGTTCACTGGTTCAAACATGACATTGTTTTAGGAAAACACCGCTCCTGGTTTTATTCCTCAAAATATATAATTTGTTTGTTGTTCTACATAGTGCAATAATTGTATTCAGTAAATACGGTATAAAGCCAAAAATGAGATCACACAGGCATACCAAAGTAATATTTTAATCTCAAGCAATTTCACAATATAGATAAAAATGTCCATGTATACAAGCTCACTCAGGAGTTTACATTTTTAGTCTCTTAACCAAATCTGATGTAGTTCAAGAGTGCTCTATTGTGCTAATATTTGAGTGGATATTTTTCCCCAGGGTTGCTCAGAAATAAAATTCAAAGACAGGTAATTCTCAACTTCTAACTTTAGAATTGGGCATCCCTTTCAACTCAGTGTTGACCTGTGGGGCAGTCCTGTGCAGGGCCAGAGCTGCACTCAATGGGTGTTGTGCGTACCTTCCAACTCAGGATATTTCATGATTCTCAGGATACATGGAGAAGAGCTACAGCTTATCTCCTGCAAAAGCAGTGTAAGCTGCAAAGAGTTTGCTGCATTCTGTAAGAGCAGGGATAGGAAATCAATAATCCTTGATTTTAGAAGTGAGACACAGTGATTGACATGGTTTTGATGAAAATGTTGAGCATGAATGACAAGCCTAAAGAAAGAGCATGGTATTAGAGAAAAAGCAATCTGTTTCAAGACAGTTATCTGATCTAGCTGTTTTTCTGGCTGTTCTACTCCAGTGCCAGGGCAAGATTCTTTGTTACCTCCAAGAATGTTGCTCTTTCTTGTGAGCTTTCAGTCCATCCCATGCTACAGTGGGATCTCTCACAAGCACGACCACTCCCTTGACTCATTCCAGGCAATGGGTACATTACTTGAAAATAACGTGAAGAGCAACTTACTACAGTGCACCCCTTCTCAGAGTTCCCATGCAGTGCAATTACCATGTCACCCTTTACAATACACCTCAATTCTCTCTAGCTCCAAAACACAGCCAAGACCAGATAATATCACAGAGCAGCTGACAAAAAAGATCATCGCCTGTTTTATTAAAAGAAACAAGTCAAAATCTTAAAGCATACAGGCAGCAGGATCCTTCTGCAGGCCAGCAATAATACATCAAGAATAGCAGTGAGTAGCAACAGGAAAAAACATTCGCACATGTAGAACAGGAAAAACAAGAGAACCTGTGGGACTGGGTAAGCAGCAGTATGGAACTCCAAAGCT
This sequence comes from Pithys albifrons albifrons, assembly GCF_047495875.1. Classification (NCBI taxonomy): domain Eukaryota; kingdom Metazoa; phylum Chordata; class Aves; order Passeriformes; family Thamnophilidae; genus Pithys; species Pithys albifrons. Next base: position 64,373,365 of record NC_092461.1, on the reverse strand, counting down.
CAAGACCAAGCAAGTGAACTACTTAGTGAAGCCATGTACAGCCTGAGTGTAGGTGTCACATGGGACTGCAGTCCAGTGGCATCAACAAGGTGCTCCAAGGCTGTCACACCGTGAGAACAAGGCAAGGTCAGACAGATTTTCCCTGAATGCTCTCTAGAGCTGCAAGATGCCTGACACTTGACAAGCCTTCCAGACTCTACTTACACTACTGGCTGTTATTATTTGACCAGGAGACACTAAACTAAGAAGTTTGTAAGGGAATGAGGAAACTTGATGTCATAAGGTTGATTTTATACTAAACAAGATATACCTCGCTGAAATTAGAAGAGAGGATAGGAGTCCCAGTACCACTGGGAATTTCCACCATATGCCTATTGACCCTGAAAATGTACAGAAACCTCATGTAAATGCTGGGATGTTCTGAAGACTGCTGGGGGGAAAAAAAGCACCTAAACATTAAATATGAGTAAAATTACAATACAATCCCATTAACTGCTGTAAAATCAGTGACTGTGATACAATTTTAAACATTTAGCAAATTGAGTACTTACCATATCTGAAACATTTTCCTGATTCATTCTACTGTCCTGTCATCACAAGGAGAGAAGGAACTTTCAAAAACAGGATAACAAATCTGAACATGTGCCATATGCTTAATCCAGCTATTAATCCAATTTGGTTTAACTCTTGCTATTTATACACTAAACGGAAAATCAATTTTAATCTTCCACAGCTTGGTATCTACCACATGGATGTACTCTCCATCTACAAAAAACCCCAATCAAAACCCCAAACAAACGTATCAGGGCCTGTTATTCAACTAAACTCAAAAAGCTTCGTAGTAGCATTTGCTAGACAAGAGTCTGCGTAACAGACACAAACTCCATACTGCATTTCACAGTAGCTAATTCCAACATCTTGCCTGCTAACAAACAGTAATAATTTCATGGATTTATAAGGCAAAACCCATGTTTATTATATGGCTTCAACAAACTGGATAAGGATTAAAAAAAACCTGAAGGGTGACAACTGCCTTTGGTCCTTTACAGTGGAGGATTCAGAATGCCAGCACTAAAAAGCCAAGTCTTCCCAGTGATAGCAACCATATAGGAGTATCAGTTGTGTTACACTCAGGGTTGGTACTGAAGCATTTTACGAACATCTTGAAGGAAGCCAAATACCACTTTCTTGTGTTATCAGCATGCTAACAAGCATGAAATACATAACATGAGATGATTATACTATATAATTGTCTGGAAAATGCACTTATACCCTAAAGAAAGCCCACTATTAACTTCTGAGAAGTAAGCTTCCTCTGATTATTCCCTGAAATTTACTGGAAAAAGTTACAACCACCTCCCCAAACAAACAAAAACAACCAAACAAACGAAAGTTTGCAAACTTACAGAAAAAGCCTTCCCTAAACAAAACCCTTATGAATCATAAGAATTAAGCTACAGCACCAACCTCTCACACAGAAAAAAATGCACATTTAACGTATGTAGGCTTAGCCATGCATAAGCTTTGTGTTTGACCCATTTGCCAACATAGTTAATATCTGTTCAGCAGAGACTTGAAGTAGATAACTATTTCAGCATCTTGTTTTCTCACTATTGAACTACCTATTTATTAGCAAGGGACCTGGGGTTTGGGTTTTGTTTGGTATTTTGTTGTTTGGGGTTTTTTTTAAGCAAGCCAGTATTAGTGGCTTCACTTCTAGCCAAAGGGATTGCAGTCATGCAAAATAACTTGAAGCACATGCCAAGGTTTACAAAACAGTGTTCTGGGAACTTGATGATGCATTGTACAAATACAGAATGTGCTAACAATTTTAACTTGTTCCTGGTTACCAGATACGACTTTCTACACACGATATTCAATGGAAAGCTTGCTGAAAGACATTGTAGCAGGTACTGCTAAACAACAAAGTATCAAAAGACATTCCTGAAAAGAAATCCATCTATTTCAGAGTAACAGATTCACTTTGCACTAGTTATTTCAAAGTAAAATTCACTTTCATCTGAAATAATAGCTCCATTCAGAGACTGTTAATGAAGATTGTTTTGTCATTAATATTTTTAGGCACTTTCCTTTTTTGCCTCATACACATGTGGAACTATGTAGCTTCTAATCACACCATGTTTATCAATCAAGCAGCACTCAGAAAATCAAAAATAGAAATAAAAGGCTAATCCAGACACTTATGGTTTATTAGCGAGAGAATCTGCAATTCTTTTGGGATGGTTACCATGAAAGTCAAAAACCAGGGACAAACATCACTGTGGGCAAGATCACTGTAAATCAAATGCAGACATGACACTGGCAAGGAAAGATGAGAAACTTCACAATGTTATGTATCAACCCCCTTTTAATAAATAAATGGCTCCAGCCTCCAGTACAGTCAATCCACACCTGCACTAGTATTAAATACTTCACAACACAACTTGCGACTTTTACTTCAATGCTTCTTAAGCCTTCTTTGCTCTTAATTTTTGAAAATTGTCAGCAAAAGTCAGCATATGGAAGAACCTACCTCGGCACTTTTCCTGTAAGCTCAGTAGTAACCAGTGAAGGTCACTGTATTCCTAAAATGCACTTAACACCAGCTGATGATGAGGTTTAGAGTGTTAAAGGCATCCTGTGTTGCCATTACTAATCCTGGCTCTTCTGCCAATCCACTTAAACCTCTCCCCGTTCACCTCAGTACAGAATTCCACCACAAAAGGAAAAGACAGCTGGTTTTTGGCACACCGTGTCAGACAGATCTTAAGGCACTAAGGTCAGCATTATAGCATTTCTTCCTACCCTACAGTCAGCAGTTATTTTTATTCTATTATTTTTAACGTATCACAACATTGTGTCTCACTCTGTAAACCGCTTCATTTTTTACAATAATTTCTGAGTTCCATATTTGTTTTAATATAAGGTCTGCAGAAAAAATAGGACGTAAAAACACCTTAAACTTTCTACAATACTTCCTACTCCCACCAATTTCTAAATAAAGAAGGCACAGGCTAAGACACTGAGCACAAAAGACTTTCAAATAGATGTTTTTCTCTTGAAATTATTTTACACTTAACACTTTTTTCAAGGTTTCCAAGTTGGTGGTTTTTTTTTAATTCTGCACTAGTCACACAGTGTTTCTTGCTACAATGAAAAGCAATTAGTTAATCTTTAACTTCCCAACTGATTTTCCCCCCATTTAAACAGATAGCACTCCAAGCAGTTATGATTGTGGCCTGCTCTCTGTCAGAAAAGCAACAGCAGAACGATGCCTATTCACTCAGTAACAAGTACTGAAAATTCTTTTCCAGGTCTAGGAACCTATAAATTTGGGAATGTGATTTTTCAATATTGTACATAAATCACCACTGTAGAACTCAGGCACTTCAATGGTTAGGTAACGACTTGCACTGCTTGTTGTCATACTCCTAAGCCAGTCATTGGAAACCAGCCCATGGCTATGATTCTGAAGAACTTGCAGGTGCTCTCTAAATCTTACACTACACGAAAACACTGCATTAGTGACTACTTTGTTACCTCACTATTTGTCAACTAGTTTAGTTGAAAATTGCAAAATGCCAAGAAAATGAAATAGTTATACCAAAGAAAAAGGACAAGAGAAACTTGCAATGCAAGCACTGCAGTATAAGAGAAAGCTTTGCATTAACTGCAAGAGCTGCAGAGAAACCTGTAACAAAAGCTCTGCTGTTCCATGGAGTGTGCAAATGCATTGAAGCAGCACACTAAAAGCTGGTCTACACTGAATTAGTATTGTACTGAACTGGTACACTAAAAACTCTATGATACAAAGTGCCCAGCCTAAATTGAGACAGACCTCAGATGATGAAAAGCCACACAACCATCAGTCCTGATACAGATGTCAGACACCAACTGAAAAGTTGTAAGGTAAAAGTACCTTGGAGAGCAAAAAGTGAAACTAAACTGTATTTCCGACTGCAGTGAAAACATTGTAATAGGAATTACACACACATGACACAAAGAAAAAAAATACGAATACAGAAAATCCAAAACTAGAGGTTAACAAACGTACATGTTGAATACAAAAACAACAGTGATCACATAGAGCTCACTAAGCAAGCAAGCTGCATGCCAGTAGAAATGATGACTGTGCAATGTCTCTGACTACAGAAAGGTCCCGAGATACACAAACAAAAAAAAACACCCACAACTCCTTCCCCCCAGACATCAAAAGTACATCTGGTAGGGCACAGAACAGACCCTTCCCTTTGGTCAGGCTTTCATATTTTTCTCAGTGACCAATTCTACATACACAGACAAACCCAGAAAGCTCATCCTAAATTATACCTCTCATAATAAACCTTTAACAGTTATTTACAAGACTGCTAATTTCTATTAACACCTGCAAAATATAAGCCCACAGTAGTATTTCAACATGCAAATTATCAGTTACACTTGAATTGCAGACAAACCAGTCTAGGACTAGTTTTACAAATGACATCCATCTTTCCAAACCTTTAAACCTTATTTTCTTAGCTCACAACAACCATAAGATTCTCCCAGAAAGCCAATTAACACCACAACTAAAGTCTATGTTAGCTCCAATACTGTAACACGAGGATTTTACACCATTTCATTAGTTTATGCTTCTTGTGTTTTATTTCTTAGTACCACTTGTCCCCATGCCTGCACCCGTGTGTGGAGATCATGACTTCCTACATTGTTCACAACACTAAAATATACTACAGGATATATACAAAATACAAATAACATCCAAAAAAAAATCTTGAAACATGTTAAAACCAGCTGCTGAACCATGATTCAGTCTGAACTCTTGCTCGTTTGCCATGACCCACAAAGAAAATGAGCAAGAACTTCTACGGCGTAAATGCCTAACCTTGGCAGCCCACAACAGTGAACCCTCCACTTCATCCTAGAAAGAACTTTTTCCAAATACCAGGAAACTGTTCAGCAGACACAAGGAGCTTTCAGTCACACAGAATAAATAATATGGTATATGAAAGAGGACATAATGATGTCTCCTACGTTTCCTAATCATTGCTGGGTTTGGGGAGTTTTGGGGGTATTTTTTGAGGGGATGGGGGAGAGGAAGGCAGAGAGGATGCTTTCTTAAAAATAACTTTAAGAAACAATCTATTTCCAAAATTTGGAAGATTTAGAAAATATACAATAAAAATTTTCTTAGAAGAAAATAGGAGTACTTCAAGGGGAGGTGGGGATATTAAGCTACATTGCTTAACAATGCTGAATAAAACAGCCTGCAGGTGTCCTCCTGCCATGATCATCTATTATTAACAAGCACATTGCTACAGTGCTGAACAAACACACTGGAGCTCCACAGCCTGAGGAGAGGTACCAACAACCAACAGCGCCACTTTCTAGAAGCACTTATCCTATAAGAGACAAAATGTAACAAAGTTAGTAAAACAAGGAGCTTGGGAAAGTTAACTGGAAAGGAAAGGCCGACTGGGAAAGTTAACATGGAACAGACAGAGATGTCTGTATTGTTCTTGTTCCAGATGATACACTGGAATTTGTAAATAATTTCTAAAACCAAAGTTCTTGGAACCTCTTGCTCACCTGAGTATTTAAGACCTAGAATAACTGTATTTTTCTCCAAAACCACAACCTTTCAGTGCAGAATCACAAATATAGTAGAATCCCAAAATAATCATGCTTCCCATTACTCAATCTCAACTATTTCTAAATCTTGGTGTGTTAAAAAGAACCCACATACCAAGCATTACAAAACCAACATGACTAAGTGATTCAGATATAGAAAAATAAAATCTCTAGTTTATAAAAAGCTATTTACTTCTCCTTTGAAGATCAGAATTTACTATTCCGATTAATAGCATAAATGCATTAAATGTGAAAAGTTCACAGAATGTTTTTTTTAGTTGTAGTTTCTCACAAAGTATTATCTTGAAGTTAGTTATAAGGCAACAACCCTTTCATCATCAGCTATCTCTTTAAATACTTGGTTGGTAACTTGCTAGTTAATTCATGGCCTGTGCCCTGTTTTTCCCCAACCATTCCTCCTTTCTAACAAAGGAGAAAGAGTAGTACGTCACAGAAGAAAAAAATTATAAAACTATTGTGATGCTACATGCCTACTATTTAAATTTCAGCCAACACTACATGAAACAGTAGGCTTTTGCCTTTTTTTGTTAGACATCATAAATTTAAACTTTGCTGGTTTGAGCAAATAATTAAATTTTTAGAGTGCAGGTAATTAAGACTACCCAAAATTAAAATTGAGTAAGAAGTCAGCAATTATAGACTGCATGCATTTTACCAGATTTGCAAGGGACTCTAATTAAACACATATTAATTGCCCTAATCTTCTTAGGCAAGTAAGAAATTGGAAGACCTGATTAATGCACTGGATTTAGTTCAGCTTGTTAAATCTGACACACTGGCAAAGGAAGACTATCTTGAAAAGCTCTTTTAGCCAAGTAATTGGAATTTTACTCTCAGTAATTTGCTGTTTCATTGTAACAGCTACTCAGTACATTCACTCTTCATCAGCGTTTTTTTTAAATGCATACTAGTTATATTTACACAGTACCATTATGCTGTTCATAAAGATTATGAAAAGCTACGAACTTTGACCTTTATTGTCTATCAAAAGCCACTTTCAATCTGAACACAAATTAGTGTATTTCCTTGTGGGCTATAAATCCTAATTAATTTTAAATCTAGAAGCTGCTAATAACATTTTAGAAAGTCCATATGGACACATTAAGTCCTCTATACAATTCATAAAGCCAGTAACTAAACCAGTTTTCCATACTGGATAACTGCTGATGACTGCTGGAATGCAATGGAACACCATTATTCAAAGAGCTTCAATTTTTCCTCTCCTTTTTACCTATTTACATTAACGGTTCTGCACATACCCTTACTGGTATTGGATCATCTGATAAAGAAGCAAAACATTTTTATGATTGTCATAAAGAAGTACCAGCCATTAACAAAACAAATGGAGAAGTTTGGAAACCTGCAGGTGGGGATTTTACAAGTCTGATTTTTCTCGGACCCAGTTGCTTACTCCTATATTATAACTTCAAAACATGCACATAGTTTCACTTAAAAATAACCAGATGTAGATTAACAAAAGAAAAAAATCTCCCCTGATAAGGGAAAAAGCAGCAAATATAGAATAGGACATAAAAAAATTTTATATTTGAAAAATGTTTTGAAGTGTTCCATGAAACTTGAACAGCTTTTTATATGTCCCAGAAAATGTGAAAGTGTAAAAAATCTTCATATGAAGTATCTCAGAAAGTCAAGTTTGGCCTGAAAAAAAAATCCTAAATGTAAAACTATCTTTTGCCTTCCAATGGTTACTGTACTCCTCAGAGATTCATACTTCTCCTCTAGACCCTATAACCTTCAGTGTCTACATTTAAAATCTGTTACTCTTCTGTTAGCACAAAGTAGCGTTCATACATCTCAGAAACAAGTCACAGTGAACCTAAAACCTATCATTTGTTCCTCAGGTGAAGTGTAGCATCAACTGAGCAGTCAGATAGACATTCATTTTAAGCAGCAACAACATGATTTTCACAACTGAGCTGTAATACTTACTATGTATATGTACGGCCAGACTTCACAAACGCAGATTTGGGCACGGCTCTCCCCACGTGGGTGTGCCCTTCCAGCCTGCACAGTGGATTTTTAGGTGAGGCACAGTGTGCACAGAACTGGCCCCACCGTTTAAGTCCTGAGGTCCATTTACCATGGCCGAGCAAGCTTGGACAGTGACAGTGAAGTCCTCGGGACTGTCACAGCACCCGGTACTAACCGGGGCTGACCCTGCTGAGCATCCGAGATCTGATGGGATGGGATGGCAGGGAGGCATTTAACTGCCAGGGGACGGTCCCACTGAGACTGGAACTCAGATCCTTGGGATTCAGAGTCCAGAGTGGTCTCCTTTACACCACGGGATCGCCCTAATACTTACTGTAAGCAAATACAAAAAAAGCTGATCAGGTAATATTAGAGGACTGGTAAGTCTTCAAAGGACACATGAAGGTACCTCAAAAACTACTGTAAAACTTGGATGTCTCAAATATTTCCTACCCATTCCTCACGATGCAGTACAATTTATTGCTCATCATTCAGGTTCCCAGCAAAGGAAGGACATTGACTTGTTGGAATGGGTCCAGAGGAAGACATCAAGATGATTAGAGGGATGGAGCACCTCTCCTATGAGGAAAAGCTGAGAGAATTGGGTTTGTTCAGCCTCGAAAAGAAAGGGATTTGGGATGACCTAACTGCAACCTTCCAGTACCCAAAGGGTGCTGCCAAGAAAGATGGAGAAAGACAATTTGCAAGAGCTTGTAGTGACAGGACAAGGGGGAATGACTTCAAACTGAAATAGAGGAGGTTTAGACAATGTATTAGGAAAAAATTCTTCACTGTGAGGGTGGTGAGGCTCTGGAACAGGTTGCCCAGAGAAGCTGTGGGTGCTCCATCCCTGAAAGTGATCAAGGCTAGGCTGGATGGGGCTCTGAGCAACCTGATCTAGTGGAAGGTGTCCCTGCGCAAGGTAGGGGGATTAGAACTACATGATTTTTAAGATCCCTTCCAACCCAGGCCATTCCATGGTGGGATTAACAGGTGGCACCCAATGTCAACTCTCATCCTCAGTAATCATATGAAGGAAACAGTACTTTATGTTCCTGATTAAGAGGTTAAGTAAGTGCTATATTCTTTTTCCACTGGCTATCTACTACTTGCAACAAAAGGATTTGGGCCTGTGCATGAGGCTCCCATGTACTACTACAAGAAGTCACCAGCAGCAAACCAATTCCACTCCTTTCCAGTTGATGGCATTGACCATTTAAAGATGTTAGACTTGTTAGCTGTAGGTGGGTTATGAAAAGAAATTCCACACCTGAACTTCAGGTCTCTAATACAAAGGCCTTCAAGGCTTATAAACAGATATAATAAAAAAGCCCTCAAATTTCAAGACTTGTGTAACTGAAAGCAAAAGATAAGTGGAATTTTAAACTAAGTCAACTTCCTAACACAGTGTCATTTAGCGCTGCTGAACATCAGCTTAAGTCTGAAATATGACAAACACTCAGTTTGTGAGTTGCCTCTGTGCACACGAGCTCCATTTCATTGCTCAGGAAGACACAGCACAGCTTTATCAGCAGCAGAACACAGTTTGTCATAATTCAATACTGAATAGGGAAAGCCACTGAATATTATTTGGTTAAGTGAGAAAATGAAAAAGGACAGTGAGCATTACGAAATCTTTGATGAAAAGGAAATATTCAGACTACAGGATGGGCTTCACCTGTCAAGAAAAAAAAGCCAGTGCCTGCAACTTTTGGTCCAGAAGATGCTGAGTTCTGTCTTGCTTGAGAGAACGAAGCAGTAACTGGACAAGCCGAATTCTGTCAGAAATTGGTTTCTTTTTTGGACAGTTTGTTTGCATTTTTGTAACACATCATCCAAAAAAACACGCTAAATTCCAAATTAAATTCTGGAAATACTAAAAATATTTTTAGATAGAGCAATGAGCTAAATACACCTATTCTGGAAGTACAAGGGAGCACACAACATGAAGTCATTATGACCAAAACATTTATCAGTGTTCAGTTTCAGTTCAACAGACAATGTATCTTCTGGTAAACTGAAATCATGTTAAAGGCTAAAACGCACATTTTGTAAAGCAAATCAAAGACTGTAGAGATCTTGTTTCTCTCCTGCAGACTTTCTAACAAGAAAATCAGCAACGCCAAACCATTGGTTTTTTGAGACAAAAATAGTTTTGCATCCATCTTCTCGACACTTTTCAACCATCTTTCTCCATATTTATGCAGGCAATAGAAAACTTAACTTCAGCATTTCCTGTCAACATTAAAACCTAAAATCCTGACAAGCACATGACAAAGACTTGTGTTTGAAGATGCTGTGTATTTAAATTTTCATGATATCACACTTTCCAAATGTTACAAGCATATAAATCAAACGTATGTTCTTACTCTTGCCAAGGAGCTTTCTAGAAAAAAAAGAAACACCTACGAGATTTCCAGTTTTTATTGACTTATCTATCCTTTCCTACACATTTCTGAACTTCATATTCTTTTGGCCCTTGAAATTGAAACTTAGGAAAAAAAATGTTGAAGAGATTTCCGTAAAATTCTTCAATTTGGTTTCCCAAGTAGTATTTGTAAGCTGTGGAGACTGATAATGAACTGCCACTCCCCTCTCAAGAACTTCTTCAGGATGTCTCTGCACTCTAAACAAACATGCAATCTATACTAAAAGTTCTTCTGAAATACCTGCTTCTGTTACTACCTACCTTCGGGTCTCATTGTTATTCTAAAAGGAGAAAGCAAAGACTTCTCTACATTTTACTTTAATTATGCTTGTCCTTAAAAAAAGGTGAATATTTTAAGACTTAAATTGATTTTTCCCCCCATACATCATATTAAGACATCTATAATTGTTAAAAGTTATAATTATTACATTATTTTTAAAAATTTGGCAAACCTTCTGAATTTCAGTAATTTCAGTCATTGTTCTTTTAAATTTTTAATTTTTAAAAAAATTTCTGTGTTTTGGGTAGCTAGTGATTAACAATATCATACTTAGGCATAATTCAGAATTCCATGCCAATACATAATTTTCTTAGTTTCAGCAGATTTAATGAAGTAAAGTAAGGCTCACAGCTGTAATATTTTCCTAGATTACAGGACTGTGTACAGACTAGAATTTTCCCTCCCGTTCTTCAGGTTCACACATATAGATAGATAAGTAGTATCAGACAGAGATAGAACAATAATCCTGCAATATCCAATAATAATCTTGAATCTTGGGCTGCATCAAAAGGAGCGTAGACAGCAGGTCAAAAGAGATGATTTTCCCCCTCTATTCTGCTCTTGTGAGATCTCACATGGAATACTGCACACAGTTCTGGTGTCCCCAGCATAACAAGGACATGGAATTCTTGAAGCAAATCCAGAAGAGGGCCACGAAGTTGGCAAGAGGGCTAGAGCACCTCCCCTATGAAGACAGGCTGGATACGTTGGGGCTGTTCAGCCTGGATACGAGAAGGGTACATGGGAACCTCATAGCAACCTTCCAGTATCTGAAGGGGACCTACAGGGAGGCTGGAGGATACTTCATCAGGAACTGTAGCGACAGGACAAGGAGTAATGGACACAAATTGAAACAGTGGAAATTCGGGTTAGATTAGGAAGAAATTCTTTACTGTGAGGGTGGTTAGCCACTGGAACAGCTCGCCCAGAGAGGTTGTAGATGCCCCCCCAACGCTGGCAGAGTTCAAACCCAGTTGACACATTGTACAAAGATACCAGAGACTACTACAAACCATATTGGCTTCTATTGCACCTACAAGATATTTCATATTGCTGCAGATACATTGCCTTCAAAAATACATTGAAACAAATTCCCTTCCCAAAGGTGGGATTCAAAGCACCAATGTCAGAAACACCGAACAATTTCATTAAATGCACTACTGCAAGACATTCTTACACAATGAGGAGAAGGATTATAAGAGAACCTAAAGCGAAGGGACAAAATTAGTTTTCTGTAACAAGGTGAAAAACCTGTTGTTTGCCAAATGACTCGCAAATTAAAATTTTTTGTAGCCTTTAGTCTGCTGCTTTGAAATGTGTATGGCCAGATTTCACAAATGAAGATTTGGGCACGGCTCTCCCCACGTGGGTGTGCCCTTCCAGCCTGCACAGTGGATTTTTTAGGTGAAGCACAGCGTGTGCAGAACTGGCCCCACTGTTTAAGTCCTGAGGTCCATCTGCCATGGCCGAGCGAGCTTGGACAGTGACAGGGAAGTCCTTGGGACTGTCACAGCACCCGGTACTAACCGGGGCTGACCCTGCTGAGTATCCGAGATCTGAGGGGATGGGATGGCAGGGAGGCATTGAACTGCCAGGGGACGGTCCCCACTGAGACTGGAACTCAGGACCTTGGGATTCAGAGTCCAGAGTGCTCTCCTTTACACCACAGGACTGCTCCACTTTGAAATACTGTAAAATGAAAACAATTAATTGCTTGCAGCCACATAATTTCAACAAGGAAGAATGAAATACTAGAAACACAGTATACAAATTCATAGTCAAAGATACACTTTGCAACAGAATGTTATGTTTACGCTGTTTGGATTCAACAACCCATCGTAAACTTACTTTTGTATTACATTCTGCAAGCTGAGCATCATACCCAGTTCACTTTTCATCTTTTCTCTGTTGACGCGGCACTCAGCCAAATAGCGTAGAGCCTAAGAGAGGAGCAGGGAAAATCAGCAGAACATCCAGCACATTATCATTCATTTCTATTAGTGCACATCTGCAAAATATTCCCAACAGCACTTCCAGTAAGAAGACAATGAGTTTTATCTACTGTGAACATTAAAAAATTATTTTATTCTTATAAATACATGGAAAGCACACAGTATCTAAACTATGAGAAAAGGTTGAGAGACTGCATTTGCTTATGCTGGCTGAGAGTCTAAGGCACAATCTAACAGCTATCTACAGCTACACAGGAAGCCTTTACAGAGATGACCAAGCCCAACTTTCCTCTACAGCAGCAGACAGTGCAACTAGAGGGAGCAGCTACAACCTGTAGCTTGGAAAGTTCAAACCAGGTATTACTAAAAGCTTTTTCCCTCTGAAGGGAGTACAACACTGGAGCAGATGACCTAGTGGAACTGCAGAATCAACGAGAAAAGCTACAACTGACCTGATTGAGTGTTGGTGACAGTCCCAATTCAAGCAGGAAGCTGAAGTGAATGACTTCCAGAAGTCCCTTCCAACAAACATTTATGTGACCTGAGATCTAAAGTAATTTTTACACATGATGCTCCGAATATAATTTATCGATTCTTTGGGCTCCCCCAGCACTAGAAAACTCACCGCCACCAAGTCTCTCCTGTCTACAGAAAGAGGTCTACCACATGTATAAGCTTTTGAAGACTAACTGCAATACTCATCATTCCATGAATAATATGTCACTCCAGGAATAAGAAGACTACCATCAGCAAGCTGCTTTGCTTACTATTACCTAAACTGGGGATTTCCACTTATTTGTTACCCAAAATTTTGTTTATTTGATTTTCAAGATAGATTCTTTGCATGGTTTCACAGTGTTGACAGTCAGCAACTGTGTATCTGTATGACCCTCCTAACATAAAACCCTTCCAATCACAGTGTGAGTCCTTCTTTTCATGAGACATCTCTCCACAGTCTGTGCCAACAAAGTTTTCTTAGAGGGGACCTCCAAAGATGTTTTATTGATGTCAGTACAAAAACTGCACTTGCAAAATCCTGCAATACACAAGTAGAATGATTTATAAAATGGGGTTTGTCATAGGCTTAGAAGTGCATGGGTTTTTTCAATATAGTCAGAATAACAGCTACACTGCTCAGTAACTGCTTTAAAAATAACGTGCTCCTGAATCCCTTCAGAAATAGAGAACTAATCATGTAGGGGGGGGGTTTCCATGTCATCTTCAGCACACATTAGGTAAAATTCACAAGACCATTTTATTGCCTTTTGAGAAACTGACAGCTGAATGGCATGATAAAAACATTAAAAGTAATGTTTGTTATTTCCTGATCTGGATCAGTATCAATAGTTGTAGTCTCGGGAAATATCGAAACAATAGCTCTGAACTAACCTGCATGCTGCAAAATACATCCTTACTGGAGAACCAGCTTCTCATTCTTATTAGTCTCTTTTCTGGCAATTTAATAAGGGTGCAATCCAGTTGGACAAATTAAAATCTCTTCTCCTAACAGCTAATTTTTTGAGTCAAAACACAGGCAGCCTCTTTCCCTTCTCTTACATACTCTTACCATACAAATGTTACTTCCACTAAGGTAAGACCAAAGACAAAGTCATGAGACCACCTGAAGTGACCCAACTTTTCAACACTCGGAAGTTCCTTTTCCTCCTGCCTGCTAGGGGAGATACAAAGGTCTGAACCTTCAGAGAAATGAGATCATTTACACTTATTAAATCCAGTGTACTCAAAGCAAAGTGAAGGTTACTGTTATGAACTTTGGTTCAACCCCTGTTTACCTACACACATACCTATGTTATCTTTAAGGCTCACAAGCAGAGTTCATCATACAATAGGAATATCTCTATAATTAAATATAAAATACACTGTTGTCAATCTTACTAACAAAACACATCTTCAACATTTTTAAAGTGAAATTTTAAGGTAGTTTCTTAACAGTCCTTTTAAAATTTTAGTCCAAATTTAAGAGGGAAAAAAATAGTATTGCCCAAGTTACTTCTGATCTTTTTAAGTTGTAAGTTGAAGTTATTCAAAACCTTTAGCATTTGAAGTGTATTGTAAAGAATTCTTGAAATCAAGACTAGAGAAAACTATAGAAAATATATATCTCACTTCGTGATCAGACAGAAAAGACTGAGTTGTAATTACACAGGGGGAAGAAAAACACCACCCTGAAAGGTTCTACAACATATAAAAAAAGTTGCAACTATTATGATTCATACAGATTATTATGATTGCAGGTACAAAAATCCCAGAATAGCACAATCAGAAATTTAAAATCAGGGCTGTATATCCTTTATAAGATATAAGCTTGATGGAAGATCATTACATTTAATGTTCCCATCCAAACAGAAGCACCTTTTGACCAATGGATAACTAGAAAAACAGAATCAAAAGACTTTTCAGAATAGAAAAATACAAAGCATAAAATCTAAAAAGTTATCAAAAAAGATATTAAAAGCTACAGAATCAGAGCTGTTCAAGAACACTTGAACACAAGGAATCTGAGTAGCAGACCAAAGCATGTTTTCACAGCAAACTGACCCATTTCTTAGTGCAGGATCCTGGGACAGTCTCCTCTAAATCCAGACTCTAAATCCACTTGCTGATTCTCTCTAACTGAACAACCCAGCATGTCTCACTCTCACCCAACAAGGCATCCTTCCTACACAACTTGAGTACTTTCTGGGGCTGTGGAACTACAATGCAAACTGGATTAGGCCCCATCACTCCGACAAACCCAATCTGCTTTGCGTAGAGTTAGTGTTTGTAACATGACCCCAGACTGACTTCTGAATCTCACACAGGCTATGAGAATACACAGCCCAATGCAACGAAGGAAGGAAAAAGAGAGTCAGACATCCAAAAAAGATCTTCTTTTAACATCACAGCCTAAGGAAACTACACTGGAAAGAAAACCAGTGCAATATACTCCCAAGAACAGCAAACTCAACCCAGCTCTACTACAGAAGAACATCCAATCTGCCAAATGCTACGGCAAGGCTAAGCTGAAAAACAATTAGCAGGTTTCCTGGATCATGGGACTTATTCCCCAAACCAAGAAGAGTATCAGTCACCAAAGTAATTCCAACAAGTCCACTAATAACCACTATGAAAGCAGACCAAATTAAAAATAAAAAATTATGGTACAGTGATGTCTCAATGATATAAAGAATAAGGTTTACTTGCACAAAGAAGTCAGAGCTCTTTGTTCTTTCACATGATTTACAATTCAATAATGACATAAAAATCAAAAAAAAGAACACCACATAAATTTCAGTAATTTCAATCTTAAAAGTCTAAATTAATTCTTCAAATAACTAAATTTTGACTTTCATTTGTCCCATTTTTAAGCAAGACATACACCTTTTTAAGTTAGTATTCAGATACAAGATAAGAAACCAGACTTCAGTGTGTATGATTTAGAACGAGAACAAATCAACAAAAGTTGGAACAAGCTGTATTAGATATTGAAAGATTTTGGGTTGGTTGGTTCTTTGGGTTTGGAGAGGGTTTTGTTTGTTTTAATATTGAGAAGCTGGTCAAATACTAGAACAGGGTGCCAGAGATGGAATCTCCATCCCTCCAGGTGTTCGAGAACAAGAGGGCACAACCTTGAACTGTGATTTTAGTGCACTTAATTTGGGCAGGGGATGGGACCAAATCACCTCTGGAGGTTGTTTCTAACCTAAATTACCCAATGACTTAGAGATTTTTTTGGTTTTTTATACCGTGAATGTCAAATCACTGTGCATATTTACCAAGCTCCACAACTACATCTTAAGAAAGAGGTTTAAGGGTCCTTACCTCCCTCAGAGAGAAATAGCTGTATCAGGGAAAAAATGTGAAGTAAATTAATAACTTAAAAAAATAACCCTGGAATAATGTGCCATTGCTAGAAAAATTCTGAAACATATGTTTTCAACAAAACCATATATAATGAATATCAACACAACATAAAACCAGATTTTATTTTTTACTGTGTTTAAACAAACTATTTAAAGAGTTTTGTTTATAAAGTTTGTTTAAAGAACTTGTTTAACAAAGTTTTAAAATGCCCTACCAACATACACTTACTAGTAAAGCTGAATGAACAACCGGAGGGTTGGGATGGTCCAAGAACAAAATAAGACCCGGAAGGCATCCCTGATCCTGAACAATGGCCCGTCTGTTCAAGGGATCAGCTGCCAGATCCCGGAGCTGGTTCACCACTGAGAGCGCATCGGGCTCCTCACTCACAGCAGAATTCATTTTTTCTGCACCATGCACACAAAATACACCTGCTGGGAAAAAAAACTGCATTACTACTACCATAATATTTATCATCAATTAAAAAACAGATAAGGAAAAGCACAAAGGCATTTATTTGTTCTAAGCAAAAAAGTATAAAAAGAACAAGGACTAGATTTGTAACACATGGATGGAATTGATCTGGAATAATCTTTAAACCTGGAAAATGGAAATCTAAACTTCCTATGCAGAGAACAGGTTAATAGTATTTTTATCTGTTTCCTATGTGTAATTTCAGACCAGTCAGCTATGGGAGTATGTTTGTGCTTGTATTTTTTTTACACTACTGATAAACGTTTCCAAGAAATCCATCACTTTCTCACAAGGCACCCTAAAAGTTTGCAAACATTCTTCTGTATAAACACACGCAAATTCAAAACATGTATATTTGGAGTAACTTGGGCAATCAACAAATTTTACACAAAAACCAACCAGAAAAGTCAGCAAAATATTAACATTTCATCAAGAACAGTGAACATTAAACATTATTGTGTGTGTGTGTACATAGAAATATATATAAAATAACAAGGGTAGTGCCATAGTCATTCAAAGGCAAAAAGGGTTTTAGAGGCTGGGTTTGGGTGAGGCTTTTTTTTCCTTTTCGCTCTCAATACAAGGAGAGCAAGCAGGTCCCGCCTCGCTCCAGCCGAAGTCCGGGCGACCGGATCAATTTCAAAGGAGACACGTGTTTGCTCGAGAGTATCAGATTTCACAGTTGTTTAATAATAACTACTTAACAGGCAACAAAAACCGAAGCTTACTCAGAGAAAATGCTGTATCTTGGTGCAAAGCACTAGTCTGTTTCCTCAGACTAATTATGTGCCTCTGAAACCACTAAACACGAAGTGTGATCCTGGTTGCTGCCAATCACCACCTCATTCAAGTAACTTTTCTTACGACACAGAAGTGGAGTAAATAAACATGTATTGTTAATTCGTTAAATATCTCGTTTGCCCGTGTATAAAAATAAAACAAAATGATGTTACAAATTTAATTTAACATCTCTTAACATCATTTGCCAAGCACCTACTACTGTACAAACATTATACAGTTTCTTCTCACTAAAGGTCAGCCTTTCAGCAACAAAAATTGATCACACTCATCAAAACCAGCAAGTCATAAATACGCTTTATGATAATTTCTGACATTTTTACATAGAAAAAATACTGTTAATCTCCAAGTCACTGCTTCTTCCTTTAGGAAAGAGAGTGCTAAAGTGAAAAGTACATGCCAATGGTTAGTCTCCAGGGTATTTTTCTTGACTATCACAAGTCCAAGAGAGATGAACTGGGAGACACTGCAGCATGATCAACAAACAAGTTTGTATTTCCAAAGAAAAGAACTCTAAATTTTAAAATAAAAACAACAAAAAAAACCAAAAAAAACCCGAACACAACAAAACCAAAGCAACTCTGTTGAGTATTATTACTTTATATTGTTCACAAAGGAACTTATTCAAAACTTTAAAATCAAGTCAATTGTGGAGCTGATGCCAACCAAAGTCTCTGACTTCCAAGATCTGCATCCCAAGCATCAGATCATTTCCCCTGCTCATTCCATCCTGATCACCTTTGGCTTTTTCCTTACTAATCTTCTAGAAAAAAAACCCAAAACAACTTTTACCCCCTCCTATCTCATCAGGCCACAGTCATCTGAAAGAAAACCTACAAGTAAGGTGGTGAGGGACTTTTCAAGATCACGTAGTACAAGAAGGAATTAAACTGACAAAGGGTTGGTTCAGATTAAGTATGGAGAAGAAATCCTTTGTTGTGATATGGTCAGGCACTGAACAGGTTGCCCAGAGAAGTTGTGGATCCCCCATCCCGGGAAGTGTTCAAGGCCAGGTGGGACGGAGCTCTGAGTCTACTGGAAGGTGTCCCTGCTCACGGCAGAGGCGCTGGAACAACACGATCTTTAAGGTTCCTTCCAACTCAACCCGCTCTATGATTTTATGTTTTCCCAAGCCCTTCTCCATCTCTCCTCAGCCACAACTGCAGGGATACTTTTAAGTCCTCACATGACCTGCAACAACCAATTTCATCAAAACTCGCCCCGCCAACTCTCGCCGGCGTTTTTTAATTAAAACCATCAAGCGGTTTTAAACGTTGTGAGAAGGTGTGGAGACTTTAGGAGCCTGGCAGAGCAATGAGCCAGGTGCCGGCTCATGTCTGCTCCTCGCAGCTTGGAAACCAACCCCCGGCCGGCACAGGCCCCGCAGGCGGAGCGGCCCCGCAGAGGCACCTCCGCAGCCCCGCGCCCGCAGCCCGCGCTCCCCACGCGGCCGAGCCCGCAGCCCGGCTGCGGCCAGGCATCGGGGCTCAGCCCCTAGGCCCGGCGGGTGCTCAGCCCCACAGGCCCCGGGCACCGCGAGCTCCGGGACGCACCGGGAGGCCCGGCCAGACCCGCCGCGCCCCCACGGCCCTCCCCCGGCAGGGCCTCTTGCCCTCCCCGACAGGGCCGTACCGTCGCAGAAGCCGTCCCGGGACGGGCGAGCAGTTCAGCCCCGCGCCCTCATGTCCCGCGGGGCGGCTCGGCCTGCGAAGAGCGGCGAGAGGAGCGCGGGAAGCGCGGCGGGATCAGCACTAGGATCAGCCCCGGGATGCGCAGCGGGACCGGAGCGGCCGCACCACCCTCCGGGCCCGCTCTGACCCGGCACCGCGCAACACCGCGCAGCGCCATTGGCCTCTTACCGGGCGGCTCTCCGCCAACCGCGGCGCGCGATTCGCTCCCGGACAGCCGCGGTGCACGCTGGGAATTGAAGTCCAGGGCCGCATTCCGGATCCGGCCCCCCCCACGAGCCGCCGCCTGGGAGGAAGCGGCGGCCCCGCAGCTCCACTCGAGTTATTTTCCCTATGGGCTGTCACCTCCAGAAGCTGGTTTTACTGCTCAAATGAAGTGTAGCGTGTGCTGCAAAACACTGTAGTGTGAACTGCACCTGATGCCGCAGGGAGACATCGTGCCTACTCCCGTTTGGAATTCCGAAACCCCATGAGATCCCGACAATTAAATTTATTTTAATGCAGAATCAAGGAATCGCTAAGGCTGGGAAACCCCTCTGGCAGCACCTGGTCCAACATCAGCGTTTATAAAGGTTTGGTCCCGTCCCAAGTTGCACAGGCTTAGGGTTTCCATTTCCGCGTTCCTCCACTCGTCAGCTTTGCACCTTATCTTGAAACGCCTCAGCAAAGTTTTCAGTAAAGTTTCGAAAGCTGGAAACACCCCCTAAGTAATCCTTGAATCCACTTAGCACGAGGAACCTTCCCGGGTTTCCCTCTGCCCCTCAGCTCCCTGGGTGGCTCCGCTCCCCGAGCACTCCCGATCCCCCCGAGCGCTCCCGATCCCCCCGAACACTCCCGATCCCCCCGGCTGCGGAGGGCACGGCGCACACGCCGAGGAGCCGGAGCGCCCTCGGGCTGGAGCCACTGCCTTTCCCCTCCGCCCCAGAATCCCAGAACCCAGGCGGCTGGAAAAGCCCTCTGAGACCATGGAGTCCCACCCAGGGCCAGACAGCACCGTATCAGCCAAGCCACGGTCCCGAGTGCCACGTCCAGCCTTTCCTCAAACACCGCCCGGGACGGGCACTCCAACACCTCCCCGGGCTGCCCATTCCAATGTCCGACCGCCCCTCCCGTGAAGGAATTCCTCCTGACGTTCAAACTAAACATCCTCTGGCACAGCTTGAGTCGTGTCCTCCCGTCAGTGGTCTGGGAGGAGGCCCAGACGCCTCCCTGGCCAAAGTCGCCTTTTGGGTAGTTGTGGAGAGCAGTGAGAGCCCCTCTGACCCCACCGGGACCGGGGACACCCCCTCACCTCCCAACCTACCACCCACCCTGCCTTGCCTTTATCCTTGCCTTGCCTTTACCCTTGTCCTGCCTTGCCCCTTGTCCTGCCTTGCCCCTTGCCCTGCCCGTTGCTTTGCCTTTACCTTTGCCTTGACCTTTGCCCTGCCTTGATCCTTGCCTTGCCTTGCCTTTACCCTTGCCTTGTCTTGCCTTGCCCCTTGCTTTGCCTTTACCCTCGCCTTGACCTTTGCCCTGCCTTGATCCTGGCCTGGCCTGGCCTGGCCTGGCCTGGCCTGGCCTGGCCTTGCCACTCCCAGCAGTGACGCTCCGGAGGCCCCACCCTTACTTGCGGATTTCCGGTCACGTGACCGAGCGCGCCCCGCCCCCTGCCGGCTCGGCGCCTGCCGGGTATTCCCCCGGCGCGGAGCAGCGCGCGCCACGTCCCGCCTCCCGCGGGCACGGGCGCTGTCGCCATTGGCTGGGGCTGTGCCGAGACGGCCGCGGATTGGCTGCCCGGAGCGGCTCGCGAGCGGCCGCGCGAGCACCGGGCGAGGCGGCGGCGGCGGTGGGTGAGGCGCCGTGCGGCGCGCGCGGCCCGCGGGATTCCCTTTCCCGGGAAGCCGCTCCTGGCGCAGCCGATCCCGCGCGGCGGGCGCTGCGGGGGAGGCACGGACAGCACCGGCGCTGCTCGGTTGGCGGTAGGTACAGGCCGCTGTCCCCGGGCAGGGCCGTCCCGCAGAGAGCGTGTCGGCGCCGGGACTCGCCCTTGGCAGGGCAGGGCAGGGCAGGTGCCGGGCCGTGGGAGCGGCTCGGGGTGCCGCGGTCGAAGCTGTCTGGGCTACAGGCGAACTGCTGTGACCGGAGTGACAGGTCGCGAGAAGCAGTGTAAATAAAAGATAACCCGGTGGCACTTAGAAGGAGGCTTTAAAATGCAGTTAGCGTATGGAGAGAAAATGAGCCTTAAGGGGCCTGGTGCTTTTATTTGCCTTTTCTATAAACATAAACTGCTCTGTTCACTTTCAGTGATACTGCTGCCGTGTCCAGGTTCTTCTGCAGTGGTCATAAATAAGTAACTTGTTAGGTGCTTGTTTTCGTTTTGTTTATCAAGCTGTTGAAATTCCAAATATTGAGTGTGAGTAGAATTTGAGTGCTGAAATCACCCGTAGTGCATTGATCTCTGCCTGCCAGCGTCAGCAGGGCTTCATTAACAGTATTTACAGCTGTCCTCATGCAGCCAGAGTGCTCTGCAGCTCTTGTAAGGGCAAAGCTTACAAAAGGAATTATGTCTTCTGATCTCTACTGTTTTTATCTAGGTGATAGAGAAAAAAGGAGGCAGCTGAGTTATCTGCACATCATATCTAAAAGTTCTGGATGGTTTTTGCTAAATCCAAATAACTTGCATCATAGAGGCCAGTGGCTAAAGTATGATTGCAGTGTGAAGGCACTCAACATTGTTACAAAGAGAGATTTCTGGGGGGAAATTGGGCATTTAAAGTGGTTTTTTTTCAGAAAAACACACTCTTTTCTTAATAAGATTTGCATGGTGTTATTTCTCAAAGCCTTAGCAGAAAGACTGGTGTTCACAGTCATTGCCAGGGAGGCCTGTCTGTCTGGCAGGGAAGTGCAGGTATGTGTTTGTATTGTGTAATACCACCTGGTTTGTGTTGGAGGGTTTCAGTTACCTCTCAATGGTACCATAGTGCCCTGTGCAGCTATAATCTCTGCTGAGCAAAGGCTTTTGATTAAACAAGTGCTGAAACATGATTTTTTTAATTCTCTTTCCTTTGGTAACAAGATAGGTTAAGATGTGATGAATATGGTTTTGCACTTTCAGGTATATATGATGGGGCTACATTTTCAGGAAAGCTTTAGAAGCTTGTGTTGCAGGTATCCATCCTTTTCAGTTTCTGCTTTAGATTGCACACCGGTGCTACCATAGGTAAGCCATTGATTGTCTCTGCAGTGTTCACTTAGTTATGTATCCCTCTGCATGTCTTTCCAAACAGATGTTTCTGAGAGTCGTAGGGTGCTTCATTATTTGTGACTTCCACAAAAAAAATAGACCTCTGGTTTTGGCTATGTGACCTCTGACAAATACATACTTACATCACTTATAACGGGTCTGTGTCAGTCTGGGGACGGTCTGGTCCTTCAGCAGCAGATTCTTGCAGCCTGTTTGGCTCTTGCTGTGATGTTTTGTTTAGCTTATTTTCTTTATTAGTTTTTTAATATATTTCCTTGTGGTTATAATTTCATTAGATGAGCTTGGTTTATGTGTGAGTCTAAAAGACTGAGGAGATGGGCCTGCCTTAGTTCTTGCTGAAATTAAGGAGGAGCCTGGTCTTTTTGCATTTAATTTTTTTGGTGTTGGTATTCCTTTGAACCCATGCTCTTTGCAAATTTTGTGCTTCTTTATGTTATACCCTTTCAATTTAGAGACTAGATATTTCATTTTTCAGTTTTCATGCTTTTGTTTATTCCTTGTTAAAGCTAATCTGCTTCATCAAGCCCAGTAAGTCATTCTCTTTTGTTTTTATGTGGATCTTGAGTGAGAGAAACTTCCTTCCATAAGAAAAATATGAATGTCATATTTCTTTTTAAGAGTGAGAACTCAGGCTTTAAAAGGGACTCAGACAAATACAGGATTGGAAAATATACACAGAACTATTTCAATTTGAAAGCAGTTGCATCTGATTTCTCTTTTCATTATATTTTTCATGTATAGGCTTCTCTAGAAAGCCTGGCAAAGGGCTCCTGTTCTTATTTACTGAATGTTATGCCTTATGTGTACAGACTCCAAAGCCTTTATATTTATTTAATGAACATTTTGTAATTTAAAAGTATTATCTCTCAGCTTTGTAGTCTTGATATTTGATATGACAGTATAGAATGAAACCTGCAAAAGTGGTTGGAAAAGTAAGGACAAAAGAGAGCTCAGGGAAGCTGAAATGAGAATCCTACACTCAGAAATGTAGACCTCCTAATTCTAAACCAAGGAATTACTGCATGTTTCCATGTCAGAAAGAAAGTTCTTCAGCATTGCTAGTTTGGGGGTTTTATTTAAATGAGCCACCCGTGAAATTCCAGTCCCTTTGTTCTTTGTGTGGTGAAATGTAATTCTTTGTGCTGTTGTTCTTTGAACCTCTTGGTAATCTTGTCTATGCTGCTTGTCCTTGTAATAGTTTCGCTGAGGCAGAGCAGAAGCACCAATTTTTTTAGCAGTATTACTGTCACTCAGAGCTCCTTATTGTAGTAATTGAATTGTGGAAATTTTGGGGAAATTAACTACTAGTGGTTTTAGTGTAGATAACACCAAGAAAATAGAGGATAAATATCACGAAGGTCAGTATTTTAAAAGAGATATTGTTAGTGAAAGCAATAAACACTTAACTCCTGCTTCTGAAACTGACGTGTACACAGAGCAGGGCAGAAGACTTTGCAGATGTTTCAGTCTTGTCCAGCAGTTTCTTTTAGAATGAACCTTGCCCGTTCTTGGCACATAAACCAATTGTGAAATAACTGAGTTTTGTGAAGGGAGTCATAGTGCAATATAGCCTGAAAGAAATGAGTATGAAGCTTACTTAGGATAATTCTGTAAAATTAATAATCTTACAAAAATACCAAGCTGATATCCTTAGAAGCCTTTTCCTTTTAGATAACAGATTAGCTGGAGGCTGTTCAAACATGGTAGTTTTCCTTAGTGCCATGAACAAAGGAAACTAATGCAGGGACTGGGTGGTACTCTGCACTCTCATAGACTGATTTCAGTCACTTTCTGCTGCAAAAGCAGACAGGTCGTTCACAAGAGCAAGGCGTTGATGACCCCAGTCTTAGGTACTTGAAGTATTTAGGCTACAGAGGAAACAATAACGTAGGAAGTGAACTAGAAATATTCATTTTACTGAAGTAGTTGTTTTGTTGAATGATTGCTTATTTTGTGATCAATCCTCAAAGTCTTGAAACTTGGTTTTGTAACAGGTCACTGAAACGTTTTAGGGCAGGAAAAGTGTTTTGGGGTATTCCCAGTGCTTTTCATCATCATGCTCCCTCTTTTATTCCTGAGTCTTTGGATCTCATTGAACAAGTTTGTAGAATTCATCCCTAATACTTCAGAAATCACTTTGTCTAGTTTATGACCTTTGCAAGGTGAAATTCCCTAGATACTGTTGTCCTGGATGTTTATAACTTCTCAGAGCTGCCTGTAAACCATTCTAACATGTCTGTCTTTTCTATTCACCATCCTCAAGTGAAAACAGTGTATATACTGACTATCCATATCTCTCATTGCTCTCTTTCTTCTGTTAATTTTGGCTTTATCTCTTGCCTCTTACTACTAATATACATGCAGGATTTTTTATGTCTGTAAGCTGGAACCCATTTTGTACCTTAGCCTTTTTTAGTGTACTGTTTCTTCATATTTATACTGTTCTGTCATCCTCTCATATTATGCAGTTTTTTTCTGCATCAGGTTTTGTGCCTTTAACTGGTTATTTTACCAGTTTTTGTGTTGTTCCTTTACCTCTAAAATTTCTTAAATTCATGGAAACCTCAGATGAAGTTCTAACACTCACTTCTGTCCAGATTGTCTCTGTTACTGAAGACTTGGACTTCTCAGTTGATCAGAAGCAAAATAATACCTTTTCTTCACTTCCTGAAACAACACATGACTCTGACTGTAGTCTGAGGATTTTTAAACTAATGACCTGGCTATCTGTTGAAAGAGCAGTGTATCAGGATACAGTCATTCCTTTTAGTCCTATCACATGCCTTTCTCAGCCAGCCCTGCCTTTGCAGTTGCTCAGCAATACTCTCTACCTTTTTTTCCTCATTTGTTTGAATGTCTTGACACTGCTTCCGTTTTCCTTCCCTTTGATTTCCACACTGCATGTTCAACAAGTCTGCACTTTGAAATGAGGTGGAGTGTATCACATGTAGCAGACTTTTGGAACAGGTTTCCCCTTTTTAAAGGAGCATTGCTGTCTCTTTTATGTCACTGCATACCAACAGTGCCAGATATGATGCCAGAAAAGATATTGAGGTGCTGGAGCAGGTCCAGAGAAGAGCAACAAGGCTGGTGAAGGGACTGGAGCACAAGCCCTATGGGGGGAGACTGAGGGTTGCTTAGCCTGGAGAAGAGGAGGCTTAGAGGTGACCTCATCACTGTCTAGAACTTCCTGAAGGGAAGTTCTAGCCAGGTGTGGGCTGGTCTCTTCTCCCAGGCACTCAGCAATAGGACAAGGGGCATGGGCTCAAGCTCTGCCAGGGGAAATTGAAGTTGGAGGTCAGAAAAAAATTCTTTCCAGAGAGAGTAATCAGGTATTGGTATGGGCTGCCCGGAGAGATGGTGGATTCCCCATCCCTGGAGGTTTTTAAACTGAGATTGGCTGTGGCACTGAGTGCCATGATCTAGTAAAGGGACTGGAGTTGGACCAAGGGTTGGACTTGATCTTGGAGGGCTTTTCCAACCCAATCAATTCTATGATTCTATGAAATGTAATGTGGGGCATATAGAAAGACTCATATTCTTCCTGGTTTAAGGACATAGCAGCTGCAATGTGATCAAAGATCCATACAGTCTATATAAGGTAGGTTGTCTAAGGGAAGAGTAACAGATGCCTAAAAGAATAACAGATAAGTAGATGGTAACGCTTCCCTAATAGAATTCCCCAGTGTTCCATAAAGAAGTCCATGACCTATTTATTATGTAGCTTGTGTTCATGGCTGTTTGATAGGTAGCCCATTATTCTTCCCTATCATTTTTCTTATAACAATTGCAAGTTCCATTCTAATCTCATAGTGTAGATTAGTAGTTTCTTCCCAGTTTATTCAGACACAAAAGAAAATCCTGTTAGAAAATGTATTTTATTAGCTGTGGGGGTGAGAAACTTAGTATCAACTTTTTTTTTTAAGCCTGTCTAAAAAAAAGATAATTGTAGAATTGCATTGTTTCTGCCAAGTTTCCACAAGAAGTAGGTTATTACTAAGGAACTGTTAAAAAAAAATGGAAACTGAAACAGCCGTGGTTTAACTGTAGGGCTTGTGGGTACTTTCAAAAATTTCCATCTCCTGACTTTCAAACTTCCCAAGTACTTGTTCCGAGCTGCCACACTGCTTTAGTCATCACTGTCTGGATATAGTGTGACTTCAGAAACACTGTTTTCATACTAAAAATACATTGTGCAAGGTGGTTCAACAGTGTTGTTTACAGCCTGATACACAGAACAAACATAAACCTAAATCTATGGCTTCCTTTTTTGGTACTGGTGGCAAACACTTCTCAGTGGCATGCAAATTATGACTGGTGTAGAACACAGTTAAAGAAAAATTATACTATTTTCATTAAAGGAACTATACAACCATCTTGATTTAAGTGAAGTGTATATAAATAGACAAAATTTGAAATCTGTCCAACTTTATAAACGATTTGAATATTTTCAGGTCCCACATCTACAGTATTTCCTGTCATTTTTTTTACATTAGTCATTTTCCCATGTTTCCTGTCTCTCCTCGGTTGTAGGAAAAAGGAAAGAACAACAAAACTGTCAGAGAATATGAATCAAGAGAGGGGATCAGCTTTCTACAGTCAGTTCCTGCATAGAAATGAGTTTTAGATGAGTATAGACACTTGAATCCCAGTGCTAATCCCCACTTGCAGGTGTTCCATAGGGCTTGATGCTCACTAAGAGTTGTTGAACACCATCATCTGTCCAATCTCAAGTGAGCAATCATTTCCCCAACCTTTTAAATGGTAACTTTACAACAGCTTTGATATCTTTCCAGTACCAGAAGGGGGCTATAAGAGACTGGAGAGGGTCTTTTTACAAGGGCATGTAGTGATAGGACAAGGGAGAATGGCTTTAAACTGAGGGAGGGTAGGTTTGGATGAGATGTGTACCACTGCGAGGGTGGTGAGACACTGAAACAGGTTGCCCAGAGAAGTTGTGGGTGCCTCATCCCTGGGGGTGGTGAAGGACAGGGTGGATGGGGCCCTGAGCAACCTGGTCTAGTGGAAGTTGCCCCTGCCCATGGCAAGGGAGTTGGAACTAGGTGGCTTTTAGGGTCGCTTCCAACCCAAACCATTCTATGATTCTATAAAAATGTCCCTACTAAAAAGTCTTTGTTGCCTGTATTAATAAATGCCTTCTGAATGCCTTTGCTTTGCAGTCCGAGGAATTGGACTTGTTTTAATATGTCTTGTTTTCATTAACTGTTTCTAAAGCTTGTTGTTGTAGAAATACATGTGGCAGTTTACTTCTGTATGTGTTCCACAACGTGCATCTAAAATTCTTACATGTCTCATTTCAGAACTACTATGGAACCTTGGCAGCCCTGTAGGTTTGGAAGGCTTAAATCCAGGTTTGGAAAGGCCTTTTCCATTCCAGATGATTTGCTGGCTTAAGCGCTTAATTAGGATGGCTTTTGAACAAGTTGGATTGAAGATGGAATCAGTAAGTGTTTCAGAATTCATTTCTGTTTTCAGAAAATCAAGTATAGAAAGCACTTCACATATATTAGTTTGTGTTTAACTGTTCCAGCAGAACACTTTAAGTATACTCAGTACTGATCCTGCATTGCTGAAAAATCATGAAGCTTGCAACTGGAAACACTGAAATACTGAGTAATATGTGTTAAAAGTACTATGGAGTTCCTTCTAGCTCTAACAACAAAGTGTTTATTTTTTAAACACTGCTTCTCATGCTGGACTTCCATGTGTTTTGAAGCTGAAGGAGAACGTTCAGTGATACAAAAAGTAATATTAATGCTCACTCTTACCTTAGAGATACAAAAAGCCCATGGGAAACTGAGATCATTGTAACTGTGCTATATTTACCTCTTCTGAAAGTGTTACAGTACATGAAAGCAAGACAGCTGTGTTCTGTGCTGGGTGAAAAGAGGAATGTGCATGCATAGCTCACCTCTTGGAGGAAAGTGTATATAGAGATTTCTTTGAATGCTTAGCAGAGAGAGAGAGAGCTGCATTGTCACTGGGACCTTTAGCAAGTTACTTTGAGTACAAGTGTAGGCCTCAGTGCAGTAATCCCTGTAAATTGTTAAAATACTCTAATAGCTGTTAAGGATTTCCCCATTATTAAACTATGTGCAGTACTTAGTCTGTATTGTTGTGGTAGAACCTTTTATCAGACTTGGGCACCTATGGAGAGCAAAGTGTTTATAAATTAAAATTGCCAACAGGAGTCTGTATTTTAGGATTTTATTTGAACTTTGATCTGAGATTTCTATGTAACTTTTAAAATTC
Organism: Pithys albifrons albifrons; assembly: GCF_047495875.1. NCBI lineage: Eukaryota > Metazoa > Chordata > Aves > Passeriformes > Thamnophilidae > Pithys > Pithys albifrons. Next base: position 64,344,723 of record NC_092461.1, on the reverse strand, counting down.
AAAGTATAAGAAGATGTAGCATTACCATGGGTTTGCTGCACAATCCAGCAATTCCAGCCTAAACAGAGAGAAGAACAATTTTTTAATCTGTTTCCCCCATTCTCTACTTGCATCAAGCTTGTGATAATGCAGTTACATTTCCAAATGTCAGCTGTTCTGGACAGCAACAAAACACTGATGCAATAACAGTGTATGACTAAGTAATATTTTGCAGACTTGCTCTGCCAGTGCTTCAAGTCAACAAGAAGCTGCCTGAACTTGGTTAGAGCACTGCTGAGGCTTGTTAGCTCAGCTAAGCAGTGCACTGACTTTATTTGCATACCTTGTGGCACAGCTTGTGTGCAGTTTGCTGGAAATACTGTCCCAGCATATCTTGAATTACCAAAACTGAGTCATTCAAAGTTTTGGTGCACCAAGTCACTGTTGTTCAAGGGCCCTGAGGGCATTTGGGCACCAAATATTTTTTATTATTTGGGTGCTAGTCAACATCTTGTCTGTGGTCTGACCAATCTGAACAAGTTTTGCAACTTGCTTGAAATGCATTGCACTTATGTTGGTAATGCAGCATGTAGTCTGGGCTCTCCTGTTGTTGTGGAAATGCATCCATAATTAATTAAGCCTTCCTTTGACTGGTATATTTTTTTTCTAATGCCATATCACTTTGAGTTTATCACCTACAGTTCTGCTTCAAATCAGTTCTGAATAGTGAGGTTGGACTACCATGGTAGTTTGTCAGTGACGTTTTCTTGAAGGCTGCTGATCTACCTGTTGTTTGCTCAGACGCTGACAAACAGTCATGTGATAGTCAAAAATGTGAGGTCTTTGTTGGGACAACCAAAGTGCAGAATCAACACTCTACATCAAAAAATATGTGTACAAACTTAGCAGAGTATAAGGCAAGAGAATGTGTGTTTCACAGAATGGAAAAAAATAGATCTGAGTAGATTCATGGTAAACTTGCAGCTTGTGGGCAGTGCATATTTATTTTGTCAACATTTTTACATTCTCTTAAAGCCAGAGGAAGGAAAGATACTTGTTTAGAAATAGGCAAAATGTTTGTGTAAAGTTTCTGAGATAATCTGGGAAGAAATACCATTTTTAAACTTTTCTTTTTGATAGAATATTCAACATCTAAGAGTAGTGATCTTTGCTTAGTATATCAAAATGTTAAGCTTTGTGTTCTGAAACTCCCACAGCTGCACTACAGTAATCATACATGCAATGTTGCTGTGTCAGATGAGGGTTGTTTCAGTATTAACAGCCTGGATTTTCTTTGTCAGACAACCTTCTAACAGGATGTTGAGTTTGCTTGAAGCTATGAGCCTTTAAAATGTCTCAGTGGTAAATTCATATTTAAAGCCGTATGTAAACACTGGCTGAGTTTTTAACTTACCACACAGTGTTCTAATTGTTTACTAACGGTGTACCCTGAGTTAGAGTCTTGGTATTCTTTGCATTGTTTTTGTTGCCTTTCTCTGTGCTGAAATCTTTCATACTCCTCTCTGGTGCTTTTTGCTTTTGTTCTGGCTCATTTTGTAGTGTTCTCCTAGGACTGAAGTCCCATTTTATTTCTTTTCATGCAACTATGGTAAATATTAGAGCAAACATTAAATACAGCAAAACCCCACAAATTTAATCCCTTTTGAAACAACATAAAGGAAATCTAAATTGCGGTACAAGCAGTTCTGATGAAGTGAGGAGTGTTGAGGTGCTGTGGGCAGTTTTCTCTAGCTGAATGTTTGGGTGGGTTGTTTAGGACAAAGATTCTTTCTTACAAAAATTTAATTTTATTTTCCCTGGTTTACTTTCCTTTGCTCTTTAATTTCACAGTTACATTTTCATGTTTATTATAGATGAGAGTTATTTCTGTCAGGACTGGCAGATGCTATTCCTGTTTAGAACAGCTCTTAATTTAGAAAAAAAAGATATTTTGGGAAATGGAGAATTATGTAACTTTCTGGAGTTTTTAATGATTGAATGTCTTTGCTTGAAACTCTGTAAAAAGAGCTGTCTGACCTGATGTAGATTCTTTATTGTCTTGAAAAGTAACTAATTATACTTTTGAAGATGCTTCCAACTCCTGAATCCTTCTGTGTTACCTGATTTATTGCTTTGAATTTAAACATAATGTAAAGGTCGTCTTGACCTGAAGCAGCCACAGCTATATTGTAATGACACAAACAAATCTTGTGTCCATTCAGGTGCAGGATGTAGGGAAGTGACTGATACAGATTTCAGTGTGCATGCATTATATTCTATTCTAGCATGAAAGGAATAACTAAATACATTCAGTACAAGCTTAGTATTGAAGGATAAGAGAGAACTATTACAATGTGATACAAAAATCCATTCCCTAACAGCTGGCTTCTTTTTTCTCCCCATCCAGGTGCTTTGGTCAAGCAAGCCTTATGGTTCATCTCGAAGTATTGTAAGAAAAATTGGTACTAACCTCTCTCTTATACAGTGTCCAAGAGTTCAGTTTCAGGTAGGTGTTCTCAACAGTTTAGAATACATTTCACTATACTGATAAAGGGATTTACTCCTGACTAGAAGGTTTGTAAGAGCAGACTATTATAAACTAGACACAGAAGATTTAGCCTACTTCTGTTCTTCCTGCTTCCAGTTCAATTGAATTAAAATAAATATATTCATAAAAAAGAAAAAAAATTAAACTTATTTCTAAAAACAGTACTTACAAGCTAGGCTTTAAGAGACATGTAAAGATGAACAGTGTTAAAAATATTTGGGAAAATAAACAACTTTATCAGAAAGTAAAAAATTAGTAACAAGATAACCTGAGTACTCTGTTTGCTTTTGTTTAAAATACAAGGCTGTGTAAGTGACAGGGAAGGGTAAAAGAGCAAGGGTAAAAGCTTAAGGAAGAGAAAGCCCGTGCTTTTGATAATGAGTCTTTCAGGAACAGATGGGAAAGTGGAAGCTGTCACACATAATCTCTTCAAGTCTGTGCGTGTGTTAGGAGTACCAGGTAGGTATAGAATTGGAAAAGTTTAGTATTTGAAATTTAGGCTGAGAGAGGAATGTTTCATGGGCTGAGCAAGGGCAGGGAGCATAAACATGAATAGAGGGAATCATCTACCACAGTAAGATAAGGTAATTTCCACACACCTACATATTTCGGTGTTTAAATTAATTTCTTTATCCTAAATGAAATGCATGAACAATATTTAGACTTGAAATTATGGTAGCAAAGCCAGATAGTTTAGAATACCATAGAAGCCTTGTTGGTGTCGTAGGAAAAGCCATGCTAACATTTTGCCTCTCTTAAATAATTACATTGAGAAACTGGGGGAGCAGCCATCCCCCATTTCTAGTGGCTTGGTGAAACTTAAAATATAAAAGAGGGCAGAAATTTGTGCAGGTGGGAAGGACAAACAAATGGCATGCTGGATTTAAACTTCTGAATATATAATTAGTAGTAGTTTTGCCAGCAGTAGGTCTCCCTGTGCTTCACATTTGAAAGGAAATGAGGTCTTCTATAATGTGCCCAATTTTCTGTACTGTAAAGGCCATACAAGGGAAGATGATGCTCATTTGCAGATAATTAGCCAAATACTGCATTCTCTTAAGATGGTACATAAAAGACATTTCTGGTTTAAGTTATTGCAAAGAACAGTAAGATGTATCTGGGGAATCTGTTTCTGAATATTTTTAGTATATAAATAAATAAGTAAATACATATGTACATATATATGTTTTGGTCTGAATTCTGTTAAAATAAATATAACATTTGTGCTTTTCACTTTTTAAAGAGACAGTCAGCTTTGCATGTACTTTGCTTCTATTAGATGAAAGGACAGGATCCTAAAAATAGAAGTACAGTTGTCAAGAGCTGATTTAATTAGAAAAAGGAATTTCAAAATTTGAGCCTTGAAACACCTTAAACTTTATATGGTTTATGAAGACTTTAATATATAAACTGTTGAACATGTAACTGTGATGCTAACATCTGGGTTTTTGTGTCTTTATCTCAGCATTAAGATTCTATAGCGAAGTTCAGTACTGATCTCAGTGTTTTCTTGCTGTTGCAACTGACGCTTTCCTCTGGCTGTCTCTTCCTCTCTCTTTCTCGCCAGCTTTAGCTATATTATGAAAGGACCATGCACTGAACCTTGCTGTAAGTCACTTTATTTACAAAAAAACAAAATCTTTCTTGCCTCATCTGAGGATGCATGTGTGTAATCAATGTTTCTAACCCCAGAGCAGCAGACTTGCCACAGGTCTTCAATTTCTTTATGATGGATGAGAGCTATTGAAAGAATATCTCTGTTATGTTCATACTTACCTTCTACTGTGTGTTTCTTCAGCTAGTCTGGAAAAAAAGAGTAGTAGTTTAACATTTTGATGTTTGAGGTCTGCTGACTGTTACCTATCTCTATGAATCTTTGCCATAGTAAACATTTAAATTAACTGCTAAATGCTGCTTATGTATTCAGTAAGAGGTGGCAGAGCTTACCTTATGTACTCTATATGGCGTGAAGAAATGAAAATTATTCAAATAGTTCTTTTGTATGTCATATTTTGTAGGTTTATCTGTAGTGTTTAGGAAAAAATAAACTTACCAGTATGGCCTAGGTAGATTCAACTAAACCTACAGGAGTGTCTCTCAAGATAGTATCCTTCAGCTACAGCATCTCTGTTTTAGTCCCATGCTTCTCCTGTCTGTCTGATGGATATCTGATAACTCAGTAAAGCCACCTAGGGAATTGGTGTGCCTGTAGCAAGAATCTGAATTTGTTGGGCTAATTTGAAAAATTGTAGGAATTTTGTCTTCAGAAGTATTTCCAAATGTTTAATACATAATTGTGTTAGCAATTTGAAACTCTGTCCTTGAAAGTATAAAAAATGTTTTTGCTATATTGCACTTTCTGTAGCAAACAAGAAGTAGGGATCCTGCCCTGACTCATTCCCAAGCAGCGTTTCCGTAGTGTAGTGGTTATCACGTTCGCCTAACACGCGAAAGGTCCCCGGTTCGAAACCGGGCGGAAACACTGGCAGGGCCAACTCTTTCTGTGGGAGTTGGGCTCGGTAATTCTTTATACATCCCTTCCAACTCAAGATATTCAATGATTCTGTGACTGCCAAAGTAGTACCTTGTGTAGTCTTCAGGAATTTGTGATGCTCTGAAAGCCCCAGGTGTGTGTGTGTGTGTGTGTGTGTGTGTGTGTGCAGAGAAAGAAAAGCAGCTGCTTCTCTGCTTCTTTCAGTTCCTGCCATCCAGTAGAACTGGGTCTCTGTTTTCAGTGCTCTATTCTCCATTTCAGGTGCTGGCAGAGCAGTTGTCAGAGTTTTCTTCAGCTGGAGTTGACTGAAGGAATAGAGTAGTCAGAGTTGCATACAGGCAGGTGGAAGTTTTTAATAGATAGATATTGGCTTTAAGCCTTCAAATTAAAGTAAAACTCTTGCATTACCTTAAATTCAAAATCCACTGCTGTGGAAGGCTTTGTCATTTTTGGGGGTAGAGAACAGAAACGTCTGTATATGGGGTAACAAGCAGATTCTGCTTAAATATAAATGTGAATAAAAAAGTAAGAAAATTGTATCATACTATAACAGAAGGGTTGTTCCTAAATGTTGGACTAGATTTATCTCACAATGCAGGAAATCTGCCTGTGGTAAATGTATTTCCTTACTGTTGATTTATAAAATTATATTTGATTCAAGTATGTGTAATGCCTTTTTTAAATTTGGCTTCTAAGTTTTAATGTTAATGGTTCCTCATGTGGCTATTACTGCCAGGAAAATCTGTATCACCTGCAGGAAGTGGCTGATGTATTACAGATTTTTTAATTTGCCATTAACATTAATACAAATGCTGCAGTCATGAAAATTTCAATTTATTTTTAAAAAGAAAAAAGCCAAGAAAACCTCAAACAGCAAAAATCCTAACATGCAATATAGTATTCTCTAGACTGTTTTAAAGAGAGGCAGACTGTAATGGTATTAGGCACAACTGTTAATGTGATAAACATATTACCATCTGTGCTGATGCTACCTGGAAAAAACCCTGTTGTTTCCAAATGATCTGATGGTGCCAATACACACTCCTGGGAGCTATGATAAAGGCTCACATACAAGTTGTGAGAGTGTGAGGTGAAGATGACTAATCTCAATTTCTAAAGCTGTTTGTAACAACTCCTGGGGTGAAAAACAGACCCAGGTCCACAACTTCTTTCTTCCTGGGACTTGTGTGTCAAAGACTACAACTAAAATACATATGGATGTTCTTCAGAAATGGTTTCACCTCATCTAGACTGCAGTCCCTACTGTGATATGTCTGCAACATATTCAGATTAATGCCAGCATTTTATAGTTGTTGCTACATAATAGTTTGCTCTTACAGGGAGGATTTGCCTTGAACATTGATAGACCTGCTACAAATTCAGATTAATGCCAGAATTTTATAGTTGCTACATAGTAGTTTGCCCTTACAGAGAGAATTTGCCTTGAAAGCTGACCCAAGTGCTAAGGGCCAGGATCCAAGGTGTCTGCACAGACTGGCACCTACCACCACCACCTTTGTCAGTGTTCCCAGCTGTTGGCCACTGCCAGCCACAGGCAGCACGACTCATGCAGATTTGGCCTGTGGATTTGTGTGTAGTGTTGGGCTGACAGTTGGACTTGATGATCTTAGAGGGCTTTTTCAAACTTAATGATTCTGTGATTCTATGTAATACAAACAAAAAAGTTGCATTGGAGATAGGTAACTCAAGGTGACAGACTGAGCAGAAGAAATTACTGAAAATTGGTTCAGTAGCTTTTATCTGCTGAGATACTGGGCCCAGGCAGCTCAGGGGGCCAGAGATTGTGTACACGTGCCCTTGACTAACCCGGGGAAGCAGAATTTCAAAATAGATTTGAAACCATTTTGTTGAGTTGTGGCTATGGAGCAGGTATTGATGGTCCAAACAATTTTGCAACTCTTGGTACAGGTCACTTGGCTGCATGTCTAAGAAAGGTTCCAGTCTCTGAAGCCTTGCTCACCATTGGCTTCAAACAGTGTAAAGCTGATGACCAGAACAGTGCTAGAAAATAGTCAGTTTGTTTGGCATGTTGTAAATAGGATTGTTAGTGAATAGTGTGTAATGTTATGATTGCATTCTGCCTCTCACACAAGGTCTTTGTGATTACTGACCTAGTAGAAATGGCTTTTTGCCTGGTTTGAGGGTTTGTTCATTTGCTTGCTTTTCCTGCACAATGTACGTACTTCTTGTACAGAAATTCTGCAAGTTGTAGGGAAAGGGAAACTTCAACAGAATTTTGCTTTCAAAGTAATACTAAATCAGAGCAAAAGACTTTAGTACTGGTAGCTTTATTGTCTTTTTTAACAACTGGTCATGAATAGAATTTAAAAACTATTTGCATTAATTAGCAAACTGTGTGAGAATGGCGATGTTTGTTTGTCTTTAAGGTAACAATTTGCCTTGGATTTTTAGTGCTCAGTAGTATCATGTGATAGTACATGTAGTTAGCCATGAAGCTCTGTAAAGTGTTCAGCATAGTAGATTCAATAGTTTCAAATCAGTGAAACAGTTCTGGACCAAGCCCAGGACAGAAATAAGCGTGCTAAGGCTGCATATGTGTTTGTATGTGTTAACAGTTACGGGTAGCCTCAGTAGAAGCATTGGGTAATATAAGTGTGGCATGGGCTGGGAATGTGACTCTAAGGTGTTGAATCTTGTCGTTCAAATTTAGCTTATTTCTCATGTCGCGGAAGGAAACAGTCCTGCTCATCTTAGAGAAGATGCAGTGGCCTCCTTTGCAGATGTGGGATGGGTTGCTGAAGAAGAAGGAGAGGTCTCTACAAGGCTCAGGTATGTTTCTCAAATCTTCTCTCTGAACTTCTGAACAGAGAGGAAGAAACCTCATTTCTCTCCAGTGAGAATCTGCAGTGCATTGCAATTAACAGAGAGTACTTGAATGCTGGGAGAAGAGAGAGGGAAGAGCCAGAGATAGGATCTTGAGAAGAAGTGGGAGAGGTTAGACTAAGGATTGTGAAAGAAGGACAGGTTTGAAATCTTATAGGAGATTGGCTTTATACAAGAGAGACTGGGGGGGTGGGGTTATTTATCTAGTTATTACCAAGAGTTTCATGCAATAGCTTCAAGCACCCTTGTTCCCACAAAAATGTGACAAATATGACAATTGCTAATACTGATTCTCCAGTTCCCCTGAGATTTTTATTAATATGGGGCAGTACTGCACAGCAATGGTTATTGTGACAATCCAGTAATTAGAATGTTGTCTTTCAGCTTTCTGATTAAGGCTCTGCAGTCTGTTAAGTACAATTGAAAAATTGTGGTTGATGTTTCATCTTTAGTCTTGATAATGAAAACTGGCAGGGAAGCCTTTGAACACCTGTGTCCAGAATGAAGGGATAGACACTGTTGTGTTGGACCAAGGGTTCCACATAGCACAGTCACTACATGAAACAGGTTGGCTGAAGGGATAAAGTTCTCTATTCCATCCTAGTCAATTTGCTGCTCAGACTAGCCAGGAACAAAGGTACAGTTCTGTAGTGCAGAGGAGTTTTTTGTTTTACACTTCCAGAGACAAGCACAGATTGTTGGCTTCAGAGATTACTGGAGGATACTGTTCTTAATTTGAAAGCATGAAATAGGTTAGTAATGACTTAGATGCCCTCCAACATGACTTGCCACAGTGAAGCTTTGCATAACAAACATTCTGGCTATGCCACATTAATTTCACAAACTCAGAAGGGAGTAACAGAAATCAACACTTATTTGGGAAACACTATTTGTGAAGTGTATTTGATAGGATGGAAATTAACTGTCCAATACTACTTTTGTTTGCACGGAAACATTTTGTTTAAGGATTGAACTGTAAAGCTGTTATGTTTAATGGAGACAACAGGGGAATAGCTCTTTGGTGCTTCAAAGAACCTATTACAAAAGATGTAGGACTCATATTTGCTGAAACGTCTGCATGGGAAGGGGGGAAGGAGGACAGATGGATGTGGGATGGGACTAAAATAATCCTGCAGATATATAGTGACCTTAAGGCAAACAGCAAATAATGAAAGCATGGAACATGGTAAGCGAATTACTTAGCAACTATGAGTATTTCAATGTGCACTATTTATTATGTCTGTGCAGAGTATTAGTAGTGGAGCTAGTATGCATTATTAGGTGTTTTCCAGGCTTTTGAAATTCTCTGTTTCGACAAGATCACATAGGTGTTACTGTTAAATATTTATTCACTGTATAATTCAGTAAACAGTCTTGCAGACATAGTTTTTTTCCTGTCAATGCAGTTTCATTGAAGAAGCAACTCAATGACAAATCATTTTTCCCTTACCCCTAGTCAGAGCAGTAATGACAACTCAGGCATAGTATTTTTCCACAGTGTTAGATTCCAATCAAGAGATCCCTTAAAACACTATTACTGCTCTGAGCAGAAAATACCCTTTGTTATTTATCTATTCTGCTCCTTTAAAGAGTTTCTAGAAGGCAGGTTTTAGAGAGTGAAGTGACCACTGGCTCCTTCCACCTTAGAGAGAGCAGCTGCTGTAGGAAGTATCCTGTTCTCAGCTTTAGTTGCTCTCTATTCCTATCTAGATAACAACACCTAAATTTTATCATCCTTGATAATATTTTCTCCTTCATCAAATTTCTGTAAGTTATGCTGATGTTTTATGTCACTATCTAATCCTGGCTTGAGGTGGTCAGAGCACAGAGCTCATTCTAGCCTTCAGTCTTGCCTCTTGCTTTAGGTCTAGCACAACTGCAGATTAACATTATGAGCATCCACAATAGCATAAACTGTGTGTCCAGAGCAATGGGGCACTGGGGCTCTATTAATCTGAAGCCTCTCTACACATTTCAAAAAGTTCTATCACCAGCCCCTGTTCTTACTCCCATGTTTAATAACAATGGAATCCTGACATGCCTGAATAATTTTGGGATTCAAGTCAAGAAGCATTGAGTAGCTAAGTAATGTGGTCATATTTTTAATGTTTATGATCTAGTCCAAGCCCCCTGCAATGAACAGGGACATCTTCAACTCAATCATGTTACTCAGATACTTGATATAAACCATTTAAAAATGTGGTGTCTTTTTAAGGGCTTATTTGACTTATCCAAGCAAATTCAATAATGTCTCAGTGTTTAACTTGGCTTGAGCTTTGGTGGGTAATAAAGGAAGGCAACAGAGTTGCATTTTCTTGTGAGAAGAGGAGGGAAAGTTATGGACTCTTTAAAAGTGTGTGAAGTTTTTTTCTCTATCATTCTAATTACTGTGTTAGAAAACAAGATATATGACCCTTTCCCATCTACTGATAAGCAGCCTCTGCATCACTAAGCTGTTTCACATGCTTCTGTTTCCAGCACTGCTAGGAATTGGTGATTGTCCATTCAGAAGTAAAAAAAAAGTACAAAAAATACTCTTAAGAAACTAACAAGCTCTTCCTACTTCAAAGGAATCAACAAGTGACTGCTTGCAGCCCATGGGGGAAAAACAGTAGTATTTTGGGGCAAAAAGTCTTAAAAACCTTAATAGGTATGAGGTAGAGAAACAGATTTGGGGTGAGGGGGAATGGGTTTCGTTTTTCTTCTGAAATTAAGGATTCTACAAAAAGCTGGTCTGTGGAAGAGAAGAAATACTGCTAGTGATGCAAACAGAAAGCATGTGAAGCTCTTACCTTTAAGCTATATAACATCTTGGTGAAAGGGATTTGTGTAAAGACATTTTTGAAGTCAGGTCTTCAATTTGTATTCCTGGTTTCTAGGTAACGTTGTTTTAGCTTTTATCTATTACAAAGCCTTGAAAATAGCTTGTGATATTTTTGTTACAGATCAGAATTTTGGTCACAAACAGCCCAGCCTCTTTCAGGTGAAATACATCATGCCAGGAGGGCCCCACGCAGACAAATGTCCTTACCCAACCTGCCAGAAGAAGAACCAGTGCCCAGGAGCCCAGTACTGGCAAATGAAGAAGCCCTGCAGAAGATCAGTGCTCTAGAGAATGAACTGGCCACTTTAAGAGCACAAATAGCCAAAATTGTAACCTTGCAAGAACAGCAGAACTTGACAGCAGGTATTAAATTTGCTGAACTCTTAGTGAAAATTAGTTACTGGATTTGTGCCCTTGATAATTAATACTGTGCTCATTCATTTTTGTGAGATACTGCAACACTGACCACTTCTCTTTATTGTTTTTGTTAGTGTGCTGGTTTGAAGGTGAACCAGCAGGGGAAATGAACTCACCACGAGAGAGATTATAAGTCAGACCTAAAATTTAATAATAATATTACAATAACAACACTGATACACAAAGGAAATTGCTTTCAACTCACAATACCCCAGCAGTATAACCCAGTGTCCTGGGGCACAAACCCAAGGGGGTTTGTTTGCCCTTCTGCTGAGACCCCTGTGGCTCCCCCAAGTCCAGAGCAAAAGGAAAAGGAAAACCTGTTGGTGCAGGCGAGGGCTGTGGTCTGGGCGAGAGCGGTGATCTCCTGCTGTCGAGGTCCTGCTGCTGCTCTGGATCCGACGAGAAGGTCCTGAGGTCTTCCTATCCACCACTTATGTACCCTCAGGGAGCACTCAGTCCCTCCCCCTGGGCAGGGACTCACACAATGGGTGATTAACTCTGGGAGCCAGGGGTTGTTGAGCTGTTGATGGCCCATTAGCAGCTCCGCCCCCCTCAGGCTGGGTGTGAAGTGATAATGGCTCCCTGGGCAGCTGCTGCTAATGGCCCATTGTCCTTGGGGAATGAATAGAGGGGGTGGAATACACAGGTTTGATCACCACCACACAGGGTTAGCTGGTCCCTCCAGCTGAACTAGGACAGTTAGTTTGGTAGACAGACATGGCACTCACTAAGCGAGGGGTACAGAACAGAGCTTGAAGACAAGCAACCCAGCAGATTTTCTGTATTTTCTAGTATTTCAAAAGTCTTCATGTCAGGGTGTAAGTCTGCCAGAGTTCTGAATCTGTGAATGAGAGAAGATATGTTAAACAGCTTTCAGAGCAAAGCTCATGATAAACATGATAGCTTAAACCAAACTAAAAGAATTTAATTTAATTATTAGCACTGAAGTCTTTCCATCCAGTATCAAAATAGGCTCTGCGATATCCTTAAGTATTTATACAAGATGCTAATTACACTTTTGGAAGATATAATATACATAACAAGAAACTGAAAAGGTGATTGTTTACTGGAATCATCTCTGGGATCAGACACATTGTCCATATGGAACCAGAACTGGTACACTGTTTCTGGCAACAAATAATTGTTTTCCTGAACTTTTCTCCTCTTTCCCTCACTTCTGACTGCCTTCCAGTTTTAAGTCTTCAAAGATTATCAGGAGATGGCCCTTGTTGACTGCTGATCACAGGCATTTGGTTTTAACTCCTTCCTGAGGTCACTTAGCAAGTACAGTTTTGCCTATGTTTGTGTATAAAATCATATTCTTCAGGTGCTCTTGTGTTTAGCTTTTGTCTGTGAACTCATAGCAGTTTATTTTTTCTGACCTCGTACTCAAAACTATGAAGTAGTTTGGAGGATCACATAGTTTCACTCTTGAATTTTAATTGTGTTGGGGGATCAGGGGTGTTTAAAATGAAAATAAGTTGCTGGTTATTTTTTTCCCTTTACCTCGATTAGGGAAGTTACATTTTTATTTGATTTTACCATCTTTACCTCCCTCTTCTGGTAGAACATGGTAATGATGCTGTGTGTTTGCCAACCATGTAACAATAGACTCCTCTGTATTATCTATATACATATATTTACACACTTTATAACCCAAGCTTCAAAACTCTGATTTGATCTGTTTTTTCTTACTTCTTTAAAGGTGCATTTGAGCAGAAGTTTCTTCATTTATATGTCAGGTTATTACTGCTATTACATTTATAACACCAGTTTTTGCCTAAACCATACAGGAAATTTGAAATGAAGATTATTTTGAGAATCTCAATCAGATGATAAGCTGGCCTAAAAATCCTTAACCTCTGAGAGCTGGAATAAACTTAACTCAGGTGCTGTTTGAGCTCTGAAATTTATATTTAAAAGTCTTGTAAGGTAATTTCTTATTTGTGCTGTGTAGAAAGAAACATTGCTCACATTTGGGCAGATTGTGATGTCCAGCTCAGTGCCTGCCTCTCAGAAGAAAGTGAAATACTGGTAACAGTAGGAGCAGAATATGACCCAGATAAGAGCTCAGTTGGTTAGAGCACTGTGCTAATTAATAAGGCCAAGATTGCGAGTTTGATCCCCATATGGGCCCTTGACTTTAGAGTTGGAGTTGATGATTCTTGTGGGCCCCTTCCAGCTCAGAATGTTCTGTGATGTTTTGACATCCATCCCATTGCAGTAGACATGAATGCACCTAGAATTTGAACTGGAAACTCAAAGGATGTTTCTCACTCTTCAAGAAGGATTTTTATGTGGCTTTTCAGATGAGTGTGCTTAGGTGGTTTGGGAATGAAGGAGTTAGGTGACAATCTACGGTGGCCAAGGGGAGGCAATTGAGGTTTTACAGTGATGTTCTTACCTGAGCATTTGTGAGATGTCAAGGGGAGTTACAAGTAAACTAACATGTAACACGTTTCACTTGTAGTTGGGTCAAGTCAGGTCACTTCAGCTGCTCTCCCTGTTGCACCACCACCACCACCACCTCCTCCTCTGCCACCACCCCCTTCCTCAGGTCTGCAGCACAGCAAGTCTGCAATTGATCTCATTAAAGAAAGGAAAAACAAAAAGATGAACTCTGGCCAGGCTGTGACAGAAAACGGGCCAAAGAAGTCCGAAATACCAAACATGCTAGAAATCCTCAAAGACATGAACAGTGTGAAACTGCGCTCGGTGAAAAGGTAATAAATATAAATAAGTATCAACATACTAACATTTGCATTCATGATTATTTTTTATGACTTGGAACTGTCTCAAGGTGAGACAGCTGCTGATGTAACATCTGACAAACAGACTGCAAAAGCGTTCACAAGTGTTGTTAAGTTTTGGACTGTGTTAATGCTTCTCATTTTCTTTTCTAGATCCTCAGAAAGTACAAAACCTAAAGTGGCTGACCCTGCAGATCCTGCAGCACTAATAGCAGAAGCTCTCAAAAAGAAATTTGCTCATCGATACCGAAACGACAGCCAAAGTGAAACAGAGAAAGTGATTCCAAAGACAGAAACAAAGACACAAACGGAGGTAATGCTGGTGAGTATTGTGATTCTGAATACATGCTTGGACTAAATTGCAGTTGTGAAAACAAACATACATCTTTCTGCCGCCATATGCACATAGCTCCAAGGTAGCAGCCCTGTCCACAAAACCTGATGTATGCCTGGCGCTGTTGCAATCCTTTGTTTCTAGTATCAGATCTTAGGGTCGTGTACTGTCTTGGCCCTATGTTTAAAAAGCCCTATTTCAGTTTTGTCTCCTTTTTTTTAAACAAAAGGGTTTTCTGTTGGCACAAGCTTGTGATATTTTGAAAACTCCATTGCTCATACTGGAATCACATATGAACTGAGTTTGCCTGTTACTACCAACCTTAACCATTCAGACAGTGCAGGTGAAACTTTGAAGTAAAATCCTGGAACATGTCACTAGCTAGTGCTAGGAATGCAGAAAGCAAATTGTTCAGAATATGTGCAGGATCTTGGTAGAGGGAGTTTCTTCTTATAATGGGAAATGCCAAGTAAATAAAAGCAGTTTCTTAATAGAGTGAGAATGTTAAAATGAAATTGTAGTTAAAATCGACATTGTGGCACAAGTTAATGGCTTCTATTTCAGACTGATTTGAAATCAAAGATTTTTAAGTAGTGCATGTTCAAGATACAAGTTTCTAGCAATGTACACTTAAAAACCAAGTTGGTATATAGCTAGTGTATATGTGTATATATATACAGACAGACAGACAGTCCTTGAAGCCTTGTGCTACGGAACCAGAAAAAAGGTGGCTTTTTTCCCCTTCATATGTTTGAAAAAATGCAGATAAAACTCCAAAAGCTGGCTCTGCTCTGAATTAAATTTTAAGGAAAATAACATTCCCAGGTACTTCAGCTAATTGATGTTGACTGACTTACCCTCTGGTTTTGCCTTTAAAGGTATATTTCTGTAATGTTCAAGGTGTTCTTCACAACTAAATAGCTAAATATTTCCCAAGAATTAACCAGTTCTTTCTCCAGCATCTCTGGGGCTTTAAGTAAAAGAACACAAGATGGCAATGTTTTACTCCTACAGAGGTTTTTCATTACTTTGTAGTTTCAAAATTTACAGTCTTTTGAGATGAAGGATCAAGTCCTCAAGAGCCTAGAAAACTGAAGGGGTTTATGAAATGATAGAGTGTTAGCTTGTAATGAGCTAATGAAATCTGTCCATCAGTTAGTTACTTACCACTGTGTACCTTCCTTGTTAGATCAAACTTGTGTATCTTTGTGTGACTGTTTTGAAGAGGACTTGCACAAAAAGGAAGAGTTGAGTAAGAACAGAAATACTGTTAAACTGGTGCTTGTCAGCTTGTAAAGATCTGCATCTATCTTACCTTGCTGGGGCAGTGAGCCATCTCTAGTCAGGGCTGCTCCAGCTGCAGCTGCCTCATCTAAGCCATTTCAGCTGATTGCTGACACATTTGCCTTTACATTGTGAAATCCACGTGCAGAGCAGCACATTGATGGAGGAAATTCTCTCTGCCCAAATTCTGCTTCTATTTACAACCAGCATGGATAGTTGTTCAGCGAGGTTTCTGTGGCAAGAAATCTGAACAAGTTTCTGGTTTCCTTTTCAGTTTGGGCCGCACATGCTGAAGTCTACAGGAAAAATGAAGACTTTAATTGAAAAATCCTAGTGCATTAAGGTTGCTGTGCGAAAGACTGTTGAGCTGTTTTCCCTGAAATACTTTATGTTGCAACTGGCACTAGTACTGAGTGGTCTCTTTCTTACAGCACAGAAAGATCGAATGTGAAGGAGAAGTGAGGGACTAAACATGTTTGTATGTGATTTGTCAAGGGGAATAAATTGGACCATTATATTCGGGTATTAATTTTGCATTCAAGCCTGGCTTTCCACTCAGATCTATGTGGTGGGTTTAGTTTATTAACACTAAGTTATATATACAGCATTCTTTGTGCATAACTGACCATCCTAAAAATCTGTGTGCATGTTAATGTTGATGATACACCCTAAGTTAACATCAGTTATGTGAGTGCTACCTGTAACTTGCACTACCATGTGTAATTTGATACTGAAATGTTCATGTTGAAGTCTTAAATTTAACAAAATTTTAGTCCAAAGAAAACCTGGAGGCACTCTGCTTCTTAGTGTGAAGCAAAGTGAAAACTTGAATCTGCTGCAGAAGTCAGCTAAATTTTAAGTAGTAGCACATTTTTGTGCAGGGCTAATGGTTTGTTTGAAATAAGCTTGCAAGGGTAAGAGAGCAAAACCTGCTTACATCATCCTGTGGCCACTACAGCATGCAGGACAAGTGAATACATCATGGCTGTGGGAGCCTCTGTGAATAGGTAGTCCAGTGAATTTGAAATAGCCAGTAGATAGCAGCAGAGTAAAGTAACAGCAGAGTATATGTTAATTAGAGTAGAAGGGGTGTTGATAAGAAAACAAAGATACGAAGTATTGTGGGGTGCAGGTTGCCAAAAGTATATTGCTAACCTCTGCTGCTCTAAGAGATGCTGATGGACACCTTTCTCCCCAGCTGTCTTGGATCTGTGGATAAGTTTCTGGCAGCTGGGGCACACCCTTTATGTTCCTGTTTGCAGGGAAGACATGGGATAAGCTGTTGCACATAACCTGTTCTCCAGGAGAAGCCCTCTGGGGCCTCCCATAGCAACCATCTGCTGGCAGACCTGCACAGCCACCTGAGCTCGTGGCTCCAGCCACAGATGTAGGAAAGGCTCAAGCTAAAAATACAAAAAAGCTGTTCAGGAACCGAAAGTTACAGCTTGGCTACACAATGAAATGAAGCCAAGCTTTGCTTTGACCATAGATGAGAGTAGAAAAAGCTGAGCCTGGATATTTTGCTGCTCTAAGCTTATCCTGGCTCCTGGGACAAGCACAACTGCCTCTGGGACCTTCTGTTTCCTAGGAAAAGACAACAAAAGCAGCACTACTTAATAAAGACAGCTGAATGCCGAGGTTACTGAAGATGAAGTTTTGCTGCTCAAAATTGGCATGTAGGTTGTACAATGGAGGAGGGTGTTTTCTGGAGTGGAACGTTAAATGGTGTTAATATGTGCACAATGTAACTTCCTTCCAAAATGCTCTGCCATCAGTCTTACTGACAGGCCATTCAATCCTTGAATTCTTTTAAATGACTTTAAAACACCATTTTGGAAGCTAATTTTGGTTTTAAGTTTTGTATTTTATGCTCTATTGCCACTATATAAAATTAAAAGCAGTTAAAGTAAACATTGCATATTTGATTTGTCATACTGCACAAATGATAGCAGGCACAGTAGACTTTACATTTCTGTTACAGTGACTGTAAATCAGTGTAGTGACAACCTACTTCCATCTCATCCCAGACTGGTCCGCTTACCTTGCTGTGCAGCAGGAGTAACCGGAGAGTTTGTCTAGAAAAGCCCCACACTGTTAATACAGTAACATTCAGATTAAACAACAAAACAAAGAGGTTACAAGGAACCAGTAAGAAGTTTATCCCTCCCCACAAACACAGCAGGAAGAAGGTACTTGTTTAACCATCCCCTGGTACATGGGGTTCCTCTGATAGTCCAATTAAATCATTAACATGTAAAATTCAGGATATCATGTGACCTATTGAACTAGGCTAAACATGAGAAAAGCCCACACCAGACATTGCTATTTTGAACTGAGGTATCCAGTGCCCCAGAAATGGGGTGAGCCTTATCACTGACATAAAACTACTATAAAAGAAACACCATCTGCATAAAAAAATAAATCACAAAGCTGCCATCAAATAACTTACTTTATATTTTACCTTAATTTCTGTCTTTCTACTTGAAATCTTTTACACATGTAATGCCCCTGCCCTCAGAAGAACAGCTTAAGTGTTCAAATCAAGGACATCCGCTCATGTTGGGCAGAGCCCTTAAACATAACCCCAGGCCTGTTTGCACCTGTCTGTGAATGGTGCTGGAGGCAGATCTGTGAATTAGAACAGACCATGGTGGGGACCTGGCCCCATCCCCTCACAGGTTTCTGGGCTCCCATGGGCTAAGTGGATGTGGTGCTGCAGGGACCCTGCTCCAGACATGTGCACACTCCCACTCTCACGTGAAACACTCAAGTTGCAGGAATATTGAAGTTCCAAACAGATTTGTAGAAGGTGTTTCTAGACAAGTTAAGAAAAGGTGGGGGTTTTTTCCTTTTTTTAATTCAGTCCAGTGTCAGAAGCTTCCGTTTACACTAAGATGTGGGATTAGAATCAGTCTTTCTAAATCCAGTCTGGTAGGAAAACACAGAGGCCCCTTTCCAGGAAAGGCATCTTGGAAGAAAACTACTCATGTTTCACCCTAAGCACCTTGACAAGCTGTACTGGTTCCTGGCAGAGCAGAGAACAGCAAGATGGCACTATGTGAAAGAATCACAGGCTCTTCATAAATACTGTATTGAAATACTGATATATACCTATTTGTAAATCCATCAATCTTAATATTCATTAAAATTACATATTAAAATATGCTTATAAATAGCCTGCAACAAGTAGCAAAACTTAAAATGCAGCTTAGCCTCTTTAAACCAAGTCACATTTTTTACAAATGCATCACAGAAGACATCAGATACTGATTTTAGTAGTCATCTTGAAAATAGCTGCAGTCTTGGCATACATTTTATTCAAAAAGGCGCAAGCGGAATCGTGACTTTTCCACATTTAACCTACAAACCTGTACAGTCCTAGCTGCAGTTTCTCCATAGTAAGTTACTCACACAGTTACTCCCACACTTTCATTACCTCTGTGTTCTCACAGCTTCAAACATCACTGGAAAATGTCACCCTTTCAAAGACAACCTGTTAAAAGGTGCTTTTCTGTTCCTGCAAGTTACAACCAAAGTTCATTGTCCATCTGATCCTTCTGTGCTGGAGTCACACAACAGCAAGAACTTGCACTGACAGTGAAGGAAGGAAGTTCACGCAGGTTCAACAGAATGGTTTCATTAGAAATTTATTTTTTTAAACATGGCCACTTCGAGATTAATGATACTACTTCAGGGAACATGAAAGAATAATAAACAATTTTAGAAGGGAAACAATCAGGTAAGTCAGGATTTGTTTTTCGAACAGTAAAAGGCCAAGCTCCAAGAGGCAATAATTTTGGCATATGAGGACTAGTTATTTTCAAATCCAAAAGTTGGCTTAGTTTTACAGTGGAAGCTGACTGCAACCTTAGCTACCTTTCCACAACGCTGGACTCAGTCATAACTTAAATGTAGAGGAGCATAATGTGAAAAGATTTTGTTTTATTAATTAAAAGTTAACAGCAACAGGCACATATTAAAATGAACATGGCAAAGCCTTTACAAATGGCTTTACGCTGAAGCTCTCTCCCAAAAATGGCTGTTGCAACAAACTGTAAACAGAATTAATAAACAGTCTTTTACAAGAATAACAGGGAAATACAAATGAACTAAAAGAAAGCACCAGTTTCTCAAACTAGATTACAGTTGTGCTTACTGTACTTAAAACAATGTAAAACAAATTACAAAAATGGAATGTTTTAAGTTTAAAATTAGTCCTTTAATTTTGTCCTAAAAAACATTTTCTCCTTTTCCCATCAAAAACCCATCAGCGGGTAATGTTCCAGTAGAGGGAGGAATACGTAAACAATGCACTTTTTTTATTTTTTTTTTTCAAATCAAAAACAAATTTGGTCACTTAGCTTTGTGCATAGTTTAAGGCATCTGTAGCAATTTGTTACAGTTTCCTCCCCAGTGTGGCTGTTCATGAAATTGTCACATTCTAAAAGAATAAATTAAAAAAAAAGAAGAAAAAATTGTTGCCGTTCAAACCCTTCCCCGAGCCCTCCCGCCCTCCCCGTCCCAAACGTACTCACACACCCACACATACACACACGCTGCAGCGAAAGGGGCATTTGTACCCTTGTTCTGAAGGACACGCTTCCCATCCCACTTTATTTCAGATTGGCAAATACCCTGAGCTGATTATGGTGTTTAGACATTCCACCTTTTTCTTGCATGTGCAGTTCAAGTGTACAATAGTGGAAACAACATGCGATGTTCCCACTGCAGAATCGCAATGCAGTTCGGACGCTTCCCCCCACCCCCACCCCTTCCCTTCCCAGATTCAGAAGTGTTTTGTTGCTGTTAAAAAATTGCATTCCCATACAGCACTGGAGTAAAGCTTGGCTGTGCTCTATGATGAATGCTCAGCTCCCAGTGCACAAACAAAATTATGGCAAATGGGAGGCTTTTTCTGGCATCCAAAGAAAAAAGAGCTGCAGTCTCAGATTTGATCTTTTTCTTTAAAAAAGCAAAAAAACACAAGTTAGTGGTTCCTTCACAGCCATGCGCAAAGGTTAAGTCTAGAACCGACAGTTTCAGAGTACATTTGTAAACATCAAGTCTTGCCAGAGGCAGCAGAGGATGGGCACTTCACATTTCTGTATTAAAACAGGGACTGAGTGGAAGGTATGCTTTGAACACATTTATGCAAGTCTTGCTAAATTCCAAGGGAGTGGAACAATCCACCTCAAGTTTTAGATTTGAAGACTGTATTCCAAATTTCACCAAAAAACCAAAGCCATGTGGCACAATGCTTTTGTCCTGTTGCTCCAAGGCTCAGTCACTGCTGTGCTTTGCATATTCAAGGTTCCAAACGAAAACCGACTGAGGTGGGTGCATATTGCTCTTATGTTCAGGTCTTGCAGCTTAAAAAAATTCTGGTTCAAATGGTCTGTGTCAAAGGAAAACTTGGAAATAAATAATGCTGGCATCATTTTACCATTTTACCAAAACCTTGGGCGGCTGGCATGTATCTCCTTTAATCCAACCATGCAGATACCAATAGAAGAGGCAGTTTTGTCATGAGGACTGAGGTCAGGACAATCGAGGTTCCTGAGGTAATATGTCTGAGTCCATTTCCTCAAAAGTAGGGTCAATATCGTCACCACTGCCAGACTGTTCCCTCTGCACTCCCTTCCAGCTTGCCTTGTTCAGTCCCAGATGGCCAAGCATTGTCTGTGACAGCCTGGTGTTGGAAAACCGGGCCCATTCCCCAAAGAGAGGTTCCACTAAGTAGGTCATAAAACCTTTGAAAACAAGCAAACAGAGACAAATGAAAAAAAAGAAAACAAACCCAGAGAAAAATTAAAAATACTCAACCTAAATATTTTAAATAAAATCTAATAGCAAGAAGTAAATGGGTCAAACTACTATTCTCCAATGTGCATTTAGAAATTCATTTCCATATTTCGAGCACCTTTACAAAATAATCTCACAAAATGTAAAAGATTTTACTGATCAGTCAGAACAAAAGCAATACACTGGATTACAAATTATCCTAATTTATTTCCCAACAATGACCACATACAGGAAAATACTGAGGAACTTAAGGGGATTTTATAATTAATTACCCCACAGACAGTCTGAACTATACTACACACAAGAAAAAAAGAATGTATTACTTTCACAATATTAAGCCACCTAAAAGTACTTTAAAATACAAATTCTAGAAATTTTTTAGGCAAGGCTACAAAACATCAACACACACTTACATACATGTTTGTGTGTTTATATACAACTTTGTGCTTATTCACATGTTCACTTATTTGTGAAGTGTCTATTTCGATAAACCAAAACTTCAAGGGCAAGATGACCAAACCTGAAACTGTCAGTTACAGAAATGTATGACTTCCTAACATTCTAAAGGAAACCAGTTCTGCTCATTGAACACATCACCTTTTGTATCAGTTTGAAGCACTAATTCGTACTGTGTTTGTGGTCAAATTTATTCTTTTATTTACTATGCTTTTAACTGAATCCTATTCAACCCACATAAGCAACTTTTATTAAAATAACTATAAAAAGACATTTTACTATTTTAAATCCAACTCCAGTTAGCAAAACCTACTAATATAATGGCCAATCACCATTCTCCATCAAATCGCTGTTCAGCACCCTCCTTAATGGCTGCATTTCAAGGAAATGCTGACATTCCAGGAAGCCAAGCCCAGAGAGCTGGAGTGCCTCTGTGGCAATCTCACTGCAAAAGGCACCAAGACCACACAGCAAGGGGAAGGAACCCTTCTCTTCCCAAACAGCCACTATAGATGAGGAAAGTTCTGGGCAGCAGCACAGGGAAAGTCAGACAGCTGTCTCCCAGGCTGCACCTGCTCTGTGAGGAAACAGGGGCTCTGGTCTCCAGGACTGTCAGTGCAACACCTCTCGTAAACAGCTCAAGCAATCAGTGTTCTATAGCACACTGAAATAAAATTGCTCTGTGTAGCAAAGTGCTGCCACATACACAGAGCAGGTACAACCTCTAGGAAATGTACCCAAAAGGTGCTTTTTTCAAATTGCATCTTGAAAGAACTCTACTAAAATAAACTGAACTGCAGTTACCAATCTGGATGTTGGCAATAGTTTCTGTCTGTCGGTCACAAAGTGGACTCACACCCAAGTGATACTTTTTTTCAATATCACCTAAAGAAACAAAAGTATAATACAACTGTTAAGTCATCAGATCCAGACTCAAATACCAACAGAGGTGAGCTGTGCAAGTTGGCTAACAAGGATGGTATCTTGCAGCTGGTAGAATGCATTTACTTCACTCCCCATCTCCCAAAAAAACCCAACAAGTAGATCTGTCAGTCAGACTAACAGTACTTATAAATACTGTATTTATATTTTGTATTTTTCATCAAACAATAATTAAACCGAAAACATAGAGCCTGGTTTCCTGAAGGATTAACATCCTCTTCCTTGCAAAACCTCCTAGACTCATAGAAATAAAAAAATTCCCCCTTAACAATATAGAAGAGAATAGCTCAGCCTTCAGAAATTTCTGGCAAAAGGCAATTTGTCATTCTGCTTCCCCACCACCTTTATCTAAGATTAAGCCTCACATGTTTAGCAGCAAATAAAGCAGTCTGTCCCTCATTTGTCATATCCACGTGCAAATTAGCAAGTCAGCTAAACTAGCCTTACTTTCATTATTAAAATTTAATAATAATGGTGAAAATTCACTGTTTGTCAATTAAAAGCTTTATTAACTGCTTATTAACAGTCTTAACTGCATGGTAACAAAAACTCTCCCTGGCTCTCACCTGCTTATCAACAGGCCTCACAGCTGAAGTTTTAATACTGAAGACACAGATGAACATATTTCATAATTTACTGAAACCACCAGGTAAATTTAAAGTGGCCATAATTATTCACCTGAAGTACCTTTCCGGTTGAAGGATGTATTTATGGCATCAGCCATCCTAGGTTCAAATTCTAAGGAGATTCTTCGTTGAGTTTCAGTAATTCCAACCTTTTACCAGAAGTACAACCCATGAAAGAAAAAGATCCCATATTGAGCTAAATATAAATGGACTAAGACTCCTGGACACTCACTCCACGCTATACACTGTATACTAACAGATACTTTTACCTTGATGGAAGAACTCCTCTGTTACTTTTTCACTCCACTGCTTGCTCAGCTCCCACGTCCGACATGGGTTACAAATATCTGCACACTTCAAAGCCATCTAACAAGTTAATACACAGTGTTAGATCACCTCTCCCTCCAACAGATGCACCTGTAATTATTTATTTCCCAACAGCAGATTATTTTAAGTTTTCTGAATAACAAACCTACCTAAAATTGTGCTCCAGAGTTATTTTTTGTAATATTTAAAAAACACTCAGGGAACAATCAGATCTCATGATCAACCCTGAGGAATATGGAAATTCAGTCAAGTCAAAGTACTTCAGGGGCATTATATTTATTATATTCACTGGTACAGGAGCCAAAAAAAATCAGAAAAAGACACATCAAAGCAAACAGTACTTTCCATTTCTGACTCTGAAGCTCCTATTTTTAGTAATGGTTTGCATAAGACAGAACTTCTCATCTGTTTCTTCATGTTCTTTTATAGTCTACAATACAAACCTAGTAAGAGGATGCCTATAAACCTAAAAAGAATCTCAAGGCTTTTGTTTTTAAAGTTTGCTAAAGCTCACTAGCACAGCTGCAAACCAATTCACAACACTAGTGCTTTCCTTTCCCAGAATATGTTCTGACAAAGCATTCACAGCTCCGGGGCTGCAATGGAATCATCAGAAAAGCTTGTCTTGGAAACACCACATCTCTCCTTGCTTTAGCAGCTCTAAGTTATCAGACTTACCAACACACACCATCACTTGGGAAAAGTGCTGGGGAAGGAAACTGAAGTGCAGGAACAACCTTTTTGTAATGAAACAGAATGACTAAAAGGTAGCTCTGCTTCATTTTGAAAGGAAGAGAAAGCCTGGCAGAAGTAATATTTAGCTTTTTTAAGTAAATTGTTTTTGATGCTAAAAAGACATTTTCAAAAATATGACCAAAAAGATCACCTGTAAAATGAAGTGCCGATGGTTTGCATTCTCCAAACATAGGTCTCCTCTATCCAAATGGGATCGAAACATGGACAGATACTCGTTTTGCTGACTGATGTCTGTGGCAAGAATGAGATCACCTATCTGGCTTTCCATCAACTGTCTGGAATTAGCAAGACCAAACATTCAAAGCATTAAGAACAACAGTCATCACTAGATTTAAATGTCTTTGTATCAAATACAAGCTTTATAATCAGAATTTTCACTGAATTGTTTTGTTTGTTTTCTTTTGCTGAAAAAGTCTTACAACATCCACAGAAATACCTGGACATTGCACTGGTAGCTTTCATGAAGATTTTAAATCAGCTTTTAGCTTTTTTCTTGTCCCTCTCCTTTTTCTGTTCTTAAAAATGCACAAACTAATTGTTTCAAGATTGTTTCTTTTTAGAGTAGGTGAGGAGGGTTTATTTTAAACTACAGTTGTGGTGGCAGAAGAAGAAAAGACTGCCGAGTTTAATCTGAACAGGTGCTTGACTACAAAAATACACTCCTTCAGAGTGCTCACAGTGAATGTTATTTTCCGAATATCACGTTGCACCACGAACTGCTCTACTCCACCAGCACAGTATCCAGGAATTCTTAAAATAGAACATAATCTACATTTTGTATTCAAAACTGCCATGCAATAATTCATCTTGTTGTGCAAGGCTGTCTTACTTAAATGACAGCTTGCTTACGTCTCCAACTAATCTATACTCTTGGGTATAAACATACCTGTTTTCTAATGACATGTGTGCAAATAAACCAGACTCTCTCAGCAGCCCCACTGCCGACCTCCAGTGATGGTTCTCTAATACTGAGGTATTCTGTGAATGAAAAGGGAATGACACCTCTCAATCCACACCTTTTTCTTAACCTGAAGAGCTGTATACCAAGAGCAGACAGTTTTGCTGTGGTTTGGGTTGGTGTTTTTATTTCTTCCTTTATTTTTTTTTCCAAGGAGATTAAAACTCACAAACTTTGAATACATTGATAATTTGCACATTTTTTTATCCCAGTGCCATGGAAACAATGTCTGAATTCAAACCTACCACGAGCTAAACACATCACAATTTATACTCCTCTTCTGTACTACTTAAGCATTCTCCAAACCTGGCTTTAACAAAACAACTGATTCTGTCCTTACCTTATATAAAGTTGCTAAATAATGGTTTGTTTTAATTAGGAAAGGTTGGTTAACGCCTGGGTGATCCAAGTCATGTGTGGCAGCTGCTATTAAACTGAGCAGGACATCCCATGGAGTTAAAGATCTGGAAAGCTTGAAGGCAAAAACAATAAATGTTAGTAATGCAACTTAGAAAAAGTAAATTTTTGGTTTATAGTAATTAACAGCCTGAGTAATTAACTCAGACAAAATTCTGAAGATGTAAAATTAATATTCCACTGACTTTTCACAGTATTTCCTCCCCGTCCCCCCCAAAAAGGCTACAAAATATCAACAATGGTTTAAGCATTATTATTTCTTAATGAGAAGGAGGTTCAGCCTTAAATGTCAGCACACAAAATCCTACTTTCTGTCTGGTAATGAAGTACTATTTCTAAGCAGAACCCATAAAAGCAGCAGATTCTTAAAATTAGCTCTCCCTCTGATTTACCAAGGACATCTATATAAGTCAATGCTGCTTGAAATACATACTGTATTTTAGAAAGCATAAAAACCTTTCCTCCTAAAGGGAAGAAACTAATGCTCTGGAAGACTTCAGAACTGTTCAGAATGGATTTCTACCCATGTGAAATTATGTTTCAAAGTCTACCAGGACCAAAACCAAAGGAGGAAATTCTGTTACAAAATAAGTATTTCCAAGAAATATATCAATTAACTCAGAATGCAACTGCATAGACTTACTTTCACTGCTCATGGCTGTCACTACTTACGGTGGGGAGGTTTGTGAGTTAAACTTAGTAAGAAAGTCTAACTTGCACTGAAACAGAGAGGACAGTTCTGCCCGTACGAAGGTGAAATGCAGCAAACACCCTGCGAGGGCAGAAGTTATATTCCCTCCTGCATTTGCAATCCATCATGTTTATAACATACTTTGGTGCAACAGAACCTGTAGCTGTTTATGTTACTAAACACACAAAGTTTATACTTGTATCTAAAGCATCACAAAACTTCGATCACAAGTATTAAATAAAAAATGCTCAGAGCTTCCAAACTGCATGCCATAAAAAAGCTCATCATGTATCAACTCTGATTTGGCTCACTGCACCATTTGATCTGAGAGCAGCACTGAGAAACTGAGTAGGAGTGGGCAAAGAGCCTCTGAAAAACATCCAGGGAGCCAGAACTTACTTGTTTTTACCTCAGACACAGAGTAAGGAACTAAGCTATTCGAGGGAATACCAGTTGGTGATAATCTGCATCAAGGTAGGTAACTTATCTCACCTGGCTACAGTTTTCATTCTAATAAAGAAGGGCAGGATTTAGCCCTGAAATTGTCCAAGACATCACTCAGAGCAGCCTGACAGCAGTTCAAGTAGTGAGGAACAAACATTCAACTAGCTCAGCTCCTTAACGTCTGTCACTCTGCCCTTTCTTAAAAAGAAAGGCCAAAGAGAAGTCCTCCTGATGCATTGCTATAAAATGCCTCTAGCAGAAGCATCCTATTCAGTAACATCCAAGATGAGCAAAGCAAGGGTAATAGTAGTTTCTGGAGGAAAAAACCCACCCCAAATAATAAATACACAAGTTTATTATTGCCAGCTCTGACTCAGGCTGCAATTCTATGCAAAGGTCTTGAGATACAGCACTATGTTAAACAGCTGCAACCTTAACTGCCTACTCTGGTCCAGTATGAAGCCACATGAAAGACAATGTCAGCTCAGAAGAGGGGAAAGAAGAAAAGCATACTGCTAAGTGTGAACCCACAACCTCACAACAGAGTGTTCAAAGTGTTTCTTACTGGGTTCTTAGGTTTCTTTACTCAAGTGTATACACATATACACACATATATGTATACACGTATGTATGTATGACCTCATCACTCACTACAACTGCCTGCAAGGATGTGCAGCCAAGTGCAGGTTGGCCTGTTCTGCCACGCAAGTAGTGACAGGATGAGAGGAC
Source organism: Pithys albifrons albifrons (assembly GCF_047495875.1). Classification (NCBI taxonomy): domain Eukaryota; kingdom Metazoa; phylum Chordata; class Aves; order Passeriformes; family Thamnophilidae; genus Pithys; species Pithys albifrons. Next base: position 64,317,077 of record NC_092461.1, on the reverse strand, counting down.
ACAACCTCAGGCTGTGCCAGGGAAGGTTCAGGTTGGACATGAGGAAGAATTTCTTCACAGAAGGAGTTGTTAAGCATTGGAACAGGCTGCCCAGGGAGTTGGTGGAGTCACCGTCCCTGGAAGTGTTTAAGGAAACACTCAGTGTCATATTCTAGTGGTGTTTGGTCATAGGTTGGGCTTGATGATTTCAGAGTCCTTCTCACCTAAATGATTCTGTCACATGCACACACAATACATTCACACGCACACACATGAGTACACCTATTTCTGCATGTACCTGGACGTAAAACTGAGAATGTTCCCTTACCTTGGGCTCTTTTAAGTAACAGTGCATGGCCTGAGTCACATCAGCAGCATGAACTGCATTATGGTAAGGGTTTTGACTGTGATAATCTTCTTGAACCATAACTGCAGGAAAATAACAAATATCCAAATTTAAATAAAATAGCAATTTTTTCGAGCAACATTTTATATTCCCTTACTAGGCACAGCAATATGCAATATCCCAAGTTACATGCACATGAAAATGTCACAGTCAATAAATCATCAGCTGAACTACAAAACAAGTGTAAGATTTTTATGCAAAGAAACCGTATTTTCTAAAGGAAATCAACTACCTGTGAAGTAATCTCAGAGTAAGAATTAAACATGAAATCAATACATAAGAGACTTTGAGACCTTGCCAGGGAAGGTTCCCTTTGATAATCTAGGCTGAACAGTGAGGCAACGCTGAACACAAAATGAAGACACTGCTATTTACCAAAGCATCAGGATGATCTCACATCATGCCTTGAAAACAGACAGGATCAGAGGAATTAGGCACTGTGTTCCTGTCATATGATGTGCTTTTTCTTTGCACTCAGCAAAGTGGTCATGGAAAGCCACCTCTACATTCTTTTTCGGCATCTTCTCGTACTTCACTCAGACCTGTTCAAGCCTACAAACAACTTAGAAAAGAATCTCGCTCAGATTAGGGTCTGACTAACTACTCCTAGATTTAATATTCCCTATTTAACTTCATCCTTGCTTTCCTCCTCTTTCACTCATCTTCCTGATTGTCTTCAAACAGAATTCTTTAAAGGGAATCAACATTAGCTCAAGTACATGGAATCAAAGAACTGTAAGGTTAAAAAGAATGGAGGGGATAAAGATCTGAAGCACAACAAATAAACTATTCTAAGGTTTGGCCTGATACGGCACATTAATTCTTTCAAGCAAATATAAAAGAATATTTTTCCTGGCTGACTACAATCCGTCAGTCCCATCAAACAAACATGTCCACAACCTCTTTTTCATTTGACAAGCCAAAACCATCCATGTAATTGTGACTGTAATGTTACAGCCTTAGAGACACAGCATTTGTGAAGAGCTGTGGTTCATGAAAAGCCAAAGTACTGTAACCACTGTGTGACCTCAATACTACTCAATGCACAGGTGACAGTTCATACAAAAAATGATGAAAATAAATGTCTTCAAGGCTCTATTAACCCACAGTAGAACTCTCTCCCACCTATTGCTCACATCAAGTGCATGAATGCAGATGTTGTTGCCTTACCCCTTGATTTTTTTGTGGCTTCACAGGCTGATCAAGCTATCTGAAGTCTGCAATTTTTCTAACTTATTTATTTCAATAAAGCAGGCCTAGGTCAAAATTACGATCACAGTTTGCCAGAACCAGAATAGCATAACCACCCTATGTTTTCAGGAATAAAGTAGTTTTTATTTCTCTCCCTCTGTTCAGGTCTCTGAAATAAGAACTTGAAAAAACATAGTAGGAGGATGCAGATCTCCAAGTAATCTTTGGAAATCACTGAAAGACTATGTATATGTGTAAACATATATATATATATATATAGGTATGTGCACACACACAAAAATAAAACATTGAGATCCTACAGAGAACTAAAACCAGATTTCTCTCCTTAAAAAGATTCCAGTAAATTCCCAAATAAAGTGCATTTTGTACGGCACTATGGACCACTTGAGCTGCCCTAGTATTCCATAGTTTGATCTTCAGATTACTGGGGACTAGAGTGCAAGAGGTGGTAAAAGAAAGGAATGAACTGTGTTCATGCTGGGACACTGTATTTGGAAGAAAGGTTCCTTGATTTGACAGATGGACTAGGACAGAGGTAAGAAATGTTCTTCTTAGTGACATTAAGTAGAAGGCATTAAAGAAAGGGAAAGGTAGTTAATTTACAATTTGAATAAAATTTTGCCTTCTTTCAAGTCTAATCTCATTTTAGTGACTAATAACGTTGAGTAATCATATGTAGTTGAAGCTATATATTGCATTCTGATAACCAGTTAATTAATCCACTCATTCCTTGCTGGTCTTTCAAGTACATTCATTTGCATAAAACTCAACTAACCAGATGATAAGCAAGATGAGAAAGACAAACTATAGTCAGTTACAACTCAAGTAGCCTAAGACTGGATTTCTATGATCATTTTTTTCACATTTCAATTTCAGTCATTAAGGTCAGCTGATTTACATTTCTAAAAGTGGAAGGAATTGAATCCACTTTAAAGCAATGTGAAATGCAAGACAGAACTAATTTTTTTAGCTGGAAGAGAACTGAACTATGAAAACAAAAACCATTCCCTTATTTGGGGAGAAAAACCTTCCAAATGTGATTTTTCCCCTGTTAAGTGACAAGCTTTGTAACCACAAAATTGTTTTCTCTGGAACTGTGAAAGCCTGATAGAAGGGACCAGAAACTTGTTTCTCCTGCTAAGTTAAAAAAAGTCATCCCACTTCACGTAATTAAAGGTACTGACTGTGACAGAAGAACCAAAGGAGCAAAGTCCCACACCAGCACCTATCTACGGCACTGGGATGCAGAAAGACAGCTCTTCCAGCTGTTGAATGTACCATTTGGTTTGAATATTCTACATTGCATTTACAATCCTTTCCATCAAAGTATTCCAGCACTGCAGGTGCAAACGCTTGAGTGAAACTGTCCTGCACTCTGTTTAGGGAGAAACTATGCCCACAGTACAGAGCTTACTTGTATCAAAGTTTGAGCAAGCCAGAGATGGTATCAAACTGGCACCAGTAAATACAGCCAAGCTGACATATTCCATACAGTTAATAAACTACATCATTGGGAAGCAAAGATCAATACAGAACTGAAAATCAAAACAAAGAAAGGAGCTGTCTAGCCTTTCCCAAGACAAATGTCACACAATGTCACATATATTATTATTTAGATTTAGTAAATAGACTACAGCATCTGCTATGAAATTACTAAGCTTGTTAATACTTGTTTCCATTTAACACAGAAAGTTCTGTACTCAAAAAACCTTTGAGAAATTGTCTCAATCAATACCATTTAAATCACTGCACAATCTGTACTGCATTAGTATCCTTTAAACCTTATTGCTAAACTACAACCAGCACTTCAGTTAAGGTATAAAAATGCAGATAAACAGCAACATTCATCATAATAAAAAGCTGTATTTACCCAAAAATCTACGAAGTTTCATCGTATCTAATTGGAAGTGTTCAATTAGTCCATGAAGATTAAACAGATGAAAGGTTAAGCTGACTAGACTGTTTCCTAAAAATAAGATGAAAATACTAATTCATTGGAAGCCATGAAATCAGTGACTCTTTCATAAGAAATGTATTATTTCAAACAAATTGGTCACAAAAATTATACAAGCAAATTTCTCTACACCAATTTATGATAAATACTTAAACCTTATTGCAAGACAAGATTCCATTAGCTGTCTCTAGTCATAACCAGTGGTTTTGCTTTTACAATGCATTCACCAACTGTCCACTGTCAACTGATAGGAAGAAAATGTTACTGAACATTAAAAAAGCAACAGGTTTCAACATGCAAACCCATTACAATGATACTCAATTCTGTAAGCAACTTTATGCAATATATCACAAACACACAGGTGAAAACCAAACACAATCAGGCAAACAGAAAAGCCAACACCATTGATTAGCACACATTGTAAATATGCTAACTCTCTTTTTCGCCATGTATTTTGCTGAACTTCCCCCTTATTTCACTCAGAACTCTATGAAAGACAAATAGCCTGAAATGTTTACTTGAAATAGCTTGCCCATTATTGGCTCTGCAAACAACATGTCATGGCTGACAATCTTCATTTACCATTAAAGAACCTAGCACAGACAGAAATTGAGGGGCAAAAGGACAAAAATTTCTGCTAAATCTAGCTTGTTACTGGACTTAATGTATTGCCACGTGCGTGCCTCTCCTTCACAATGAGATACGCAATCCCTTGGAACAACATTTACTGGACAGTTTGTTTCTTAGATGATTATCCAGGGCAGCTCGTTCAACAGTTTTATACACAGCATTCTGCCCTTACAAACTCTCAGGAACAAGGCTGCCTGACCAAATGTCCTCCTAAAATGACTTAATTAGGATGCATAACGTTAAACACTCTGTTGTAACTCTGCTACTCTTCCATATGATGCGAGATCTGCAAGAGCTGCCCTCCATTCTCTCCCCACACTGGCACAAACATCACTGTGATGCTGGACTCATCTCCTCCTTCCATTCTAATCAAAATCCAGCTTCCATTGCTGTGATTACAGCACAAAACTTCACCCTACCCACAGCAGCAGCCCTCCCTCCTCCTTTCCAGCACTTCCACAGATCTCTTTTCTGTCTGTCCATAAATTAACCCAAAACTTGGGGTTTTTTTATCCAAATCCTTTTGCAGTTCTTACCACTATTTGTAATGGGTGCACAAAACTAACATAACGTTCTCTCCCTTTTTCTGTTTTGTGCAAGCTGTGCATGCAGCATTTTCCCTCTGCTCAACTCTAATTCTCCACGTATTCCATTATATGTCATAATTATAATGCATTCACACCAACATGCCTTCTTATCGCACTATAAAGCAACAGAACTACTCTAATGAACATTAAATTTATGAGAGGAATACTTGTTCAATTTAAATGACCTTTTGGACCCAAGCATATAAATTACCAGCACCTCATAATTGGGAAAAAAGTCTAAGATAGTAAAATTATTTGTTAATTTATACTGAATTACTGGTACAAATTACTAAGAGAGAACAGCAACCTACAAAGTACGTGAAGGGGCTCTACTACAAATCAGTGATTATTATCAGCAATGACAGCATCATTATTGTAATGGAGTGACCAGGCAAACTAGGACTTAGATTAAAAACTATTAAACCAAAAAGTACTACCTGATGAAATTTGTACTTTTTAGCAAACAAGTAATCATACACTGCAACATAAGTGCAACAGTTCAGTCATGCCAGGAGATAAAACACGAATGAAATAGCAAAAGTAAACTCACCATTTGTCAGTCTATCAAAAAGAAAAATATCAAAATTCCAATTTCCAACCTTCTCCAGCATACACTGAAAGAAAACACAAAAGCTGTCATTTTTTTAATCAGTATATGTCTATCTTCCTCTATCCTGGAGGAATATTTAAGATTTCAGAAACAGATCAAGTCTTAGGATTTCTACATACAAAAAAATAGTAGTAAAAGAGTAACAAAATTTGTCTGATAACTGAAAAACTTTAAAATACATGTTACAAATTAAAAAACTGAAAAAAAACCTCAAGAAGTGCCTTAACAAAACTGGTTAGAGATTTCCTTTCATCCTTTAGTCAATTTCTCAAAAGTAAGAAACAATTTAAAATAATTAGGTTAAAACCAGAAAAAGTATGACAGAAAGCCTCTGCATTCAGACTTCTTTCACTTTAGGTTTTGCAACGAACTAGCAAATTTATCTCTGTGTAAGTTTGTACCTCTTCTCTCTTTCCCCTGCTTATAGAAGAGCAACTGTATTAAGATTTACAAGATAGAGGAGACATTTGCATTTGAGCCATTTGAACTTTCTTCCAGCAACAGGAATCAGCAAGAACAGCAAACAGCTCAAGGCCTCATGAGAATTCAGAAGTCCCAATCTTTGCCTCCCCTACCTGTATCAGAAATACCTGTCCAGCACATTTTTCAGATTCCTGCCTTCTCCTGTTCTCATTGGACTGGTAGAGCCATTTTATAACCCAATTATGCATTCCAGCTTTTCTCTACTAGCTGCTGAAACTCCACTACCCGAGACAACAAGAGCATTAACAAGTTCTCTTTACTATTAATTAGGTGTATATTTTTAAGATCCATCCTCCAGGTTATCAGATTTCTTTCTACACCACAGCCTAATCATGTTCAGCTTGAATACGTCCATGGTATTATAAGTATATTCCTTTTTTTGTGTTAAGATGACCAACAAAAAAGCACTAAATGCAGGGACACAACCTTTGGGATCTTGGAAAACCTGAATCACCTTTCCCTGCTCAGTTCCCTTCAGCACTATCCATCTTGTGTCCCCACTACACAAGCCTTTTATCCAGCTACCTGTTCCCAGTACCTGTTTTCCCTGCTTTAGTGCTACACAGGCATATTATAACTGCTACAGTTTTCTTTTATAGAAGAATTGCCTACCAAAGAAAAAAATCAGTTTGGCATAAACATGTCCTGAAAAATCCATTTTACTGCCTTTTATTGTTTGCAGTAGTAGGCTGTCACGGTTCCAGATGTTCTTTAGTGACATTAGACTAAACATGAAAGGGAGGGAATAGTTCTCCAAATTGCTCCATTGCATTTCTTATATACATTTTCCTTTCTTCATTTTTTTCCTTTAAGTTCATCCTTCATTCACCAGTTATTAGAAAAACAGAAAAGAAAGGGGAAGGGAGGGAGGGAGGGAAGGGAAGGAGGGAAGGAGGGAAGGAGGGAGGGAGGGAGGGAGGGAGGGAGGGAGGGAGGGAGGGAGGGAGGGAGGGAGGGAGGGAGGGAGGAAGGGAGGAAGGGAGGAAGGGAGGAAGGGAGGAAGGAAGGAAGGAAGGAAGGAAGGAAGGAAGGAAGGAAGGAAGGAAGGAAGGAAGGAAGGAAGGAAGGAAGGAAGGAAGGAAGGAAGGAAGGAAGGAAGGAAGGAAGGAAGGAAGGAAGGAAGGAAGGAAGGAAGGAAGGAAGGAAGGAAGGAAGGAAGGAAGGAAGGAAGGAAGGAAGGAAGGAAGGAAGGAAGGAAGGAAGGAAGGAAGGAAGGAAGGAAGGAAGGAAGGAAGGAAGGAAGGAAGGAAGGAAGGAAGGAAGGAAGGAAGGAAGGAAGGAAGGAAGGAAGGAAGGAAGGAAGGAAGGAAGGAAGGAAGGAAGGAAGGAAGGAAGGAAGGAAGGAAGGAAGGAAGGAAGGAAGGAAGGAAGGAAGGAAGGAAGGAAGGAAGGAAGGAAGGAAGGAAGGAAGGAAGGAAGGAAGGAAGGAAGGAAGGAAGGAAGGAAGGAAGGAAGGAAGGAAGGAAGGAAGGAAGGAAGGAAGGAAGGAAGGAAGGAAGGAAGGAAGGAAGGAAGGAAGGAAGGAAGGAAGGAAGGAAGGAAGGAAGGAAGGAAGGAAGGAAGGAAAAAACACTAGCCACAAAAATCACCCCAGAGCACTAGTGGGCAGTGAAGGAGTTTGTTACAAACTATTAAGATGTATCTATAAGAATACACAAAAATACTTACACACACATATATAAAAAACATACTTGAAATTTCTATTTGGTTGTACTTTAACATGTGATATACATACTAGTAAGCATTTAAAAAAATAAACACCAAGCAACCAACCTTTGCTTGTCCATTATAATCATCATCTAAAATGTTTGAAGAATTTGGAACAGTGATACCACGGAAAAAACGGGAAGATCTCAGGTACCTCTGGAAACTAAGCAACCTCCTCACATTTCTCGCAGACACAGAGACCTCGATTTCAGAATTTGCTACAAAAAACAAGAAAATAAACACTCTCTCTAAAAAATCGTTATCAAAAAGACAAGTGTTATGGGAAGTTTGGTACAAAGGTAATTTTTTTTTTATCAAATGTTTCAGCCACAAATACAAATATTTTATTAATAATAAATACAGAGCCAAGGCTTAAAAAAAACACTGTTCTGTGTAAACATCCTGTGAAGAAAAACAAATATTTCAATCACTGCTGCAACTTCTCTTTTTAAGCAACTCTGTTATTGGAAGGACAGAAATATTTAGGAAATTGTCTAAAAACACATAGTAGTGCAAACAAATTATTATTTGAAAACTGCTCTCATGTATACACATCCAATCTGCCCCTAACGAATCACATGAAATATGTACACCAGCAAGAGACAATCAGAAACTGCATGTTGATACAGGAGATACAAGCAGGCTTGGAGCACACACAAGTAACTTCTACACATTTTAAAGCTCAGAAAAGCTCTTAACTCTCCTACTGGCAAAATTTTCAACATACTCAAGTAATTTTGGTGTTTTTGCACATTATACTCTTCTGCACATTATACTCTTCTGCTGAACAAGGACCATGTTTGCTTTCACAGCATATGCAATGCTCTTTCCTGGTACAGTGAAAACACAACAAAAAATTATTTTAATCTGGTTTCAAATATTTATCCAAATATTTTGCTTTATTCTTACTAGGTTAACTGGTTTATTCAAATGACCGATGATAGCTTTGGTCCAATTCCACTTGATATATCTGAAGTGTTTTAGAAACCTGAAGATCAAACTAGCTATAGTTTCTTTGTAACAAGTCAAATACTCTGATTTTGAAATACATAAGGTGAAGCTTGGCCTTTACTTTCTTTTCAACAGTACCTCAATAGCAGTTTTCTAAAACCAAGAGTAAAGAATCTCGATATTCACTCATTCTGCCTGAAATCATTCATGTTACAAAAAAAAAAAAAAATTAAGCAAGGAAGCAAACAGGCTCTTCTCCAAAACTGCAGATCCCCAAAACCAACATGAGCTCAGCTTTGTAGTACAGATCTCTTCTTTTTCCAAGAACAAAGCATATCAGAAGTTGGTGAAGGAGTTACAACTTTGTTCTTAACAGTCAGTCTAAAATGCTTTACAGCTGTGGCTTTATTTGTCAACCTCCATTAAAAGCCTTAGCAATTTCTAGGGACAGCAGCTTAATTCTACGTAAGATAAATCTTTATCCACTTAAATTCTTCTCTCTGCAGAAGTTCCAACTTTCTTTCTGTTCTATGTTAGCTCATTAATATACTAATTTCCAAGCCATACAAAAAAAAAGCCTCTGAACAGAAGTGACAGTGGCACGAACATACAGTATCTAATCAAAAGCAGCAGCGTTCCACATGAACAGTCTGTGCTAACAGAGACTGAACTGACAAAACTGGTATATTCTTTCAGACATGCCTGAAACACTTTATCAAGACACTGAAATTCAGGGCTAACAGAGACAACTTCACATGCAGTATCTTTCTGCAAGTTATCAAGAAAAAGGGCACTTCCTCTGAAAACACTGGTACCTACATACCCCAGTTAAGTATGCAGGTGTACTACATGATAAAGGTTATTTATAAAACAACAGTCTCATGTACAGCAGTCAAATAAATAGATTCTGCCATGCTACATTTCTCTACCAATATTTCTAAGCACATTTGTTAACATGAAGTTACAGTCCAATCATTGCCAGGCTGCAGAACAGAGAAGTAGGGAGCAATACAGCTGCTGCTGTTAAAGGAGCACAGTCCTTCCCCCTCAACCTTGATCCAATCCCTTAAAATCCAAATTTCAAAACAAATACGATAATATAAAACTGTTGTAACTTGGGTCATAAAACAATCTAAAATATCCACAAAGTCACATACAAAAGCCATAACTTCGCTACATGCAAATAAAACAGAATGTTTAAAGTAGGAAAAATAAGCACCCTTCTGGAAGTGTAGATATTTCTCTTGATTTCAAGTACTCTTCTACAGATCTAGAGTTAACAAAAACCTGTTTTGTTGTCATACTTCAAGCTAAGTTTCACTGTCAGAGATGCCACACATTCATCTTTGACAGAACAGTATGATGTAGGTAACACAAGTAACGGCAGCTTCTGGCAGCAAAGCACAAAACAGAACATAGAAATGCAATCATTTGCCAGTACAGACGTTCCAATATACTTGTATTCATAAGCCATTGAGGGGGTTGCACATGTTCTTGCTTCAGGACTTCTGATGATGATGTGGGTGTAGAGGTAAATGAGTTACTTGGTTTCCTGTGAAGCTTCATTATTCTGTGAACCACCATTACTTTTTACTTCACAATATGCTATTGAGATATTTAGCATGTTTAAACTCCCTAAATTATCACCTATTTGTATAGCTAGTAAACTACATTTATACATTAATCCTACTTCTTCTACTCCTTGTTTAACAAAAATTGAAAAAAAATAAAAAAAATAAAAGAGCACTGCATATTACAGATTCATAAAACTGCTGAAGTAGGAAATTACTTCTGGGGTTCATCTGGTCAATCTCCTCTGCTCAAGCAGGACCACTCAGACCACATTGCTCAGGACCATGTCCCAGAGGCTTCTGAGCATCTCCCAGGATGGAGACTACACAGCCTCCCTGAGTAACCTGTGCCAGCACTTGGTTACCCTCACAGTGAAAAAGTGTTTCCTGATGTTCAGAGGGAACCTCCTGTGTTTCAGTTTTTGCCCATTGCCCCTAGTTCTGGCACTGGCACCTCTGAAAGAGCCTGGCTTCATCCTCTTTGCACCCTTCCTTCAGGTATTTGTACACGAGCGAGTTCCCCCACTGAGCCTTCTCTAAGCTGAAGAGACTCAGCTCTTCAGCCTGTTCTCATCAGCCCCTCATCTCTCTGACCTTTTGTGGGACTCTCTCTGGTATGTCCATGTCTTTCTTTTCCTGGGAAGCCCTGACCTGGACACAGCACTCCAGCTGAGGTCTCGCCAGTGCTGGATAAAGGAGCCGGATCACCTCCCTCCGCCTGCTGGCACCATTCCTTGTAATGCAGCCCAGGATACCATCTGCTTTCTTTCCAGCAAGGCCACATGGCTGGTTCCTGTACAATTTGGTGCCCACCAGGAGCCCCAGGTGCTTTTCATCCAAGCTACTTCCCAGCTGGGGCTGTTCCCCCCCAGAGGCCGGGCTTTCCACTTCCCTTTGAACTACCAGCTACTGCACACATACAGCCCAAGCTTGATAAACCTTGACTAAATGTCTTTATCATTTAGATTTGCAATGACAAAATAACTTCCAGTTGAGAAAAGAGATCTTTAGACTTATCAACCCTCTGCAGAACCAGAACACCTCATTCAGGAGAGTACATCAACCCCAAAAGTTAATTTCTCTTTAACAGCTGAACATTTTCCACAAGACAATTCAGAAAAGGCAAGTCAGATGCGGAGGTTTGACAGGTTATTAATTTAAAAGGGAGGCTGAAACAGAAAATATCTGGCTTTCAAGGAATGGGGCGGGGGAAAACAGTTTCTTCAGCTGCAGGAACCCTGATAGCAACCATGCCTGCTGTTTCCTTTTCCTCACAAATAAATTATTATTAAGGATACACAAACCAACTGCTTTGTGGTTCTTGCAGACCAGCTAAGATCAGTTCATGGGAAGAACTGTTAAAATGAACGATACAGTTGTGCAATGGAAACTTGGTATTTCCCTCCTGGTACATCATTCCCTTTATATGCATGATTAATGTGAGAATGTCAGCCTACTCTCTTCTATCACGAGTCACGAAATGAGATGCTAATTTCAGAGGCAAATCAAGGTTCAATAATGTAATTATTATGGAAAGAAGGTGGTGAAGAATGAAGAGTACATTGCATTAGCTCATGAATAAGTATTCTGCAAACACATCCCTCCCCCCTGCCCAAATATCTTTCCTTTTATTTGGAGCCTACAGGTTGCTAAATGCCTTTTAATATCCAATACTGACCACTTGCTCTTAAGGACAGTTTAGAGACAAACTGGAATGAGAAAACAGGTATGACATTTACCACCTTGAGAACTGAAAGAGAATGAAAGCAAACGTGGCATGGTGGGCACATTAAGAAGGACTCAGAAGTGCTTTTGATGCAAGGAACCAGAAGACAAACTGTAGGTCTTTGTGCCCAATCAGCAGCAGCCATCCTATGACATTCTTCTTGTTCCTTTCTAAGCTAGAGCTATCATCCAAAATATTTTCCCAGGGTTTCGGGAAAGCATTTTTTGTTTCTTTGATTAAAATGGTTATATGCTTGTTTCTAAGCATCTTAAGTGAGATGCTGGTAAAACAAAATATTCCCTTCTCCAAAATAAAGAAAAATAAGTAATTCTATTTACTAGTATCAGTTATTTTGCTAATGTTATGCATGTACAGCAATAAAATAACGCGTTGCCTCCATGCAACAGATTTCATCCGTATTTCACGACACTAATTTTAACCTCTTCCCACTCCCAATCTTTCAAGCATGTCATTCTTCACAAAAACCTAAAAAAAAGTCTTACCACATTTCACAGGGGTATTAGTTTTTTTCCTTATGCCGATATAAAAATGCAAAGTAAATTCTAATCACTTACAGAATCATCATCATATCAGTAAACCATATCCTGATGGGTTTTGCACCTTGCATATAGTGAGGGCAGTCAGCAAAAGGCAGAATGACAACTTAATTATGGTTTGGTTTAATTTTTTATTAGGGAAAACCTTAAATCCTAACAATATGCTTCAACCTTCCTTTAATGCAAAGATAAAGATTCATACCCTCTGACAGGATCCTGGTTAAACAAGTCTACTCAGGGTAAGAACTCCAATTCCATGTCTTCCCTGCTACAGCACAAAAGGCAGATAGGAAATTATCCACAGTAAAAATCACTGGGTTTCACTGCTATAAAGAGCTAACTGAGCATCTCAGGTATCACTGCCACTAACAAAAAAAATAAATTTAAAAAAATATTTTAGAGGATGGATCTTTCTCTTGCTTAATGTAGTACCTGAAGTTTGAGGTGCACAAGCCTACCAGGGGAGATATTTTCCTAAGAAATATCACGTAAATATCTTCTTTTAATGAAAGCAATCTCTCATGATTTTTCAGCATTAAACTCAACTACACATTTATCATTTTTACACAGGAGATGCTACCACTAAACTTGACATAATATCTGAAAGTTTCCACTACCTGTAAAGCAATATACAATTGCACATGCCACTTGTAATCGCCTTTCTAAGGTCTTACAGGAAACAAATAAATTCCATTTATGAATAATTTGAAAGTATTATCTAGCATTTCACACCACTAGAGGGACCCATAAGCATTCTAATTTTCTATCTATTCCCATCAAACCATTAAGAAATGCATTATGTTAGATCCATGAACATTTTCTAAAAAGCTACGTCCCATTATTTAACTCTTCTGTAAGTTTTCCACTCAGTGATTTGCCTCTTCAAGCATTTTTAAGACATTCAGTACTAAAGTATTACATCACACTATGACTTCATTAGGAAGGTATCATTTCAGCAAGAATTTACATAGTCTACTGTGTCTCAATTACCTTATTGTACTTCCTGTCTTCCTTAGGCCCACTCTGAAGGCTTGCTCAGCATCACTGTAAGGCACTACACCCTGTCTTCCACTTAAAAGAAAAAATTAAGTCAGACTGTTTTGGTTTTAGTGTATATCTACTTAGACACACATTCATACATTTTTTCTTTCCAAATAGTAATGATCGCTGGAAAATATGCTGTGGGTTAAGGATTAATGAAATGAACACAGCTTTGCAAATGTCTTCTGACTGAGTGGAAGAGAAAAAACTGTTAAGTCTCAAAAACCTCTGGTAGACCACATTTCTATTGAAAACTTTGGTGGTTTTCAACAGATCCTCCCTGATGGAGGCAGGAGGAACAGACAGACATCACCACCACCAAAGATAACTTCTTTCCAGAAAGATCTTACAGAATGAAATAATGCTTTAGCAAAATATAGAGCCACAGAACCGAAAGAGACTTCTCAAAGTCCTTTAGTTCAGTTCTCAGCTCAAAGCAGAGATAATTTGGGAGAAATTACTCAAAGCACAGAGATTAGACCACTTCAGTATGAAGTGCCAAATAAGTGCCAATTCTCCAATGGCACTGTAAGCCAATGCACAGCAGCAGAAGTGTAAAGAAAACTCTCTGAAAGGGTATCTCTCTCGAATTTTGGCTAATCTTAGTATTTCTGTAAGCACCTCAAGAAAGATACAAAATTAAGTAAATTAAACAATGTCATTCCTCTGCTTAAATGAGTAACATTTTGCCATAACCTCAGGCCCAAGAAAACTATATACAAGGCATAGTCTTTCCATACCAATTTGGTGAATCATAACCCCAGCAATCCTGCAATTGTTCACCTTCTTCTTAACCTGAACCCACCCACTGGGCAAGGCAAATCTGCAGCTCACAGCAGCATAGTGTGAACTAACAAACTTCACTGAAGAAAAATATTTATAGAGGAATATCATCAGGACACAAATACAGCTCTTACAACATGGGTTATGGTTTGTTAATCAAGAAACTGACCCTTCTGAACAACAAATACATGATATAATAATGGCTCTATACTTTTCTCAAAAAGATAATACCTTCCAGATCACCACCAAATAGTTTTCTTGATGTCTTACCAAAGAAACACCTTTCTTTGGTGTCCCTAGAAATATTCAGTTCTACAATAATGGAACATCAGAAACCTCAAGTAATCCTTTTTGGCTACTTTTCACCAACAGAAATGAAAGAATTCAAAAGTAACACATCACAGTTAACAGACTTTCCTTTAGCAGTCTGTATGACTGATAATACAAAAGTCAAACTGGGAGCAGAGATGAAAACAAAAGTATTCTCACATACTTTATGTCAAATTATCCAGCATTAAAAAAAAATGTAATAAGCTACTTGGAGAAGGGATGCATTGAAGAAGCTCAAAAGAAAAAAAAAACAACAACAAACCAGAATGTGCCTCTGTCTTCCTCTAACGCCAAACTTACTTCAGCAATAAAACACAGAGCAGGCTGTACCTGTGCACAATTCCAGAGGCACACATGATGTTTTACAGAAACTCACAGGGAAGAAACTGTAGGTGAAACAACAATCTAGGAGAGCATATAGAAATAATTAAACCTGTTATTCTCAAGTTGGCAGCTTTTATCCCAAAATCTTCCTTAACCAAGCCCACTTTTCACTTCAAGTTTATCTTCACTGTTTTTGTTTGGCCAAGGCTGTATTTAGAGCACCTTCTGTGACTTTCCCTTGTGTGACTGCATTCTGCACACTAAAGCACAGTCAAACTTCTCTTACGTTGAGGAAAACAATATATTTGAATATCTGGACTCTGAATAATTAGAAGACAAATTCAGAATGGCATCCTTCACAGAAAGGCAGCTTTTGGAGAAATCTCTTGAGTACAAGCTTTTTTACTTCTCAGTGCTGCTATTTTCATAGGGAAACACACATTTCATTCTACATACGACCACACAGAATTTCCCTGCATGACTTTATTAATTGTGAAACTCCCCCTTCTTCACAGTAGATTGTTGAACAAGACAGACAAATATTTTTTACCATACTTAGCTTGGCAATTCCTCTACTTTCTTGGTGTTGTAGTTTGGGATTTTTATGTAAATTCTCTCCCCTGCCACTAACTGCCCATGCCAGCAGTTAACAAAACGAAGTAGTTAACTGCTGATCACTTGGGTGGGGGCAGGTTGTCTCTTTTGGTTTTGGGGACATTTTTTCCATTCTTAGCTCAGCAGAACACAGGAGCGGTGTGTGTGCTGCCGAGGAGGGAAGCTGCTCTTTTTTTTTTTCTCTCCTGCTCCTGCTGTTGGCTACTCTGCTGGGGCTTCTGGCTGAGTCGCTGCTTTTCTCCTCGCCACGGCTGTTTCTCCTGGTTCCTGCATCTGGGATCCTGGCTTCTGCTCCAGTCTCACCACCGCCTGCAGCGTCACGACCTGCCCGCCCCGGCTGGGGCAGTGACCCGGGAGAGAGAGAGGTGTGCAGCTGCTTTCCAGGACACGCGGCGGTTCCCCACTTTCAGCTTTCTTTTTCTTCATTTGGGACAAGAGACACAGAGTTCATCTCAGAGCCACCACTCGTCTGTCTCGCTGGAGAGGGACTGGAAACTCACTCCGCAGCCAGCCGGGCTGTGACATTGACACTGCCTAAGTATAACTTTCCTCCCGGAGGAAAACCTGCTGGGTTTTGTTGGTTTTTTTTTTCTTGTGGTGTTGGGGAAGCGGTTTGCACTAGTCTGTTTACATATATATATATATATAAGTTAAGAACAGTTATCCCTCTTGTATTAAAATTCCTTTTCTTAAATTTGATAAAGAGTGGCGTGATTGTTGTGGAGAAGGCCCCCTCCCCCGCTTGTGGGTAAACATTTTGGTTTTTCCCCTCAAACCAGGACACTTGGAAAAAAAGGTATTTAAATTCACCTGGACTATGCTCATTTTATCTCAATGTCTAGATGGTATCATAAAAAGCATGATCAGCTGCTGTTGCACAAGGATTTTCCAAATTCTTTAAGGCAATCAGTTTGGATTTGCACTCTTTTCTTTGACTTCTGGCCTCTCAATCAAAGTCTAAATTCACTGTATAAGATAAACCTTTTCCAACGATTTGTGAGCAAAAAACTGGAAAGTTAAAAATCTCATGGCAAACAGTAGATGCTGACATCTTTTCCAGATCTCAGAGTAGTATATAGTATGTTCCATGAACTATGATTTCCAAGTAAACAGTCTGAAGGTTGTATAATAAAGATAAATTCTGGAATTTCTTCATGTGTTTGTCTTCTCAAGAAGGAGAATTAGACTTATCCATCACCTAAAAAGTCTCTTTTTCCATTTCCAACAAAAAGGCTCCAAATACAACTGAGAAGAGCCATCTAATTCTCAATGAAGTCTTAAGTTTCAATCACATGATTTTTCTCTGCTATGTGAAGGTTTATACTGTATGCAAGCATCTATCTGCTTCAACATTGAGCCATTTCGGAACGTTAACAGACACACTGATTAACCTGAAAAACACTTTCTTCTTTCTAAGATATTTTAGTTCATAGATGTGACATATTCCCTTACCTATAAAACACAAAACAGAGCCCCATGTGCTGGCAACATCATCATCCCCCTATAGATGCATGCTCAGATGAGAGTGGCTCAAGAGAAGCTTGAAAACCTTTTGACAAGATCTTACTTATGCTGGGTCAGGTAAAACAGGAAAAGCGAGAAGAAAAAATGCTTCCTCTCCACAAAACTGAAGTATTTGCTTTTTTATCTGGCTCTTCCAACTATAACCAACAACCCTTTCCTAAAAAAGGAAGCTTAAAAGCATTTATTAAAGTTGTATCTGCTTAAGACACTTCCCAATATTTTTTCTGTTATCCTAATTATTCACTTTACTCATTTCGGTTTCACTTCCTCACTATAACATACTGCACACATGACTGGGCACTGTTTCTGTTTTTTTTTCAGATGAACAGTGAGTGACTGGGGCACATTACATACTCCTGTTTGTGCACACTAGAAACTCCTCACAAACACAGGTTCTTAAGTGTATTTGTAGTAAGTGTGTAAATATATACACACAGACACACATGCTAAAAAATAAACATTACTGACGACCTCTTAACAGCAAGAAAACAAAATGCAAAAATTTATTTATGGTTTACTATTTCTGAAAAGGGGAATATTCTTATACTGCCATTTACTGATTTTTCTATCAAAGATTCTGCTTTGCATTAGCTTTTCTCAACATATTCTGTCAACACCACAGACTGAATTACTGTCTATGATGTCTTGAGTAATGTGAACAAAAATTTACAATAATCATGTTAACTGTAGCTATTTGTAAACTAGCAGACAGCAAGAGTGGTTGTAACCACTGCAATCACTTTTCCAATGACTTCCCTGACAAACCAAACAATACGCACTGTGCTGTCACAGTGAACTGCAAAACTCCCTCCTTGTTACCCACAGAGTGAAAAGTTTCATAGTCAATTCAATAAAACATTACAGTTCAGGCATTTTATTGTGCAACAATTAATTATTGACATCCACTGAACCATTATGTTTAAGGCAAAAACTTACTTGAGAGGAAGAAAGTTGTGTGGTTGCTCTGTCCTTTGCAGAAATGGTGGCTTTGAACTGCTTTCTGCATTTTTGCCCATGGTCCCACACAGACATAATCAACAGGCCACAGTAACAGAAAAAAATACTAACTGATGATTCAAAATTAACCAATTGACAACCAACTAGAAGAAAACAATCTTGGGTTTCCCCATTCATCAGGAAGCAGTCTTGCTCGAACAAAAATTTGTTTATTAAGCTACTCCTCCTGGCTAGTTCCTTCAATTACCTAAAAAAGGTGACTTCTGAAATAACATGTAATATGGAAGGAAAATTACCATCCAACAAATTTAGCTTCATCATCAGTCAACTCAACTCCTGCATTTAATAATCCTCAGATGACTCCCATACCACCATTTCTAACAACAATAAAGACATTTTTCCAACAATCGTCCTCAAATCGCAGTTCCTAGAAAGAAGTTACTGTTGAGAATATTTCTATCTAGCCAAGTCAGAAACTTGTATATTCATGTGTCAATTACAGAACTCTGGGATGAAGATACAGACTAAGCTTATAATGCTTAAGAAGATATAGAAGTGGTCTTAAGAAGTAAGTGCCAAAAAACTTTACTTCAGCAACACTAGTTGAAGCTGCAAGTTAAAAAAGTGTTCTGGAACAGAAATGATGATTTAAAACAAACACACACAACAGTAGCTTCCTGAAAACAGAGTAAAGCATTTAAAGTTCAGTACTCTTCAAATCTACCGATAAAATAATGGGCTAAGAGCCTATCAGTAAAATACTGGAAAAGAGAACTGGTTGACAGATTATCAGCTAGACCTCCTGAAAGACGGTCACTTCTTCTCAAAACATCATTGACACAAAAAACCCCTAATGCTGCAAAGCAAAAGTTAGCTTAAGAAAAATACAAAACAGCAATAATGCTTCCACACTGTGACTGACAGCCAGTATATACAACTGCAAAACAGATAAGCAATATCTTTGCAAAATACTTAGTACCACAGACAAAGTTAGTGCATGGTAGAACGAAGTTACACTGAAACTATACAAACATGATGAAGGAAGCATATCCATGCATTTCTGATTTTCAGGATACAGCTGTGGTGGGGAGAAAAAAAAAAGTCAGCATTCAGATTGTTTAGTCTGCTTCGGCTCCAGAAGAGACCCTTTTCAGCTGAGTCTTTGCCCCCAGGAAAGAAGAGCTGGCTGGCTCCTCTCACATGCTATTGCTCATATGGGTGAACATTTTTCAGTCATGTAGCTCTACGTGGCAAAATCAAATACTTCTGGAGTTACCAGGAGAGGGCAGGGAGAATATCATAAAAATTAGGTCAAGTCTGATTCCCACAACTTCTCTCTACTTGCAGTCTCATAGTACAATACTAATCTCTTTTGCTTAAAACAATTAAGGAAATACTGATCGGGACTCAATTAGCACAGCAGAGAAAAAGCAAATATTTTAGATAAAAAACCCAAACCATCCCACAGTTATGTAAATTAATAGATAACATAGTTATACAGTGAGAGATGGCTCTGAATTTCTTACTGACTTTGGAAGAAACTCCACCATGTAACAGGAGCCTGAAGTCAAAGAGCAACAGACTCCAATCCTGAAGTGCAAGAAATCTGACTGTAATATGGCAACTCTGGAAACTGCCACAGCAGCTGAATCGAGGGGGAAGCTACAAGCCAAGGAATATTCTGGGCCTCCTAGCAACATTCTTTGCTGTCATCAGACACCACAGGTGATGTTGCTAAAAGCTGGTGTCTGTGCCTGAACAAGTAGGGGCAAGAAGAAAGGGTGTGAAAATCCTTTTCCTGATTAGTCATGATCTGCTGGATGCAAAATCATCAGGATGGAAAGAAACAGTGTGATGAGGACCACAGAAAATAGTTAACTTGACAACACCAATATCATCATCCATTGACTACCTTTTAACAGGTAGTTAATACTTCTGTTAGTATTTTCCCCTATCAGCATGAAATGCCACATATATATATATGCACATACACAGAAAGACATAGTTATGTACTTCATAAATTGCATGCTATTTCTAGAGAATTTATTATAGTCAATCAGGACTTGAGATGAAATTCTTATCCTCTTTACTGGAAAAATCAATATAGCACACTCTTCAAACTTTGTTTTCTCACCTATTTTTATGAAATTTGAATGAAACTAAGAGTTTAAAAGTTTTAAACGTGATCTACTTTTTTAAAAGAGTAACTTCAGTTACAATCAGAGCATAAGACCAGTTTCTGCCACTCATTTTTATTAATAAAGAATTACAACAACCACACTTGTTACCATGAAATCAGCTTTTCTAAATCTCCCCATTGCATTCAGAATACTTGGAACTGTGCTGATACAACGTTGGTATAGATACTCTATGACACTTAATACAGTCATCATTTGCATAATTTAATTAAGACTCAAATCCCCTGCACTTTGATTGCATAGTGGTTTGGTGGTTACTGAAACTTTCTATTACAAAAAGTACTGACAAATTTAGTTTTACAATATAGATAGATAATTTAAATTTTTTTCTCTAAAAAAATATTATTCTTGCAACACTTGTGAGAAAAAAACCGATTCCTAAAACATAAAATCAAAAAAGTTTGGTCTGCTGTTTTCCTCTAACACACTAAAACTTGTCTGTGTCCAAAAACTTCAGTGCTAGCTACATTTGAGTAGATGTAACGTTAATTGATTATGATGAGGTCAAGCATGTTGACATCTGCTGTAATTCTGTTCAAGCATCATCCTCCTGGACAGGGCCCTTCTGCTGCTGTATAAAAGCAGGAAAACCTTCTCCTCAACTGATTGCATCTGCCAAGTAAGCACTCAGCACCACACATCAGTAGCTGTATATAAAGACAGTCTTCATTTCCACAGAGATTCAGGTTTAAATTCAATGAGCCTAAGCTATATTTTTAAAAACAAAAATTTAGCAGAAGATTGTCCTTGTTTATTTTAGGTAATAAGCTGGCATGAGAGATTTTCCTAAGAAGTATAAAAAATGGTCTTGCTATAAAAGCTGCTAACTTTTAGAGGTTCAGTAGTTAAAAGTGATGGAAGCCTTTGTTTATTTGTAATTTATCTGCTTTAAATACTTACAGTGAAAAATACGGAAATCAATGTATGGATGAGAACCTCTTCTCTCTGTTTCAAATCCTGCCCGACTTCTTACTCGCACATCTCCTAGAAACAGGGTCAAAAGTGAAATAAAAGTGTGGAAGAGTGGCAGAGATAAAATGCAAATGAACATAGCCTGGAGGGGTAAAGATTCATGTACTTAATGGAGGAGAGTAATTCAAACAATAGGCCTACTTCAATGCTTTTTGTTTTAAAGGTGAAATTCAAAACAAAGTTTGAAGACTTGTTAAACATGCAATCACATGCTTTCTTGTCAAAAATCTCTCCTGCCTAAGCGTACGTTGCCAGAAGCATGTGATAAGCATTCAGATGAAATTAGGAAGAGCTTGCTACACCAGTATGGTAAAAATGCACCTTAATATGACAGAAAACACGAACATTTAGAGTTGATTTGTTCCTCAGTAACACACATAAAACGATAACATTTTGTAGACTACAAAAAAGATCCAACTTCTAGGAATGGTAGCTTTTAGCAAAGCTAGTTACAATATGGTTTTATTTTACATAATATTTTCCCACTAGCATTTACTTACTTGTGCTCAGCTGTTTGAATATTACACAAGAGCCTATTAAAATACCAAAACTCAGTATTAACATTTTATCAAACTATTTTGCACTGAAATTAGCTTCAACCTGAATCTTTTAGCATGCCAGTTGATTTCTACTTATCCATTTTACCAACTGAAAGCTGATCAGTATTCCTTCATTAGGTACTTGTATGCATTAACATAAGTTGTCCGCTTGGATTAAAAGCTTCCACTTAAAATCCTTTTGAAATTACAAATTTGGAAAAATCTTGGAGGATCAAATGCAATAGTGTTTCCCTTCCCAAATCCTAGCAAAAAGTTAAATTGAAGATGTGCAAATGTTCTGGTTTCTAATTTATGAAAATCCTTCAAGTGTAATATTCTCCTCATCTCAAGCACAATGCTTTTCATATGAATCCCAAATAAGTAATTAACAAAAGCAGCTACAACTGAGTTTATAAAAACAAAATAAAAACATAGCTATTTAATTGCCAGCAAGTAATGGACTCCTAGAAAGTGTTTTCCCCTTTTTTTCTTTTCCAGCCTGCTGATCTGTAATGCTGAGTCAGGCAACTTGTCAGAAAATAGCTAAAGGTACTGACTTAAACTTCAGTAATATGCGTTTAATGCTTACCAGGTATCTTTGTAGAGATACATATCTATAAACACTGACACACTTGACATGAATATTACCTTGTGAACCATGCTGGAACGACCACAAAAAGGGAAGCAAGTCCAGGGCTCCCCAAACACCGTGTTTAAAGTTTACAGATCAACAAAAACATATTAAATATGTGTGCCTTTCACTAACCAGTCCCTTTTATTTTTTGAAACTGAAAACTTTAACTGAGCTGTAAGTGAAAGTAACCCAGTCACTAACTGTAAATACGGTTCAGATCACTGACAATATATCACTTATAAAGGCTTGAAGGATTCATTTGAGCAGATGCAAGAGACTCGTCTCCTTCCAGGCAATACAGAGGCAGCAAATTGTAGAACTCTTCTGGTTAGGCAAAAGCAACTGGTGAATTTTATTTACAAAATAAATTAATAAAAAAGAAAAAGAGAGGAAACTTTGGAGGAGAGGAGGCAAACATGTTAGTAGCTTTCTATGAAAATATGAGTTTACACAGAGGCAAATTCTCAACTTTCATTACCTTTCACTCATATTTATCTGGGTAATCAGGCATAGCTACAGCTGTGTGAATGAGTTCACCAGCTGAATTAAAAGAAAATAAAAAAGGATTTTTTAGTTGAACTAATTTTTTACAGAAAAGGTGATACAGCTTTTGTGAATTATATTCAGTATTCAAGGCAGTTCTTTACTTTCAAAATTTACAAACCACAATATAAATCAGCAAATAGTTTCAGTCAATGTATAACTAAGTTTTGGCAAACAATTTACTTGTTCTAAGTATCAAGAAAAAGTTCACAGAAAAATACCTGAAGACCAACATGGAATTCTGCAAATAAAAATACAAGCATGTTCATCTGACAAATGATGTGCAGAATATTTCTCTCTGCTTTGTTCTTTTTTATTTAATGTATGTATGTATGGCCAGACTTCGTGAACGAAGATTTGGGAAGGGCTCTCCCCACGTGGGTGTGCCCTCCCAGCCTGTGCAGTGGATATTTTAGGTGAGGCACAGCGTGTGCAGAACTGGCCTCACAGTTTAAGTCCTGAGGTCCATCTGCCACGGCCAAGTGAGCTTGGACAGTGACAGTCAAGTACTCGGGACTGTCACAGCACCCCGGTACTAACTGGGGCTGACCCTGCTGAGCATCTGAGATGTGATGGGATGGGATGGCAGGGAGGCATTGAACTGCCAGGGGACGGTCTCACTGAGACTGGAACTCAGGACCTTGGGATTCAGAGTCCAGAGTGCTCTCCTTTACACCACAGGACCGCCCTTTATTTACTAGTAGCTTTCCTAACAGCATGGACAGAATAAGAGTATTCCTGTTACCCTTAAAATGCCTGCGATGTTGTGGATTTTCAGTAAGAAAACGAAAAATTGTCTTCAAGTGAAATGCAGAAATACAACTACCTGTATTGCTTTAACCACGTATTAGAACATCCATTTACAGAAATATTTAGCTAGAAGAAGAAATTATATACTAAAATGCACATGGCAAACTAACAAAAAGGCAACTCTAATAAGGTAAAGCCAAAATGAGTGTATTTGCATGCATATATATGAAATGAGAAATTCACAGCAAGGAAAGCAAAATATTTTCATTAAACAGTTGTCAAACGAAATTCTCTCCCCTTAATCATGGCAGAAAAGGGTATTTTTTAAAAAATAAGGATGTCAACAATGGATGATTTTTTTTAGAATACAATTGCATTCATTCTGAAAAAATATATCCCTTCTACAGGACTGGAACGTATCACAGCAAACAAAGAAAATTCTCTTGCACCCAAAGAAAGGCAGAAAAGCAGTCTCCATTACCATTGTACTGCTACATTTTTTAACATTCCAGACAACAAATGTGCTTGAAAAATACTGGTAAAAGTGGAGTTTGATGATACCATTTTTTCATCTGGAGTTTCTAAGGATACAGAAGGAGAAAAAACAACAGCATCTAACTGGCAGCACATTAGGAAATTACATGCCATTAGCACAGTGAAACTGATCTCTACTGCATAGGTGTGGTTAGTCCCAAAACATCCAGAAACACTGGACCGCAGTTATGCGTTCACTGTTTGGTCAATGTAACCTGCGACGATCAGTAGAACCCAAACTCTCCCACTTCCTTGTGCTCTCACACAATATTCACACGGATTCGCATGGATTTGTTAGGAAATCCTGCGCAAGTGTTTTGCAACCCCGTCATTCAAATTATGCAGAATTTAATTTTGAGCAAGGAGGTATGTTTATCTTCACAGGTAACTTTAAAAAGAGGCACAAGACCTCTCAAATTTAAGATCACTTTGATCAGACAAAAAGGACACTGTTACATAATTCCTACAAACAGCAACAGAATTCCAGCTTCAGAGCCAAGCATTATTATGGTAGCAGGAGGACAACTAAAATTCAACACCTAAACCAAAAGAACTTAGGTAGTTTTCATTTATTTAGACCTTTGCAAATAATTGAAATGGTTCCAAAATATTTTTAGACCATCAGATCACAGTCTGCTTGCAGGTGAATTTCCCGGGGGGAGCACAGAAGTGGTAGCAGCTGACACCTTTTATCTCAAGTGTCTCCTCTTTGGCCGCTTTTAGCCACTCTGGAAAGACTCCTCCATTACCTTAAGGGAAGACATTCAAGTCCAGCATCTTAACAACAGTGGACTTCCAGGTATAATTCTTTCCTTCTTTAAGGGTTTCTGTGATTCCAAAGAATCAGAGGAAGTTTTAAAAATGTGAAGCCTTCCTTTCCAAACCCGATTTCATGCAGAAAAATAACAAAATAACTGATGACCAAATAGCTACATTTTTTTCCCAGAATAGTTCCACATGATCAGGATTGCTTGCGTTTTTAAGACAAAGGTCATAGAGGCAGAAACTCAACTGACAACTAAATAAATCATGGAAGAAGGAATGCAAGAGGGAGGTTTGCAGCTACAACTTAAAACTGAAAAAGGAATCAGGGCCGTAACAAAACTTACCTTGAAAGAGACCGTTTAGTTCCTGCCCCTCTCTCAGATTCCTGCTCACAGGGCAAGGGCAGCTCTGATACTTACGAGGCAGCTGAAATGCCACAGCTGACAGACATCCCTGCGCGTTAGGGTTACACAGCACATGCTACCCCAACGCTCCAGCGGGGCACAGCAACAACACCACAGCTGCTGGGGGAGCTGAGCCTTCTGGAGCAGGGGCAGAAACCTCAGAGATCACGGAGGACAGCTGGGAGCAGAAATTAGGACAGCCACCTCAAGGCAAAGCACTCAAGTCAAAGCCATGAAGTTGTGAAGAGCAGGATTTCCAGAAAGAATTACTAGCTTCACAGAGTAAAGTTCCTATTAAATTTGTTGGAGAAACAGATGACAGGTCAGCTGAATATGCCAGAATTAAAGCAAACATAACTGCTCCTGGAGAAGAGCATTTATCTGCATCACAGAGCAGCTTTCCTCCAACGTCTCCTGCCTGAAGTGATCCAGAACCCTCACAGAGGGTAAAATGCTCCTGTTTTAGTTGAGAGGTGCACACTCACCCATAGAAGCAGTCAGTGCTCCACACTTTCTACCCCATGCACAGTAGCAAAACTTTCAGGCAATAGAAAACAAGAAAAAGAAACCAGAAAAGCAAATAAAAGAAAAAAAATCGAGAAAGTAACAGGATTACACAGAAGCACTTACAAGAAATTTTGAGAATTCCTGAGTTGCTGAGAAAAGCAGCTGAGGTGATGCAGATGTATTAGCCCTTCCAAGGTCTTAAATGAAAAATTCTACAATGCTGCATCTGTATCTATATTTTAAAATAGTAAATAAGCCATTTGGGAGTGGCTTAGTGTATATTTTGGGAATGGCCTATGACAGATGAGTCATTACAGTCAATGCTGTTTGTTTATATTGACACACTGACAAAGACAGTTAAGAGTTAGTTGTTTATTTTGTGTAGCTCTAAAATTTGATCTTTTAAATAGAGCCTGGCAACACTGCTATACCACAGGAATTCCTGCTTACTTGGGTGTAAATGAATTTCCACTGCATTCCCTGTCTAACAGCTTAAAAACATTAAGTGAAGCAACTCTACAGCCAGCACAGCTAAACGAGGCAAAGGGAGGTATCCCAGAAACCCTTCGCTTTATATTTTTGGTCTGCTAAAACAAACACCTTATCAAGGTACATTTTATTAGCAGATATAGTCCGTATGGAATAATAACCAATGAAGTAAAAGGCAGAAACTCTCATTCCTGTGCCTAACTTCCCATCAAGTTGCAGCTGAGGATTCCTTACAGCTTACTCTCCTAAGTGTACTAAGAGAAATAAAACAAAAACAAAACCCTCACAATACTGTAGGAAATGCAGTGCTTCACATTTCTTGCAAAAAATGCCAACAGAGTGTATTAACTCTTGAATCTACTCTGGTATGAATGTTTCTACATACTGATGTGTCCAACTGTTCAGCTTTCAGGCTGGTTTTTTTACAGTCCATTTACAAGTACAGAAGTAATAAACATGTATATAGCTGATAATTTGTGCAGTGTACATAACATTTGGGAAAACCAAGTGATCTCTTATACGTGAGAAAATATTACATATTTATGATATTTATAGAAACATCCAGAGAGAAATTTTTTGTTTGCTTGTTGGTACCCCACTGAACTCAGCACTGCACTATGCAAGCAAGAGTTTTGCTATTCAGAATAAGCACAAATCACACAGTGTAATAATTAATTACAACAAGAGAAGAAAATTTAATTTAACTTCATATCCTAATATTTTCCAGTTTTGCCTATGAGTATAGTGAAAGATTTTCAAGACAAATGAGATTTCTCCCTCAGTTCAGGTGTATATACCAAAAACTACAGAAGTCATCCTTTACTTCCCTCTAGAATGACTTGAGCATGATCACAAATTCTTCTGTGGAAAGGATGGGCCTAACTACTTCATTTTAAGTTTTGAAGGCAAAATAAAACTACTTTCAACAAGAACAAAAAACCCCCAGTAGCTTTTTCAGTAAACATTTAAAACCCAGCATCTTCTGTCCTCCTCTTGACAAATCTCCAAAGTAATTAAATCCTCCAATCAAAAATCCTTCAGTAGACAGTCAGTGCTGTAGTATAAACAACTTCACAAATGTAAAAATCAAAATAATTGAAATAACAAAAATGTGAAGATGTGAAGTCAAGATTGGATTTATATGTAAACACGCAGGCATATGCCCATCTATGCAGGTTAGAACTATAAATTCAAACACACACATGTGTACACGTGCTTACAACTCTAAATATATAGCTTACAACCCTAAATTCACAGACAACGCAGTTATGAATTTCTGGGGACTTGCACATGTACAATATACAAATACACTGAAGACTCAGGGCATAAAAAGACATGTTGTGGCTGATTGAGTTGGAGACGGTGAAGAATTTGTAATCACTATCTGTTGTTCATTGAGCTGTGTGAGACATCCTGCAAGCATTCACAGTCCATTTCAACACAAACTCGTAGCTCAAGATGGCTTAAATTAAGTGGCATCATTTTGCAGTGAAACAGACTCAGAGCACACACACAGTCCCCGTGCCATCTGCACCACCAGCAGCCTCCAGAGAGGTGCGGAACTACCGGATCCGGCAGCCAAATCTGTGAGAGCTTTGCATCTTTCTCCTCTCAACAAGTGACTATCACAGAGGGTGGGGCTGCTCTGAGTGCCTTCCCCTCCCAATACTGTGCTTTCTTTTGAATTTGGCTTCACCCTTTGTCTTGTTGCTACTCTGGAAACACTAAGGTTGACTGAACTACTGGCTGTGTCGTGTGTCCTTTCACTTTCCAAGTCACCTCCTAAGATGAATGAGAAAAATATTGCTTATAATCCTATTATAGTTTCAGGAACACCTTTAGCGTTTTGTAACCTCCATATTGAAGTTTTTAAGAGTGTGAGGTCACTCTTACACAAATGTTCCCTGAGCTACAGCTTTAACCAGAAGGATGCCATGCAGAGGTGGTAAATTCCATCACAGAAATAAAGATCAATCATAAGTCATTTAGGAAACTTAACTTCTACCAAGCACATCAGGGTAATTATGAGAACCTCTCTTCTTTTTTTAATATAGCAATAAAATATTCAACACAACAGTTAACTTAGTAAAAAATAAAACAAAAAACCAACAACCCTAGTCAACACAAAAGGACCCAAACTCTTCTAAAGAATCTACCCAAACTGCTATCCAGGAGAAAGAGAATGATAAGTTTATGAATTCAACACAAATAATAAAAAGTTCTTATTTAAATCAATCACAAACGTTAGAACTTTGCAATATAGAAACTGGTGTGCTTACCTAGCATACGAATGTACAACGCAGTCTGATCAGAGCTGTCATAGGAAATTGCTCCACGTCTCTGCAAAAAGAAAAAGGGTGTTTATGTAAGTTAGAAGTAAACAATTTTTAAATTGAAATGAAATTAAAGTATTAATTGACCATTTTCAACTTAGCTCTCAAAATTAATTTTAGAAATCTTGCATCTTTCATGCAAAATGCACCTTTCAAATACATTATCTACTGATTTTGATTTAAGTAGGGACAAAGGAAGAACAGGAATTGGTAGTGAAGAGATTATGAAAAGCAGGAGAGTGTGGAAAAAAACCAACCCATGGATTTCTTTGCAGATGTTCCTCAATCATTCCTCATAATAAAAAAGATGCACAACAAGATTACACAGACACAAAAAAGTGCTTCTCACTGGCTTCTAGAATGACATACTTGAAACAAACACTTGCAGTTCCTAGTGTATGTATTTACTTTTACCTATGGGGTATTTCCATCTTTCAAAGATAAAAGTAATTTTAAAAGAAGCAAAAGAATTCCAATGACAGCATTTCTGCAGCCCTAGGCTGCCACAGGCTACTTTCATTCGACCCAGTACTTTCTGTAGGCAAATCGAGGTACCACTGAAGCAAGAATACATAGAGATGTTTTAGAGAAAACAAGCAAGTAGTATTTAATATTTGATGAAAGAAGTCTAAAAGACTCATCAAGTTATCCATGCACAACACTGAGATACTCCCGTATAAACTGTATTCTTACCTACACAAGACATGTATGTTTCATACCTATTCAGCTATTGGGATGGTTATAACTCAGGAAGTCTCCCACACGGTGGTGAACCAATCCTCTAACAGCTACAAACAGGAGGGATGTTCTCATTGCTACACAACACAGGCCCCACACAGTCTTCAAAGCTTGGCTTGGCCCAGCACCCAGTCTCAGATCTTGCCTTTACTGTGATGTGACCACCTTCTCAGACCCAGGGCCTTCATTACTGTAACCCTGGGATTAGAGGATCACTGTCACAATTAGACCTCCATCCATTCTGACAGTTCAGTGTCAGGGCGGGCAGTCTGCACATGAGACACTCCTATGACTTCTCCCTGTCCACCACACTTTTCTTACGCCGAGGACAGTGAAGTTTTCAGTGCCACGAAGAGTCATCAGATCCCCTTGAGAACTTCAGATAAAAGACAACCTGGTGGTGAACACAACCACTCATTTTATCTCTGTGCAGCAGGAACAACACTATTATCAGGGACACACAACGGCCTGAAAATGTGCAAGTTCAAAAGATGAGAAATCAAACCACGTTAGGAGAGAAAGAAACAGATGCTAGTTATTGAAAATAATTCTTAAAGAAAGAAAATTAAATAAAGAAAAGTTTCTTGAAAGGTGAAAAAGACAGAATTGCTTATATGTGTTTATCAATAGAACAAACAGAATGTACATGAAGAAACACAGAGATGAAAAGCCTCTATCATGGCGATTTGTACAAGTGATGTTAAGGCTCCAAACTTGTAAGTTACACAATGTTTTTATTATTTTTATGCTAAAACAAAAAAGAAAACCTTACACTTGAAGTCAGAGAAGCTTTACCAAAAAAGTAAGCTTAATATTTAATTCCAGGAATGACCAAAGACCTAGATCCAAGGCAGGGCAAGGAACAGCCCTCTACAGAGCACTTCTGTCTTGTCTTAGCTTTTGTTCTGCATTTCCTTGGAAGATCATAAACCATGCAAATAACTTCTCAAAATATGTACATCATTTCTCACAGCAGTGTGCCTGCCCTTATAGGAAAGGCAGAAATGGAACTCATCAGTCAGAAATTAGGCCAATTTCCCACTAACATTTTCAAATTTCTTCACATAACACACCTTCAAGTTTTAGCAAATCTCAGCTGAATATATTTTCAGTAGCCTGGAACATTTCATATCACTGACTAGGCACAATCAGGGATGTAATTTACTGCTAACTTGCAATTTGCACCTGTCTATCACAGATTTCTGGACATGTCCAGCACAGTTCTGTAACCTAATACAGGAGAAAGCTAAGCACACATGCAGCTACAAGACCCAGGCCCAACTGGAGCCAGAGTCTCCAAGAAGGAAAACAATATGCAAAAATTTACTGAAAAATCAATCCTTTTCATATGTTGGTTCTAAAATATTGCTTGCTCTCTAAAATCTAAAGTATTATTCGCTAGATAAAGCGAATCTATGTATGATATCAAACACAAAGTACATTTTTAGGAACATAAACTAGTTGCTAATACAAACAAGGGATTTTGTTCTGCAAGGACTCTGAAAGATCTCATAGGAATCTTAGAACAATCAAATATTTTAAAAATATCTTTCAAAGTTTGGTTTCCCAAGGAAAAAGAGAGACAATTTACTGTGCAAACTTCACTAGTAATACTTCACAAACAGTAGGACAATTTCAGCTAATTTTGCTAGAAGTGTAGAGGTTCTTAAGATACATCTTTCATTGAAATTTGTTGAACAAAATAGGTAAGAGGAAAACACTTATTAGCAGGTTCCATCAACAGATAAAAGGTGGGTGGTGAATGGTCAGGCCAGGCAGATAAGGGAGACACAAATAGTTAGAAGCACTGTGGTGAGCAGTCAGAGACAAATGATGGAATTCATAGTACAGAGGTCTTTCAGCTACTTGCAATAGGTAAGCAAATTAAATCATGCTGTGCCCATCCAGGCACGGATTGCTCTGCGCCAGCTGACTCTGCAAACAGGTAACACACGACGTGCCGCAAGGTGAGGTGTATCACCTGTTCTCCCACTTCAACCTAAACCAACAGTGTATTTGTTAAACTACCCCCTACACTACTCTAGAAAAATACAAGGAAAAAGGACTCAAAAGAGAGAACCTGTGTGTCATTCCTTAGGATACACTGCCCGTATTCCACTATTTAAATCTAGCAAAGACCACATTTAAAGCATCAGCTCCTACTGAGATATGAACTGACACAGGCAGCAAATTCATAAGCAGGAAGGTAAATGGGTCTTGAAAAACTGAAGTTACTGTAGAGCACTCAATTGTTCAAACAGTTTAATCATCGAGCTTTTACCCTTGTTGATGACTAAAAATGCCATGTTCCTCATGGCTAATCACAGGCCCACTCTCTGTACCCTACACACAGACCATATGTAACCTTAAACTTACATCAAGACTATACTTAAAATAACAATCTACCTTATTGACACAGTTGAGATGACCAACAGCCCATGCCTGTATCATCCTACAGAAACCTCCACTAAAATCTTCATGGACTGACTTCTGGCACTTCAAAATATCATGTTATTGCTGATACTTTAAACTCGTTTAGCATAAAATTTTACTTCTAAATCTCTGCCATCTCTTTGGTGTACCTGAAGCTTTGTACATGTTAATAACAATGTTGACCCTCTGTACAAATATCAAACAAATAAGCATCATTCCAACAGGTAGACAGAATTAGTAGTGTTCAAAGTTAAGACAATCCTAATCTGTTTAAGCAGGTTCCCTTTTCAAGCACAAGGACAACTTGGTCAGTGGGAAGGTCTGCTGGACTCCAAATGTTTCAACAAATTCCTCAAATGATTAGGTGAGGTTCTCAGCTACTCTGCTCCTTTCCAGACACGAGCACAGCCATCTGCACTGGGTGGGCAGTTTTGCTTTAGCAGTGAAGACGGATGCCAAAAAATGATGGGGAAAAGTTGTTTACACTGGACTTCCACTTTGAAAAACCTCACCTAAACTTCAGTTTCATATTATTTCTCAGTCTTACAAAGGGCAATACAATAAAAAGCATCCATTTCTCCTCTCTTTTGTGACATATTTGTGGAAAGTGAATGAAAGGATTTCAAAGTACAGTGGAAGTTCCATTAATCCTTAAGAATAACAATGATACAAGGACTCTGCAAAAACATGCAAAGGAGTATCTGCCAGAAGTTAGATTTAAGTCTGATCTTTCTGAACATCTTTTCATAGAGTACAGGAAGTTATTAAAGGCCATGCAATAGGAACTACTTGCCAAAATAGCACACAGATACATCTTCAAAGGAAAACCGCTTCAGTGATGCTGGGAGTGCAGCACATGCATGTACCGCCTGGAAACGGAGCACCTGCTGCTGTTTGTGTCAAACAGAAACGTTTCCACTGATGTATCAGTTTTATCACACGGACTCCCCAATCCTGTTCAAAGCAGAGCACCAGCATTACTGTCAGGCACTTCATTTTGGCAAGTGCCAGCTAGTCAGCTCTTGGACTGTCAAGCGAAACAACTGCTGGTCTCATCCTGTAACAAAACCTGGTAAAGCTGTTGGCCTCCAAAATTCAGTACTGCCCATCAGAAAGACCCATCCGAGCTTTTTGATGGTGTACACAACTCTCACTTGGCAACTCAGTTGTTTATTCAGAAGCTGGGAAAGAAAAGACAGAGGACAGCTACTTGACTTTTCTGTCCAAGTTCTTTGCCCAGTATCAGCAGATTGTTCTCAACTGCTCTATCTGAAAACAAGTTTGGAGAACTTGTTGCATCGTGGCAACTGCAAATTACTTGTGATGCTGCCTCAAACACACACACGTAGAAATTATTCAAGATCCTAAGACAGTTTATCAACTAGAAGTTCCTAGAATGACTAACTGGATGTTATTTCTCCAACTATTATTGGATTTTAAAAGCAAGACTGTCATGTATCATAATTCTTAGAATTATTTCAAGTAATTGAAAGTTACATGCTAACACGAAATCCAGAGTTTTCCACGAGTTGTCCACCACCACATTTTTACTCACTAAAGCACTGGAAAATGTTCAATTAAAGCACTTAACCTGCCACTGGAATCAGGTAAGTCACTGCAAAATGGTCCTACTACTATTATTTAAATACACCACTGGAGTTCAAAGCAGTAGTTTTAAAGTTTATCAAACCACCAATAAGATAATGTGGTTGAATTTCAGGAAGGTAATATTAATCAGCAATAAGAAACACAAACTGCCTTCAAATATCTGAATGTGATAATTTTAATATTTCTTCCATGTACAGCTATTTCACGTGATCACCTCCCAAGACAAGCATTTTTAGACTTAGCTATTGCTTGAATGACAGAGTTAGTGATACATAGATCTAACAAGCACCTGTAAGCCATTCTCTCTTATATAACTTAGATGTATATTATGCAGCATCCTAAGATTCACATGAAGATTTATCAACATAAAAATTCAAGTTTTAACAAAAATACACAAAGCAAAAGCTTGACAATTGATCAGAAAGTATAGCCAAAAAAAGGGTAAGTGCTTGACTTAGGTGAGGACAGAAACAGGCAGGGGTATTGCATTTAGAAACTAAATCAGAATAGCAAGAATGCAAAAAGGCAAGAGCAAAATATGGTAATTGGATGAATAAAAAAAATAATAATTCTTTAAAAGAAACAACCATTAGCACATGTGAAAACACAACCATAAGTAAAAGAGGTTTTTATACCTAACTGTATTGTGACAGCTATCTGGAATTCCTGTATTTCCCACCTTAAAATAATCTTTTGCCAAACTGGATTCGACATAACCCTGGAGCAGGCTTTTATATCAAGTTCCAAAAGTAGAGCAGTTTGACAATACATCAGTAACATGTGGATGATGTACAAGGCTAGCACACGGGCTGTAAAACTGGCAGCATTTGGAATCTGCCGTCAGTCATAAGTGAACATCATTTGGGTATCCTGATTTTTTTCTTGCTATGACAAGAGTTGCCAGAAGTGCTACCAACAAAGCCTGACCATTTTTGCCTTTAGTAAACTTAGAAATGTGTTATTGGCAGTGACCAACGAGCACAGGTATGGATGCCTGGCAAAGCCTGTTTTCAGAAATTCAAATTCACGCTTGTTCAGATTTTCCTGTTAACTGTACAAAAGATTTTAGGAGTGGGTATCAATTAAAAAAAAATCTGTCTATATATGAATGCATGAGCTCTGATTTTGTTTGAGTTTTTTTCAGTTTCTAATATTCTCTCTAATGATTTTGGCTCTTCTTCACAATCCTAAACTTAAATTTATTCCCGCTTTGGAATTGATTTCAGATTAGGCAGTGAGCTATGCCAAGATGAACCTGGTCTCACCTCCAGGTACCAATCTCACCTGTATTTACTAGGACAACAGGCATTATGGGGAGACTTACGTTCTTTAGAGCAAGAGTAGGAACCCCTAATCCGGTCTAACATTAGCATGCATTTCAAAACATGGGGATCTCAAATGGAAAGGCTACAAAGTAAGCAAAGTAGTCCATATTTCATGTGAGCAAACAAAACTGGTATTTCTACTCCCAGAACTCTGAAATCAACAATACAAAAAGGATATCCTGTCCAGGAAGCCAAATACTTTAATTTGTATTATTCTCACTATGTTTAAAATTGTTTTTCCTTATTTTCACAAAGCCTTTAAAGGACTACAAAATTGAAGCTCTGTTCGTATTAGAGGCGAGCAAACCCCTGCCATTCAGAAGCCATTTCAGATCCTCCTTTCCCGTCTCCCACCTGGCACTGCCACAAACACACTCTTCCCACCTCAAGGCAGAGAAAAGTCAAAAGCTACAAAATCATGTATGAACACTTAGGAAACACAATTTTTAATGACGAATGATGTGTTTCCAAAACAGATTAGATTGAAAAACGAAAAATAAGCACTAGAAGTTCCTAATGACTTGTTTTCTCTCAGGCTACTTACAAACCCAGTCAGTCAAAACAGAGCAATAAAACAGCCTACCTTAGAAGTAATGCATTTGATAAGGATCAGCGCTAAGCACCAGATCAGTGCAATTCCCATTGGATCCCCCGGACGGCTGGAGCATGCTCTCCCCGGCGGCGGGCAGGGCTGCACTCCGAGCGGCGGGACGGGACGGGACGTGGCCGCGTCACTGACAGCGCGGCGATGAATGGCCCGGCCCGGCCCGCCCGGGGCTGCCCCGTCCGCTCCCTCCGCCCCGCCCGCCGCCAGCGCCGCGCTCCCCACCGGGAACACGGCAAGGGATAACACCTGATACACCCCAGTGAAATGACCACGGTTACATCCTTCCATCACATTTTAATACAGCAAAGTGTGCCAGACAGCAGGATCAAACTCCAGCAGTGAAAACTGGCCAGGAAAGATACTGAGGTGCTGGAGCGAGTCCAGAGAAGAGCAACAGGGCTGGTGAAGGGACCGGAGCACAAGCCCTATGGGGAGAGGCTGAGGGAGCTGGGGTTGTTTAGCCTGGAGAAGAGGAGGCTCAGAGGTGACCTCAGCACTGTCTGGAACTACCTGAAGGGAAGTTCCAGCCAGGTGGGGGCTGGTCTCTTCTCCCAGGCACTCAGCAATAGGACAAGGGGGCACGGGCTCAAGCTCTGCCAGGGGAAATTTAAGTTGGAGATCAGAAAAAAATTCTTTCCAGAGAGAGTAATCAGGCATTGGTATGGGCTGCCCAGAGAGGTGGCGGATTCACCATCCCTGGAGGTTTTTAAACTGAGATTGGACGTGGCACTGAATGCCATGATCTGGTAAATGGACTGGAGTTGGACCAAGGGTTGGACTTGATGATCTCAGAGGTCTTTTCCAACCCAATTGATTCTGTGATTCTATGAAAACACCTCAGGTAATTTAGGGTACTGCCTTGCCTTCAAATGCTATAAAGAGCCTGTTTCCAGCAGATTCCACCACAGTTAATATTCACAAGTTCACAGAGACTTTCACAGAATCACAGACTATTCTGAGTTGGAAGGGACCCAGAAGGATCATCGAGTCCAACTCAAGTCAATGGCCCACACAGGGGATTGAACCCATGACCTTGGCATTATTACAACCAAGTTTTAACCAACTGAGCTACCTGGAGAACTGTTATGAACTGCACTTCAAAACATATTTCCAAATTGTTTTTAGAGCAACGTACTACAAATAATGTCAATGAAAGAAAGTTAATGCACTGAATATGTGCAATCATTGAAACCAATCATCGTTCTCTAATCTCTTCTTTTGTCCAATAAATACCAGGCCATCCCTCACACTGTTTCTTGGCACTCACACTCGTGCCTGGACTGGCACGTGGCTTTGGTTCATTGCTCCAAGGGTTGAACTTGGTTTCAGACTTCCTCGCATTTCCCAGGGCTGGAAAGCAGACTAACCTTCCTCCAAGAGCACTGACTGGGCAGCCAAGTGGTCCTACGTGCTTGGTGCAGCTTTGAGATTCATTGTCATTATTGTGATTTTAAGCTGACAAAAATGTTTCATTTCAGAAATACAAAGAAATCTTAAGTAGTTTTTTTGGGAAAAAAAGGAGCTATAGAGGGAGAGAAAAAAGAATAGTGTGGGATATTGAGGAGTGTAAAAGGATGAAGTTGAATAACTGAAAAGATTCTGCTCTTCATATAACTTTTTATTTCACAAAGATCAACTCCAAATTCCAATATTCACACAAAACACAAAAGTTAGCACAGATCACTAAGTTTAGCACTGAGAAATTAATTTCCTCCCATCCACAGGAAAAGGGGACAGATGTTTACTGAACGAAGAAGATTCGGTACTGGGATAGGACTCGTTATTTTACATTACCATTCCCAGTATTTATGCTGACGGCCCCAGTTGCCAATTCCTACAGTTCCATTACATTCCAAACATGTATCTTTTGGTGCCCCCACCTCATTCCCCTGAAAACTGTTCAGATCAAGACCACAGGCAAGAACACTCTGAATGGATCTTCTGGTACCTCACTTAATGAATGCAGTACTCACCTAAAGGTCTGTCAAGTTCCACCCAAAGCACAAACTGTCACAGAGAGATTTAAAAACAACATTACCACCTCCAAACAGTTGACAAAGTTAAAACACCCTGACAATTAGTCTTAGTCACCACCACCAGTCAGATGTTACTTTAAAAAAACAAACCCACAACAAATGGCATTAGGCTATATTTGCATTAACAATTAGGCACAACCAAAGCAGATCAAAACACAGTTGCTGCCGAGATCATTACACCTCTACTATTAGAAGTCCAGGACTTCCAATTTTTTTTTTTTTGCAAGGCCATATTTACCCAAACTTTCTTAAACAGACTCTACCACAGGAGGTTCAAAGCTGCCAAAAATGACTCAATAAATGACCAAACCTGTACAACCCTAGTAAGGATTAGAGCATGACTGATGCACACAATGAGTGGAATGATTTTGTTTCTTTTGGAAGAAACCTAGTTAGCACATTCCAAAATCTCTCTGAAAAACAAAACAAATGGGCACAATAAACAGTAACAATGAGGTTATTTGCTTCAAGACTGAACTCTCCTCCAAATAAAGCTCTAACCTAAATAGCCTTACACACTGAAAGGTCAAGCATTTCTCTCTGTCACCACTATTTTCAATCCCTGACAAGTCTTCTGTTTTCCTGTCTCAAAACACAGGATGGTGTTCTTGGAGTGTGGATGGTCTTATCCAAAGTGCATGGAGGAGCAAGACTCTTCCACCAGTTTTACAAACACATTACCTTAGAAACCACAGCTATACAGAGTAATCATCCTGTCCTCTTTTGTCTTCCACCATTATACGGTTTAATTAAGAAGCCTCGTCTTACTGCAACTTTTCTTAAAGCTACTTCTCTTACATAAGTTTAATACCAGAACACTGAAATGAAAACATTTGCCCATCTTTTAGGCACCACTACAGCACTATTTGTTTTAATTATGGCTTGCAAATGGAAAGACTTTTGGAAATACGATTCTGAATTTGAAGACAGAGTAAGATCAGAAAGTGCACTGGTTTGCTCAAGAAGTATAAGAAATCAACACAGAAGCTAAAGTGCTTCTTTTGGGGAAAGTACTGCTTTGAATAATCCATTAACAATTCCAAGGTGAAAGAAATGACATTTTACAAATATGAGCAAGAATATAACAAGTACAGTAAACCCTCAGGTAGAGGACAACATAAAAATAAGGCAGTACTAAATTCCTTCTGTGTAATACTACCTCAGTTCTGCGAGTGCAATCAGTGACATCACCATCAGTCTCAGCTTCATCTTCAAACTAAGACACACACCAGAAACAACAGCTATCATACACTGCATTGCATTTTTAAAAATTAAGGAAGTTCCTCAGGCTGTTGTGTTTTCTTTTCTTTTTCTTCCCTGCTTTTTGGCAAATTCCTTTTCAGTTTTTCTAAAATCCATTTTCTCAATGCCTGCAGAGGGATCATGTTTCAAGGCAAAATTTACAGTATTTAACACTCAACTATAGAATACAAGTCTAGTTCCTCTGTCCTTACCGTCACCTTAAATGGACAAGTGCAATTGCTGTCTCTTACCATTTCCAAACAAAGATAGATAAATATCCCAATGACTTTAATGTAACCTTGATGATATGCAGCACTGTAGATACATCTAAACAGCCAAAGGCAAGTTTCACTACAACTTGTGCATTTGCTGAGCAAACTCTTCTGCGCAATTCCTTGTAAGACAAACATTCATTATCAATACAGCAGAAAGCACGTGGGGTCTTGTAACAGCTGTTACAAAGATTCCAGTAATAAAATTACTACAGATACCAGTTTGCTCTCATTGTGGAACTGGGATCACAGGGGACCAGTTTCTACTGATTCAAAGTAGTTCCCCCATTAATATGACATGATGACTTGTAAGGATCCAATTATTTCCATATACACTCCCAGAGATCTGCAAGCTCCATGTGAAAACCCATTATTTCCTATTATGTACTCCATTGTTTGAAGTATCAAATACTGGATCCCAGTTTTACTTGCGTATTTCTAAATATCCATCTCATCCAATCCTTTTCTATTTTGTTTTATTTTACTGAAGTTCATCAGCCCTGAAGAATGACTCAAGGCTGCTTTACAAACCTCAGTATCTACTGTATGTCCAGAACTGTCTTTAAATGCTCCATCCCACAAAAAACCCATTTCAATAGCCCTGACAGGAAATCCAGAGCTGAAGCAAGAGCATGACATTTCTCAGACACTTTTGGGTCTCACATGACACTCCTGTGTAAATGTTGCAGGCCTTCACAGACCTCCATCACCACAAGAGTTTTTATGCTAAAGTTTAAGGCCTACTGCTGATCACTCCTGCTTGCCAGACTGACCTTATTTCATGTGCATGCACTTGTACACCTGGCCCAGAAAAGAGATCTCCATGGAGTCTCCTTTGCCCTTCCAGAACAGGCACAGAACAGAAGTTTATGGCCCACTGATATCTGGGATACACTCCTGACTGGCCTATTACTTGCTGTGGATCACTCAGGCAACTTAATTGTATTTACATTAACAGCATGTAATGACAGCAAAGCCTATCATTTACAAATTCATCAACATGTAGTGAAGGAAACTCCCAACTCACTTCTATCTCTTCTTTGCTGTTCTCCCTGTCTCATTATGTATCATGTGCGATCTCTCTCTCCAGCAGACTTCACTAACAAAGAATAATTAAATGGTACTCTTGTAACAAGTGTGGGTACCTATTGCTGAGGGCAACCCAACCACTAAATGCTGCACTCAAGGGAACAAAAGAGGAAAATAAACCATTATTTTGGCAGATACTGAGAGCAGACCTTTTAGAATTTGACAATGTATACACAATAACCAACTTTTACAAATGCTACTTCTGCTTGTCTTAACTTAAAAAGTTATCTAAGCATTTTACTTTCATTTCAGCTTCTTATTTAAATGATTTGCCATGTTAGCCTATGTTGCAACTAGGTACAAGATTCCAACAATTCTAGCTGCTTATTAACAAAATCATAGAATCATTTAGGTTGGAAAAGACCTTTACAATCA
The DNA here is from genome assembly GCF_047495875.1 of Pithys albifrons albifrons. NCBI lineage: Eukaryota > Metazoa > Chordata > Aves > Passeriformes > Thamnophilidae > Pithys > Pithys albifrons. The sequence goes on along the minus strand of NC_092461.1, from coordinate 64,276,737 downwards.
TCAAGTCCAACCATTAACCCAGCACTGCCGAACCCACCACTAAACCACATCCCCAAATGCCACATCTACAGATCTTTTATACACTTCCAGGGATAGTTATTCAATCACACAAGGCTCCATGTCAGCTGGCAAGCAATAAGCAAACATGAAGAATTTAAGGAAATTAGCAAAATGCACCTTCATGACCACATACAAATCACCATTGCACCTAAACTCAAAAGGCTGGTTGATTTTAAACCAAGAGCTTAGAACTCCAGAACATGAACTTTGAAAGTCAAGGATGGCTACAGATCCAGAAGGTGGCATTTAGACACATCCTTAAAGACCATTTTTTAGTTTTAAAAACCTTCCATTTCAGTCCTCAGTAAGACTGAAAACAAGAGAAACCCCCATTAGAAAAGACAAACTCAATGAATGAAAGGAAGCCACAAACTTGGATTTCTGCACCATCACCCATTCTGTAAGTTTTCTATTGCTCCTGCTGTGCAGAAATAGAGAACTATCAGGATCATCCTGTGTGTACTGCATTTCCCAAAGGGGTAAGAGATAGGCTCTATTTTATAAACAAATCACATAAATCTTTGCCAAAGAAAGCACATTATTAAACATGGCATTTTTCCGACAGCTGTTTTAAACCTTTCATCTTATTTGCTCAACTTCATGATTTTGCAGGTTAACAGAATGGACATGTAACACTGAAAAAGGCAAAAACTTACCTATCTAAGTTGACTGATGGGTAAAAACACATTTTCAATTTCCTTACATAGTTTAAACATCTAGAAACAGATTACTTCTTTCTAAAACTCTTCTTTTGCAACACACATTAAACACTCTCAGTGCCTCTCAGTACTCTGAACTTCAGTTCTCCAGCTAGATGTGTGTTCATAACAAGTGTTATATGGTACAAACTGGCACAGCGACAAAAATCCAATTTATATTATTTAAATGTATAATGGTATGTTCTTTGGAGAAGCTCTGAAATTTACTTTGTTATGTAAAACAAAATCATCAGAAGATTAACTGAAGTTCTACAACACAGTATTCTTTCTCTATTTTATCCAGACACCTGTTTTCACAAGATGTTTACTTACTGTTGCATTCTAGGGCCTTTAAATCCACTGAACCAGAATTTCTGCTTCTCTTCAGAGAGGAGATTTTGGAAGGAAGTTATACTCCACATTTACCAAACCCTCTTTTAAGAAACAAACAAAGTATAAAAAAAGATGACAGCCTATATGGATGTATTTGTCATGTGTTATTGAGGAAATATTTATTTTTTAATTGTTGGATGTAGTGAGGCTTATCACCTTGGACAAAGAACCACCTTGACACACTCATACAGATGCTCAACCAGGACTGGTCTGCATCAGCCTGTGCCTGCCCACACTTTTTTGCAGACCCTGTCATCTGCTCATTCACAAAAGCTCTGCTGCACAGCAAGAAACTGGGCCAATTCCAGAGTTCAGTAAAAATGCCTTCATCTGTGATTTTGAAGAGTTAAAAAATGGCACCACTGTCACAGGGCAAAGCTCCATCCGGGTCTCAAGGCTGCAAATCATCCAGTACAGACAGACTTCTGAAGGTGAGATGTGAGAAGCTGCGTTTTGCTGCTCTGAGTTACTGTTTCACCACTAATACACCTTCATCAAAGACTGAATGGTATAATGGAGGCAAAAAAGAGTCATTTCAATTCCCAGATACTTCATAGTGCAAGTAACCTGGCCATGCAAGTGAAAACAGATGAACAGTAACAAGTGACAAGAAAAGCTACCAATGCTTTTGATTTTGTAATAAAACATTTATGTTCTATTTCTAAAGCACATCCTTTGAACAGTGAAAGATCAATTTACTGTGCTATATTTAACTGGGAACCTAAATAAAAACCATTGAGTTTAGAATCTCACAGAACACATCACAACACTGGAAAAGAAAATTACAGAACTTTAAGTCACAGAAGTTGCATCTTACAACTCTTCATAAATTATCTACAGAAGACACAAAGAACACAACAAGTGTGTCCTCTACATTCAAGGCTTAAGCTCTTTTCCTTGGAGAGAAGCTTTCCCAGTCACTTTTATGCATCTATGAACACTACTACCTCACCTGGGCAGCTTCAAAGCTTCCAGAAGTGTCTGTGTGGAAAGGGGGAGCACAGGAAGCAAACCAGGCCCACCCAGACAGCAGCTCCATGTATGGATTTCCACAGATGTGTCTGTCTCATGGAGCCAGAGAAGGCAACGCAGGGCAAGGAAAGAAAGCTGAAAGGCACAGAGGCAGGGACAGGGTGGGCTGCTCCTTCTGACTTGCTCCCTAAGCTTTTCTCTCAGTCACATGTGAAAATGAAACAGAAATAAATACAATTAATAAAAACAACTAAGAGCTTCTATTTGACTAAGTGATGGGTAATCTCCCACAGCTATGAGGGCTAACCTTCCTCTAAGCCTCAGTTCTTGTCTAGCAAGTTTTCTGTAATCCAGCACTGCTAAAAGCTACTTTTAACCCCTTCATACAACATTCCAATTGACTTGTAAAAAGCATCTGAAGGGCAGTTTACACAAAATTAAAATACTAACACCTCTCAAGACTCCCCAAGCAACCAAGCCTCCGTTTACTATAAGCAGGTATATATGCAAAGTTTTTCAATTTTCAAATCTGATGTAAAAAAATTTAATAATTCCCACAGAAAAACAAACAAAAAACAACAAATAAAAACACCCAAACATTTCAGCACTTCCCTAGGCACACTAGCATAGGCTAAAGCTCCGAAACTATCCTAAGCATTAAAAAGGCAGCAATAAAATCATCTTTGTTTCTGGTTCCTTGATAGCCATTACACAAAAATACGTTGCCAAAAAAGATTGCATTTCGGGGGGGACTGGAAGTTTTACATTTGTAAATTAAGCAGAGATAGCAACAGAACATCCGAAATAAATCAGGTCTGGCTTTCATGCTCCTTTCCATGATTATTTCCATTAAAATAGCTGAAGGACTACACAGGACAAACACTGAAACTGGTTACACAATTTGCTGTCAAATAAAGAAATCAATATAGTATTTCATTTATAATATGATGGCAAATGAAAATAATACCTAACTTAAAGAGTTATCACAGAGTTTATAAACAATAAAGAGATTCAAAGAAAAACCACATTGGCCATGCCCAAGCAGTTCACAAAAAGGCAATGCACAAAACTGAAAAGCAACACATAGTTTATGAAATACAGAAAAGGTTAAGAGAAGTTACACTGACCAACTACATCCAACTTCTTTCACCTCAAAACAACCCAACAACAAAAACACCAAAAAAACACCTAAAATTTCAAGCTTAAAAAAAAGCCCCAAACAAACACAAAAAAACCTCCAAACCCACACATAAGCCCAAACCATTGGAGGAATTACAGTTTTTGCTACAATGCTCTTTCTAGAGAAAAATCTGTACTGAACACTTATTTCAGAACTTGCTTATCCACCATACTCTAAAATGCTTTTGGCCTTCAATGGGTTTTCCCAAGAACTAATTAAAACCTACGCCCATTAAGGCTCAACTGCCCAATTTCAGCTGCACTCCCCAAACCTGGAGAGGCTCTAATGAGACAGGAAGCTGAAAACCCGCCTTCCACGAGCCACAGCTCAACACAGTTGCCACTTCAACACCTTCCCTCACTTTCCAGACTGTAATAAGTCACTGACAGCTTCCCACCTTTTATTTTATTAAGCTACCAATACAACCCTGTTTTACATGTTTCCAAATTCTCCTTCACTGACCTGTAGCAGATGCAAATTTCTTATAGTGAATGCTTTAAAAGCTTGCTAATGAAGTCTAGTAAGGGTATTTTGATGCAAAACTTGTGTTTTATAGACATTTACACAGTTGTAAGCGTGCACTTGTTGCCTTTCCTTAATACTCTGTCAGGATGTGGGTTCCAACAATCCGTATGTCCACTTTCCATCAAAACCCAAATTACTTATTTCAGCATTTCCCCCACAACAGATAAAGCTGACCCTGAAACAGAGAGAGCTTTTTAGTGTTGTGCCTCCTGTCTGCAGTGCTGAACTGGAAAAGACTGCTGTGTTTGAGACTGAAATACACTGAAAATGCTCAGCCTTCAATTACAGAGATGTCAGTGTAAGATATATTTTCCTGGATACAAAGAAAGAGGATTTGTTTTTATTTGGTTTGGATGGGGTTTATTCTAATACATCAGCACTAAGAAAGAGGTAGCTGACAAAGGAACAGAAGAATTACAAGCTCAAAACTAATATAAAAAAATTCCCAGGCAAAAAATGCTATTTGGTTGCACTCCCCTGCTAGGGGTAGGCATGGAAGGAGGCATGGAACAGGCATACAAAGAAAGTGTTCTATTAATAGAGTCAAACATTTTTTATACACTTCACAGCTGACACATTGACATAGAAGAAAGGTGAAAAGTTAGAGGAAAAGATTTAGGGACTTCTTCAACTACAACTAATATCCTTCTACAGCCTTCTCAAAAGTTCTATACCCTTGTACAGAGTTCCCATTATTCAACCTGATTGTGCACTTCATCACAGTTACAACATTCCAAGATCCTCTACAATTGAAAAAACACTTTCAAGTAATTTTTCTTACAGGGATTTAACCTCCAAACTTAATATGCCATTTTTGAAGGTAACAAGATGCTACTTTCATTGTCAAGTCTAACATTAAACAGAAATTGAATTAAGAATCTAGCATAGAAAGAAAAAGTATTTCAACAGGGTTCAAAATATCTACATTTGTAAAATTACATTCCATTTTCATTTTACTTGGTTATCCTGCAGGGATGCTGAAAAAAGTCATACAATTATTATATTGTTTCTTAAAGAAGCAAGAATTGTAGCAGTCCCACCAAGAATGTTTATCTCTGAAGCTCCTTGCCACCCACTGGACACCTGTCAGTTTTGGCACTGGCCTTTATGTGCCCATGTAAAGAAGATTTTACATGGCATAGCCCTCTCCTGACCAAATTAGGCTACCCTCATCTGCATTGACATCAGTGCTCACAATTTTGGAATCTCATCGACAGAAATAGCTTTATCACAGGGCCCAGCATACAAATTAAGCATCTGTATAGGGCATGCTGAACTTGAGGAACTGATAAAAAGCTGTAGTGGAAAAATCTTAGCATATACTTTGAAGCTGTATCTAATTAAGGCAACAGTTATCGAATTGGGGTGAATTTATTATTTGAAATCTTGGTGTTAGCCTGCTTGCTGTATTCTCTGCACACAAGCTGGTATTAAAACCTTTCATTTCAACCAAGAGCCCTAAACAGTAGTTTGGTAGGTGTTCAAGGTATACAGAAATCACACAAATTTTTGTTACCAGACCCCTGTTTTGTTCTTCAAATTCGGCATCACTAAATCATCCTGTTGTTCTGCAAGAAGATGTTTCAGCTTGTTACAGGATTATCTCCAGTACTAATTTTATGCTGTCTGCATGACAAACTAAAAATACCAAGACATAATTAATTTCATTAATGTTATATGACTTAGGCAATGGAGGGGAAATCTGGTATATTGGATCATAATTTCCTTGCAAATGTAGTGAACTAATTTTACAGAGGCACTTTTGGAAAGAAGCAGAAAGACAAAACTATTAAGCTACTTAGGCAACCTCTGAAACACATTTGGAAAATGAAGAAAGAGAAAAGAGGAGTAACTTGTATGACTGTAGTGAATTCCAAGCCTCTCACTGTTATGTCAGAGCTGGGAGTTCACAGACCAAAAGGTGTCCAGCACCACTCGCTCCACTGTCCAGGGAAAAGGAGGATCTGCTGTCAGTTCCTTCTCCAAACATGATGGAAGACAGACATGACACTCAATATAATTTAAGTCTTTCTCATTTTATGGAGAAATGTCAATACTTACGGAAATGTAGAACAAAAGAATAGCAGAAAACACGAAAAACATTCTTTGCTTTACAAGTTACTGAATATGGATGTCATTGCTCCTGAAGGAGACAGCACTGGAGGTGCAAAGACTACTCCCAAAGGTGTAGCTAGAAAACACAGAAAGAAACACAACCCAGCCTGTCGTTCAACTTCCATGTTTCTCTGGAGATCCCATGTGGAGCCAACCTGTGACACAGCAGAACCTTGCTTCCCATGCTACAAATCAATCTACCTCCAACAAAACTGCCCCAACTTCTTCCTTATTGCTTCCTACACAAATTGTCCTTGTGCCTTGAACCAAAATTTTCCACGTGCAATCAAATAACTCACTCTCATTGTTGAGTGTCCTCTTCCGCATCATATTCCACCAAATAAAAGTGTAGGAGAACAGGAAAAGAAAAAAAGACAGCACATACTGTGGCCAACCCATCAGCCTGATCAAGGTCCTACTGCATGCCACTCCAGAGAACTCCTGCTTGAAAACACCAGGGAAAAGTCCAACTCTTGGTCTTTCATTTACTTTCAAATTGTGAACAGCAAAAGGTTTTCAAATCCTCAAAATCACCAGCTCATTTTCAACATTGAACCTTTTATTCTGCTCCGGGATATACAAGTATTTCTATTAAGTAGTTTTTGTTTCTTTCAAGAAAGGTTCAGGTATGTCCTTCTAAACAAGCAGTACAATCATTTTGGAAAATATCCTGCACTGAAAGGTACACAGAGCAATAAACCATTAGCCAAAATAGTCAGCTTATTATAACCCATACTTACAATGTCCTTAAATTTAAGCTGACCCTCAAAAGCTATGTCTTTTAAAAAAGGATTACTAGCTCATTTTAGCTGAATTCTCCTATAGCATTTATTGAACAGACCAAAAGTAAGATTCCATTCTGGTTTTCCACAGAATTCCCAAGTCAATTTATGCACATAGGTTGCTGTTCCATGTCATAATTCTTTACCTAAAAAGTGAGAAGTCTGAAATGGCAATAGGCTTCACATACTGCAAAGGGCTCAAACTCTGAAGGCACAATTAATTTCCTCAGTGGCTTCCCTAAAGCATTTTATCAGAACTAGTACAGCACTTTGCAGGTTGCTGCCCAAAGAAGCTGTGGATGCCCCATCCCTGGAAGTGTTCCAGGCCAGGTTGGACGGGGCTCAGAGCAACCTGGTCTAGTGAAAGGTGCCCCTGCACATGGCAGGGGGGTTGGAGTGAGATGATCTTTACAATCCCTCCCAACCCAAACCATTCTGTGACTCCATGATAATTATTGATCCTGGCACTGGGCTGGGGTGTGAGGACGAGAGCCCAAATGTCAGTCCTGCACACCCAATCTAAGACTGCTACAATTGTATTCTGCCATTTTGTTTTAATCATACATGGCCATGGCCCTCACATAAGCACAGCTCCCCAGCATAAACGTCTTCCTCTTTCGGGAGCAGGTGGAGGAGAGGAAGACGGCAGGAGAGGCAAATCACATCAAGAACTCACATCAAACACTTCACAAATGAGAAGGATCCAATCGCGATCTAGGAAAAGCTCCACTTACACATCCACACTAGTAAGCAATTACAAGATGGAAGCACGAGAAATATCTTTTTCTCCAGAGTGGTATTTAACTGCCTTTTAAATACACACAATCCTTCATTCTTCTTAGACAAAAACACAAGGAATGGCTAAAATGCTTCTCATAACAAAAGCAAGTACATTTTGTGCAATAAAGGAGGCAGAGGTTTCCTGGAAAACATTAACAAAATTAAAGCCCCACAGTGCACTGAGGTAAGGATGTTAACATGGATCGCACAGGCAATCCAAATACATATTTCCCAAATGCTGTGGGAAATTCCTAAGAGAAGAAAAGTTCAGTCACAGTTTTTTTGTTTTCTTTCAATTGAAAAAGACCCAAAACAAAACAGAAAACAACAAACAATAACCAAACTATGAAAGTCTATAGGTCAGAACATACTTTACTTACATAATTTACCAAATTAGCTACAAACTCTACTTTCATCTCAGAGGCAACTTCTGCTATTTTAAGATATAAATTACATACATAATTCATAATTTCTAATAATAGAAAAAAAACTAAAAATCTATTTCAAAAATTAATATATTGAAAGTGTATCAAACAATAGAGCAATAAATCTTTATATGAACAAATACACTCAAGCATATAAGCTATATTAGGAAACAAATGCTCAAATTTAAAGCAATTATTAACCAGAAAGTCCCAACTTTATACAGGAAGCAGTACAATACAAAAAAATAATTATAGCAGTTCTGTAAACTGATTAATTTTTATCTTTCTACCCCTGAGATACTTACACTATTCCCCAAACAACTGAACTTTCTACACTGGACTGGCTGCTTCTATTACCTCCAAACCCAAAAGTTAATACAAATCTTTAAAACTCATGGGTTTAGAAGTTGTCTGAAGTTGTTTCCTCCAGTCACACAATGCCCACAAGGGTTATAAGCACTGCAGTACTTAGGGCCAGGCAGGGCCAGGGCGTGAGCCACAAAGCAGCCTGTCCTAAGAGAGCAACTTCTCAGTTCACGCCAAAACGCCTTTCACCCTGAAAAGTTAACACTGTACAAGGCTTTGAACCCATCAGCCACAAGAGTTACTGCAGAGTATTTGAGAGCCTCCTTCTTTACAATAATTACAATGAGACTAAACACTGCTTAATTAAGTTTCCTGGTTTAATAAAAATAATTACTCAATGTTTTAAAAATCTGCAGGTATAGGGCAGTTTATCTGACACACCGACCCCTCTCATCACCAAGTTATGGCTTGTGTTTAGTGGCACCAGACTGATGTAAGTGCTCTGAGCCCGCCCTGAGCTGAGAGCCCGCAGCGCTGGCTGTCCCCGTGTGCGCACAGGGCACAACACCCAGCACGGGCACCGACTTGCAACTCAATGCATGGGCATTGTGAGATCTTCCTTTTATTCCCTAATTTTGCAGAGCAGATTTCAATGCACCAGTCAACTCCCAAGAAGGACAAGAATGACTGATCAGCTGAACTCCTTTCCCAGCTCCAGCCTCCCTCATTCCATGGGCCTGTGGTACAGCAGCCTCACTGTCCTTCAGCTACCACTGAAACCAAGATACTCTACTGCTTCCTGAATCCAGGCATGTTGTGCAGGAGTGGGATAAGCTCATACAAAGGCAAGGTTCCTGAAGAGAGGAACTAGAGTAAAAAAAAAAAAAAATATTTTTGCAAGTAAGTACCTATTACTGTATGTTGGAACAGACCACAAAAACACAGCTTTGATACCAGAATTGCAACTTCTCCAAGGCTTAGAAAGGCAAATCTATTATTGTATTACAGAAAAATATGGTTGTGTTTTAGAGAAACAGCAAGTATCTGTGAAGTACACAGAATGAATTCGGTTTGCATCAAGCAGTATGTTTTCATGTTAATGCTTTTCCCTTTTTTTTGAAGAAAAAAATAAAGACAAGTAGAATCTAAAAAAATTCTTTGAATGCAAACTTATGAAGGTCACAACAATATCCCTCACAAAACCAGTTGAAGGGAAACTAAGCTTCTTTCCACTGGCAGATGAAACCAGCTGGAAATTCTCATGATGTTTTCATGGAAATCATTCCATATAAAATGGAATTCCACATATGAAACTTAGCAAGTAGCTGGCAGCCCCCAACCTTCTTTCTCCCTATAAATTAAATCACATCACAAACCCTTCAAAAGAGAAATTTAACTTTTATTCTCTAACCAAGTATCACAGCATATTTATTTATTTTACTTTAATTTTTCCTAGACATTTTGAACCATAAAGCATGTTCGGCTGAACACCCCTGATGGATTACTTTGCTATATTTTCCCCTAACAACTATGTATAAATCATGCGCCATAGTTTGAGAGTTTTCCTTTAAAACTGAAAGGGTGGTAATTTCAAGTTAACTGCCAGTATTTTTGTTATTTCAAACATAAAGGGTGAAATGTAAGAAACCTAACAAACTGAACAGAAAGCCCCCTTGCTGCACTGCAGATAAGACGAAAAATAGGTGAGAAAGCTTAACATCAGCATTACTTATCATTTTTGTTTGCTCTTAAGACAGAAAAAAAATGGGAGGTGGGGGAGGTCTCAACAAATCTTTGAGACAGAAATATAACTTTCAGTGAACCATATTTGGACTTGGGTAGTCATCGCCATCTCCCCCCACCCCCTGTTACATTATCTATTTGACAGTTTCTTTACTCGGTTTCAGCTCTATTGGGTTTCACTTACTAATTTTTCCTTGGACTAGCAGAAGTACAACCAACCCACTTATTTCTGAAGAATGTACCTAAATGTACCTCAGGCCCTAAGAAGATGACCCATCCAATAGTGCTACTGAGATGCTCTTCCCTTTTATCCTGCCTGTGCAGTGAAACCTTAACAAGGTCTGCAAACAGCACTAGTTCACTAACCAAGAACTTAGAAAACAGGACACTGAGGAACCTCCAGCTTCAGTGAGGCATAAGAGCTTCTCCTGAAATATGATGAGCAAACATTTTGCAAAGCCAGAAGAATAACCCAACTCTGAGAGCTGTATAAATGTGTTCACTAAGGAGGAAGACAACAATATTCACAGGCTTTTCTTTTGCTGCCACTCATGACAATTAACTGCAGGCAGGAGCTGAGCATCACCACCACTTGATTAATCCAGAAGAAACCTGGGCTCCACTTCACAGTTCACACAAACAGGGAACCAGAAGAGAGGCCAGGCACACTCTCTCAACAAGGAGACTATTTTTTCACCTCTGACTGACAGTTTCCATTTTGGCATGGATATGCAAGAGCACACCAGTTTGGGCAAAGTTATTAAAATTTCCCTACATTTATCCTCTAAACTGCCAGATTTCTGGAAATCCTTCAGACAGCAACTTAGTATCATGCAGTGTATCAGCACATTCTGGACACTGAGATCATTTGATACTACAAAGTCTAGAACTGACTCTGAGCGGATGAACATGGGAACTGCCTCCATATATGCGCTAAATCTGTGCATGCCAAAGCCTGCTACGTGTGTGCACGAGGCTGCTCTGATTCCTTCAGTCCTTCTCCACCAGAGAATGACTAATTTCCCTGATATGCATATGCATCATTTCAGTGTCAGGAAGAGACCTTTCCTTTTCAAACTGCAGGTGTTGTTAAATTCCATCAGACGAAATCAGCATCAAACCAGTGACGGCCCTTTAAGTGAACACAGTTCCTGGGATACCTGGTGTCAATCCATGTTCCTGAAAAAATTATGGACAGTGGAGAGACACATGGCAGGAGGAAGGTAATTCTGTTCTCTACGACATTTTTTGTACCTATAGTCAAAACTGATGGGCAAGCTACCAATAAGTATCCAGCACTAAAGCATCAAAGTCTGATCAGATCAGAAAAAAAAAGAAATTAATAACTAAAGCCAATGCATAATGTCAAGCATTATACAGATTCACACCTTAAGATTTGCAAATAGCCAAGAACTGTAATACCTCTAAAACAACAAATCAGTTCTGTAATTATTACCAGTGAAGTAACAGGCCCATTTTATCTGTTGATATAAAGGGATAATTCAGTACCTGTAAAGATGGTTTAATCTTTAGCAAAACTGATACAACTATCTTCGGTATCTCAATTTAGGTATCTTTTAAACCTAAAACATCGTTCTGAAGTGTCACAATGACACACCCCACCACCCCCCCCCATTCGTGTCTCAATTTCTGCAGAACACCAACAGCCCACAACTGAACTGTCACATCACAACGAGGCCCTCCAAGTCGTCAAAAGCTGCCAAATTACAAAGGTGTGTGAAAAGTTTACATTAGGTTCTTTATTGTGCTGGGAAAAGAATACCTTGTCTGCTGATGGAGCCGAAATAATTAATCCACACAAAGCCTCCTTCATTATAGTCAGGCATTAACTACTGAGGCTCTTTCCATTCCCTGGGCAGCCCTGAAACAGAAGATCCTCAAACTCTCTTAGAAATCCCCTGTCAAGTGACTCTTTTCAGGAATAGCACAAACCCACACCAAAGTACTACTAGAATAATATACTTGGTTATAATGTAATGTCTAAGATAAAACCCTATTTTAGAAAGCATAAACCACCTGAATATGTAATAATCACCCACCAACATCTATTAATGTTTGTAATTTAAAGGCATTAAAATACAACTTCCACTCTTTTCACCCACAGAAAAAACACTAACCAAAGGTAATTGTTACAAAAATACTGAGAATTTCATGTGAAATCTTAAGTTACTGAAAACATGCAAGCTTGAAATGAAAATGAAAAAATAGGGGCTGAATTTAAAAAAAATGCCCCCCATTAATATGAATAAAAGCCTGGGAACAAAAATTTGTATTCCAAGAGCTGCAATTATGATCCTTCACCTATTGTACTTGAATGAAATCAATAGATACAATAATAATTTTTATTTGCTATGACGCACAAAGTATCTTTTTTTATCCAATTACTTAAATCATTACTATCTGCAAATATAATGAATGCATTGTGTATTGTATAACAGGCATAATAATGGTTAATTTCCAAGAAAACAATTTAACCAGTTCATGTGAACTTGGAAACTCTTGAGGCAGTAAAAAATATTCAAGCTGCATGGAGAGCTATTAGATTTGTCAGTAGAGATACAACTTCTGGAGTGCTGCTCTGTAATCCTCCAGTGCACAGCCTGCCTTTATTCCAGGCAATCCCAGGACAGGTAGTACTACCCATAAAACCAGTTACCTCACTCCTCCAAAAAATAAATAACACAGACCCACCAAAAAACCAGCCTAGAAGTTCACTTCTGAAGAAAACATTTTTCACTTACCTGCATACCCCAAAAACAGTTTTCAGAAAGACCCAATACTGAAAACATTCCATAGGTCTGGTCTTCCAGAAGAGACCTTAATCCCCAGCTTCTACAGCTTTTGTTCTTCCTGTCAGTTTCTTACAATCGCACCTTCCTTGCCAGTAGGTGAGGCACCGCAAATTCTTAAGTAACTGACATAATTCCCAACGACAAATCACCTCGAAGGCCAGACAAAGCTGATTAAAAAGATACAGCACATCCATACCAGCTCCATTGGAATGCGTGGGAGGAACTGACATCGGTGCCAACACATTTATGTAATGTGGTCAATGCTGCAGATTTTCAAATGCTTGAGTCATCAGCTGGATTTGGAGATACACATCACAAAGCAGCTGGTAAATTAAAGAAGAACCCTCCAGGTGGTGTTGTGTGGATTTTAACATGGCGAAACATCAACAACGTGCTGGGATATCTACCATAGGGAACACCTAATTTTAAAAACCTCGATGACATATTCCACCATGGGTTAATTAGAATTAGTTTGCACCCTATGGCCCCAAGAGCCTCTCATAGAATACTTAAAACTCCTTAATCATCTTTAAGAAGGCACCCTTTTGCCATAATATGATCTATGGCTGAAGAACAATTTCAAATTTGTAATCCCAGAACTTGTCCATCCACATACAGCATTTTCAAATGCCTTTATTTGTTGTTGAAATGTGTGCCTGTAAATGCCTGACAGAGAATGAATATATGACCTCTCAAGAGAAACCAGAAGGCTACACTTGGGCCACCTTTTGTACCCTTACAACGAATCAAAGGACACAAGCAAAGAATGCATAGTTCTTAAATACCACTATATAGGAACTCCTATCTCAAATACTTGAAACATCAACCCATGAACAATCCCCTGCTCCCTAAGCATTTTCTTCCTTTTAAATTACAGGCTCAGCTATACCTTTTGCTTGTCATTCCTACTAGTTTTACACATTCCAACAGGTTTTTTCTCCTGCAACAAGGCTGGTGAAGGGACCGGAGCACAAGTCCTATGGGGAGAGGCTGAGGGAGCTGGGGTTGTTTAGCCTGGAGAAGAGGAGGCTCAGAGGTGACCTCAGCACTGTCTGGAACTACCTGAAGGGAAGTTCCAGCCAGGTGGGGGCTGGTCTCTTCTCCCAGGCACTCAGCAATAGGACAAGGGGGCACGGGCTCAAGCTCTGCCAGGGGAAATTTAAGTTGGAGATCAGAAAAAAATTCTTTCCAGAGAGAGTAATCAGGCATTGGTATGGGCTGCCCAGAGAGGTGGCGGATTCACCATCCCTGGAGGTTTTTAAACTGAGATTGGACGTTGCACTGAGTGCCATGATCTGGTAAATGGACTGGAGTTGGACCAAGGGTTGGACTTGATGATCTTGGAGGGCTTTTTCAACTCAATCGATTCCATGGTTCCTTTGCACAACTGCTGAAATACTTTACCTCTGTGTATCAAAGAGCACAGCTCACACTTCTAAATAACACATATTTGCTAGATGAATTGTAGTTAAAGTTGTGAAGTTCATCAGCACTGTTAGACAAGAAAGCAAGAGATGCAAACTTCAAGTGCTTCATTTTGTGAGTGTGAAGGACCAGTTACTGGAGTTTTCTCGTCATGAAGAGCCAGCACTATCTAGCACAGCCCTTATGCATCTGTCCATCTGTAGATCCATTCTATCACTGCTTTAGAACTTTAAATAAACAAGCAGCTTGGCAGTCCTTTCCTTAGTCCAAAACGTCAAAGAGAACAATGTGATACTTAAATACTTGAAACATACTCATAAGGAGAAACATTCAGGAAAGATCAATGCAATTGCTTATCATGCCAACAGCATTTTAATGTCTAAGGAATACTAACACATTTTATTTTCAAGTCCACCAGTCAGAGATGTTTAATCTAAAGAGGTAGAAGACATGTTGCTCTCTGTAGCAAAAAACATACTCAGTAATCAGAATAACCCATGACTGCTGCTGGAGACTTATTTAAGTGTTAAGAGATATAGCATAAAAAGCTGTTATCAAACACATGTCTAACAGAGTGATTTTCCACAAAGAAGCCTAAACATTCGTTTCATTCAGTAAAAAACTAACACACTACTACAAGAGCACTCTGCAGTTAAAAGGGAAAGCAACACCAGAGTCCAGCAGTAACACCTATGACAGTATCTACACCAGTAGGCTCTGTATGACTGCTCTGGTCTCCACATGGCATTATTTGACCCCAACATATTTATCTTCATTCTCAACCCTTTTCTGTCTCCAACAGCAGGATGAAGGATCACTGACTGACCAGACACTTCCTCTATGGATCAGTCCCTCTTCCCCCCAGAAGTAAAGGAGCAGAACTATCATAATTTATGGTTGACAAAGCAGCCTTACAGGAGAGCCTGCAAGATGTGGAAAGGGAATTTATGAAGGAGGAAAGATTCCAAAAACAGCAAAGTGAAGGGATACACTTCTGTGTGTCTGCACAGCTGAGATGGGAACAGATATGCTGAAGGAGATGAGCATTTCAGCAGCAGCTTGCAACCAGATCACACACAACTCGAGAGGTCACTGTTGTTAGGGGAGAGATGACAAAGTCCCTTATCTCACCTACATTCCTTGTACAATTTCTCAGCCCCAGAGCAGAGGTTTAACACTATTTTGACTTCTGATTTTATTGTAACACTTTTTTTTTGTAACAGTACTGAGAAAGATTTAAAATGCACATTTCAGTCAAGTAGGTGTAACTCACCACCACACACACATCTAGTTCAGATTTGCCAACTGAAAAAGTGAGTATTTAGATTGGGTAAAACTCCACATTTAGACCAGCACACTACTAAAGAACATACCACTTCACTAAATGTCTATTTTAAATACCAAACCATTCACCTTGAAAACTGCAAATCTCCCATCTCTGTTGAACCCAAACATTATATTGCTGAATGCACCAATGGATTTTCACTAATATGTTTCTTTCTCCTGAACTAGAAAAGGTAGGACTATGGACTGATAAAACAGTAAGAACCTGCAGGATGCCTTGGATTGAATATAAAAAAAGAAGGTATTGACAATGTACTGAAATTATAGGATATTAATTCCTTTTTCTCCCTATAAGGGATTTTGCCAGGTCAGTTTGTTCATGGGATGACAGCTGACTTTGAATTATTTCAGTTCATTATAAGTCTAATTAACCCACATGAGTATCTTTCTTGTTAGTCCTCTGGATGTCATTGCCCTGGTGCTTTTACCAAACACTTTCCAAGGGCTAAATTGTGGACAAAGGACAAATGCACATTTCACAGTCCCATTTTATAAGCTATTTCAGGTCTGTGCTCTCTATTGGTTGACTGGGATGTTGAGAAAGACTCACAGCAGTCAAGGGAAGAGAAAGGTTTCAGACAAAAATGCAGAAACTAGAAACTGTAACCATACTCTCCATCCATCCAGTCAGTAGAATGAGGCACACTTCCAAAACCAGGATTCTTTCTCTTTTTCTATGTTCTTCCTTTTCCAAGTCACTTCAGCTCTAACAACTACCTCCAATGCAGACTCTTTATCCCAGGCAGCAGCCCTCAGTCTGCTGGAGTCAGAGGCAAAGCAGCAGCACAGGGGGACCAAACTGTGAACATGTATAATTACAGCACCTAAGAGGCAATCTCACAGCCCTGATGGATGTGAAGCAGAGAGGCTTGAAAGACCACTGGAACAGAAGAGTGAGAGCTGTCATGCTGCTCTGATAGTTCTAGAGGCTACTAGATGGTTTCAGTAAGGAAGAGAAAATTGATACAGAGGCAGTGAACAATTGAGAAGCAAGCTTAATGCTGGAAACCATAACTCAGCAGCTACTGCCTCGCTCGAGGCCTCTCTGTATCGTGCAGGCGCTGCCACACTCTGCAGCACCATCTTGTTTCACTGCCTGCAGAGAATTAGTGGCACAGCCCACAGCCAGGAGAGAAAGTCTCTTCCCCAGAAGTGCAGATAAAAGCACACACCACCACCACAGGACAGCACATGCATGCCCAGGTGTCCATGGAACCTTTACAAGTCCACAGCTTTCTCCTCCTCACAAGAGCTGCTTCCTTCTTTTCCCCAAAGCATAAATCAGTGGAATTCCTAGAGAGTAGAGACCTACTTAAAACCTTACTACATATTACTCTAATAAGTAATCTACGCTTTGGCAATAGATCTATTTCCTTTATTTACCAAACTCGTTTTCATTGACAGTTTCAGAGTGAAGGGAAACGCTGGGCCTCGTAAAAGCACATGAAACTTTCACGGAAGGGTTTTGAGAGGGTGTATCTGGACCTAAGCCACCATGAAGGAACATGAAGAACGCGGTGCCACAAAGCAGGCAGCAGAGGTGAGAAAATACAACAGATGAAACAGATGGGGATCAATGTGTGTTTTCAACAAAACCATATTGCTTTCACAACAATCTCATGAAACACAGAGGTAATATTCTGCCATTGCACACACCACGCAGATTATCTGATCACCTTCCCCTGAGGGGAACAAACCCCAAAAGGCACTGGTGGCACATCTCTCATACACTGCCTTTTGTCAGTCCTTGTTCTTTGCTCTCACAAACACTACAAAGGAAATTCCAGGTAAGATTTTTACATGTGTCCTCTGCAGCAAAGATGAAGAGCTACCATGAAGGGATGTCCCACATGCATCACCTTTTCCATCCTCAAATTTTATACTTCATCTGCAGAGCCACCATCTGCTACTGATCAATTCTGTTCTCAAATGCCAGCACGTGTGAAACAGAGGCAATACATTTATTGCTGCAGCTTCTTCTCTTCTATTATGATCCAGCAAAGGTACCAGCAGTACTGCCTATTTTATCTCCTTGAATGCTGACAGTTCCCAGGAATGTTCTCCTGGTGCTGCTCTGGGCAGTCCTCACATGGCATCCTAAGTGACTCAAGGCACTACTCCTGGGTCAAGGGCTGGGTTCCACACAGGTCCCCAGTGAACCCACCCACAAATTCCTCCACAGAACTGAATGCACTTCAGGCTGGGATTCAAAATAATTCTGCCAATCAACATAATCAGCATACTGTGTCCTCTACTAAATTCAGCAGAAATGGATGGCTGAGCAACTGTGCACACACGTACACAGTCAGTCCAAGTTTGTTTGATTTGGCAACTCAGTAACACCGAGAACAGCTAGTACTGTATGACTGTCCTTGGCCCAAGACGTGCTTGAGGGGCAGCTATACAAAGTTTGAAGGAGGTATGTAACAAAAAGAAATTTGGAGAAAGGGAAAAACAAAACAAAAAAAAGGCTAGAAAGAACAATCCTGACAGTTACCTGACATCATCCTGAAGCACTTAAAACTGTAAACCCCAATGTGTCTTTATCTGTTGTTCATTCTAACCAAAGGCTTCTAAAACCTCAATGTATATTATAAAGGTGACCTAACACGTACAATCTGATAAGTACAAATTTCTTGCTTAGAAAGAGCAAGTGAAAGTAACAAATATCCCCAAAAGTGTTTTATTTATTATTTTGTTCTGTGACTTGATGAATGCAAGACAATATGGTAGCAAATGGAACAATCAATACCATTTTTTCTCCTTTCTGAATCTATGCAGCACTCACCATATCCTTACTCAGTTACCACATTTTCATATATATCTATATATTTATTTTCATGTATATATACACACACTCACTCCCACATACAAACACACAGTACCAAGCCTTTTAAGTATGCTAAACAATTCTCCAAAGACAAATGACAGGATTGATCCTTCTGTTCTCATACATTCCATTTACAAACTGTAACAACCATAGCTACTTTTCATTTAAAAATGTATAAAGGAAAGACATTTTCCATTTCACATGAAAATAAACCTTTCATTTGTACATTATTTCTAAAGGTACTACTCATACACATGACAAAAAAACCAAAAGTCTTCATATTTGGAAGTCTATTAACCCAAATTTTGAAATTAGATGTTTTACATTTAAAAAATAGAAATATAAATTCTTTTGACTTAATGCACTTCATCAAGCATTTGTTGAAAAGTTAACAACAGTCCTTCTAAGGTGTTCTTTCTACCAAGTCACACCTATCCAATATCTGAAAGACACAGAACCACAGATTCACCTAAGAGAGATGCAATCACAGATTTTGAAGCTATGTGAATAATAATATATAAAAGATGTGGGGTGTACAATGCTTCTATGGGAGTACTAAAATCTGAATACAGTGCTTTAGTTAATTTGAATAACAGCAGGGAATTACTCAGCCCACTCTTGCTTGAGGAGAAAGTGGAACAATTCCACACAGTTGTCAGCATTCTGGACATTCCTCCAACTGCAATGGAAACAACTTGAGTCAGTGTTGCCACACACTGCGAGGCCCTGCCTGCACATCCCTGCTTCTTCCCTTGCACCAACACTCTTCAGACCCTGCAGGAAAGCCAGGGAGAGACAAAACAGACGAAAATTAGCACTACAAAAATTAGAAGGGTTTTCTGCTGCTGCAGCTCAGCAAACCACCCTCCCCAGGGTCAGAGGAGTGCAAATGTCAGCACTGGAGGAATAAAGATGCACAGCCAAAAGCAATTACAGCACAAGCTTACACCAAAAAGCTGACACCAAAAGCACCTACGAACTATGGCTGCAGACACTGAATAAAACTCTTATCTGAAAAAGAATTCCCATTTAAAACAATATTAATAATAAAAACTATGGCTCCTGTCAACAACAATCATCAACCACGATGCCTCTCCAAGCACCAAGCGCAGCCTTACAATGTGGCAAATGTGGCCGAATTAAAGAAATTAACCTCCTATTTTTCACGACACATTAAACACAAACCCCATCGCACTTAACTTTTACAATCTTAATATGAGGCATGTCAGAAACAAAACCCTTCTCCAACGTGTTTTATTACACTAAGAAACAAGATTAAAATGTATTCTTTAGCTTACTGACCTTTGTCCCTTCCTACCCTAACCAGACTCTCGGCCACATTCAGTATAGGACAAAAATTTGATGTCCTGGGTGGCAAATTGCTTTCAATATAATCAGATTTTCAGCATACATCTTTTCCTATGTTCTCATATAAATACAACAATATTACGAATCAAGAAGAGTCAAAATTCATTAGTCATAATAGTCTTTCCTATTTATTCAGCCAATCAAAAATAATAACTTCTTGTCTAATGCTCTCAAAACATCTTTCCTTAAAACCTCATGAAAACGGATTAGACTTGTAGTGCATGGCAAATTATTTCACTTACAGCCTATTGCATCAAAAGGTGACAGGTGAATAATTTTAACAAAGTGCCTTTTATTAAGACAAAAAAAACCATCCCTTCAGGCCTCAAGCTGGAAGAGCACTGCCAAAAATAGCGCCACAGTATCACAAGTCAAAACACAAGGTAACCACATCTGCAATCATTCAACACCCCTATGGAGAGGAGCCTTTCTCCTCCTTAAAAGGACCTAAAATTCAATACAGATCACAAAGTATAAATCCAACACATTCCCCACAAGGAAAAGTTCAGGAATTTAGTACCTGCAATTTGCTATGTTTAACTTCTAGTCTTCATTTATGATAGGTTGCCAAATTCTTGCAATAATTTGAAGTGACAAAGCTACAAGCAGGGGGATATTATGCAGAAAAGAACTAACATCCTTTTTGAAAGGAGAAGGAAAAAAATTGAGGGAACATTTTTTTTTTATATATTTGGGACATTGAGTTTTTCAAGGTAAGAAACTCAAGATTAATTTTCTTTTTAATTGAGGCCATAAATAAAGTTTTGCCATTTCCTCTGACAACTTGTGAGCTGTATATACTAGATGTTTTATCTGGACAAAGATGTAATCAGTTTATTTTGTCCAAATGAAAACAAGTCAGGAAAAGCTGATTAAACATACTGTATGAATTCAGTGAAAGGTGCAAAAATTCCTACTAACACCACACTAAAGAAAATGTAGCTCAGAGTTCACAGCAAAAGAAATGAAAGACCAAAACTCCATAAAGTTACTCTCTAAATCTTTCATAATAAACAAGAACAGCAAAGAAAATTCACTTTTACTTCCATACACAGCTGTTTCACACCATGCTTGCAGAAAGGGCTCAATTATTGCCATTGCTAAAGTGTAAAATTCCACAGATAAAAATCAAGGAAATTTAAGTACTCCGGGATTTCTGGAAACTGGCTATAGGACTTTGCCATTCCAAAAGAAAAGACAGGGCACTATGTACGAGGCACGCACACACCCCCACCACACATTCACATTTCAGGAGATTCCTCTGGCACATGAACTTCACTGGAAAGTTTAAGAAAATGGAAGGGCAAGTTCATGCCCGATTAAATGTGAAACCTCCTCCTCAATACACCATCAATTGCAAATCAATTTATGGAGCATTCTGGCTACAAACACAGAGCAAGAAATAACACAGGCCAGTGTCACTCCTGCCATGACAGCTACAGCTCCTCCACTACCAGACTAGAGCATTCAATGTATTTTTTTGTAAGTGTTAACTTTTTCTGATCTCGATGTGAAACTGAATCCCTCGGGAAATCACTTGCCACCACCATACGTACCACCATCACATCAGACAGAAACCTCACACAAAGTTGCTACCCCTTTCCTGTTCCAAAGTTGGTATCATAGAATCGACTGGGTTGGAAAAGACCTCCGAGATCATCAAGTCCAACCCTTGGTCCAACTCCAGTCCATTTACCAGATCATGGCACTCAGTGCCATGGCCAATCCCAGTTTAAAAACCTCCAGGGATGGTGAATCCACCACCTCTCTGGGCAGGCCATTCCAATGCCTGATTACTCTCTCTGGAAAGAATTTTTTTGTGATATCTGACTACTGAAGTCTCAAGCTTCCCATTATAACTTTTCCCTTATAGCCTTGGAATAGGTTCTTTTACCTTTTCCTTTGTTTTTTTATAACCCTCTGGGATAGAATTGACCCCTTGCCCTAAAGGGGGCAACAGGTTGTATTTTGCATGTATTAAATATCCAGTTATACTACTCAGAACAGCCTCCAGCTATGTCTGTCATGGGGGGAGGGGAGAAATAGGAAAAAAATCCCTATCACTGGTAAAGGAAACAGCCTCTTTTTTCCCACATATCTCATCTGGCAGAAAGGAGTGTAAGAAACAGTAAAATATTCTGCTCATCCAGAGCTTGCTTATTATTCTCATTGAGCGGGCTCTTTCTGATGCCCCGGCAGGCAGAGGAGGGAGGGCCTGCTGCACATCTTGGCTCCTTCACAAATTCAGCTGGGCGCTGAGAGAAGAATTCACCCTCTACCGTGCGATGCACAGCAGACTCCAAGAATCTCTTTAATTATAATAATTGTGGGAGTGTGGTCAGGAAGATAATAAATCAGATTGCCATATCAAAGGTGTACAGGAGTCAGACTGCTGTAACAGAAGGAAAAAATTCTCAGGGTAAGGAAGAGAGGAGGGCAGGGAAGGTGAGATAACAGCCACAAATTTATTTTCAACCAGAAAGAAAACAAAATATTTGGCTCCAAATCCCTTACAATACACTTAGGATGCAAACATACAAATAAACAATTCCCCAACAAAACCCTAAATCCAGTTTCCCAGAACTGCATTTTTATAATGAAGTATTTTGTCTTTGGCAGGCTGCCTTGCTGGATTACACAGGGTGCTTATTTACACTGCAGTTACTTGTTAATGACATAATCAGAACAAACTGAGGAAAACTTCACATCTAATGAAAGACAAACTTTTCCAAGTTTTCCTATGAGGATTTCTGTGCATAACTCTGAACTGGAATTTGAGAGGCCTTCAATTCCTGGTCCCAGACCCTGCATGCATGTGCATGCCCACACCAAGTATTTGTATTTGCTTTTATAAAAGAGTTTTCTTGAGCAGAATTGAACATTTTGTTTAGCTGTGAATGCACACAAAGGACTACCTGAACGAAATGCATTATGTAGTAGGATTACTGAGATTAAGATTCAAGTTTTTAGCATGTCCATCCTCAGGCCTTCATTTAGAAGGAAAGAATGTTCTGACATAGATACTATATATACACTACCTTCCTTTAATCATATCATATATGAATTTGTATCTTATACACCCACCTGTACCTGTTCACATGTGGAAAGTGCTGATGTGTGTTAACTAAGATTTACAGAGTCAAGGACAAACAAGTTACTTTGGTTTTACACTTCTGGGAGAATAAAAAATAGGCAAACCCTCAAACGAATTTGAGCTGTCAAATTACTCACTATTTCCATGCAGGTTGAGTGAATTTCTAACAAAGGCAAATACAACATGTTTAGTCCAATCCAAAAGGTGTTTCATGTATCTGAGCAATAAGGCAGCAGGACCTGGACATACTGCCATGAATCCGAGATTCCCAGTGCTAGACAGAAGGCTACTGAGCATATCCAGAAATCTACAGTTTTAGCAGAAAAATAGTGGAAACCTGTAAATACCAATTGATGAGGGAAACACAAGAAAAGAATAAGCCAATGGTCATTGACATGAGAGAGAAGTGTTCTAACCAATCACCATTCTAACTATTCCCAGAGGTTTCTTCCACTGCAGGCTTTGCAGAAAACAAAAGAATGGAAGAAACAAATTCAAATGCAGATGTGTCTTCAACATTGTTTTCCATATACCAAAACTGCAGAACAACAGAAGTGTCAGAAAAATACATTATTTCTATGATACTTTATTAACACAAAATTGAGCATTATACCATATTGACTCACAATTAATTGAGTTTGGATGCTGTTGCTTTTCTCAGATAACCTAAAAAAACAGACTTAGCAAATAGAGGGTTGGGGCTTTTTTAACAAAAGGTGTTGAAACAGACACCCCATTCAAAACACTCCTAATTCCAACAATCTGCATTTGCTTGCCATTACTAGATAATTAGTTCATACAGAATACTGAATATTCATATACTAATACTGACTTCTTGTAAAATTGTTTTATGGTTAAAATTCAATACTTCACAATTCAAGGGGCACACAGGTACAATCACTTTTCAAACCAATTTCTTTTTAAAGATAACTGAGGTTCCTACAAAGTACAAAATGTCCTATTACACAATCTGGACAAAAAAGAATCGACTTCTGATTATTAATGGGGACTTTAAACTATTATTCTGTTTAGGTCTTACACAGACAATTATAGGCCATGAAATAAGCTGCTGTGACCTTTTTCCAGAATGCAAGTACCAATGCTGCTTCACACTATGCTATATGAAAAAGTTAATTGGTAATAAAACTCAGAGAATTTTAAAAATAAACTGCCACATAAAATTGCTGTAGTGCATAAAAGCCTCAATCAGAACTTGTCGGCGCTGTGTGTAGAGTCAGTCTCTGCTTCTCATATGAATAGATGCAATCTCAGCAACCAGACACAATAAATACAAGATGAAGGGAATGGCAAGCATAGCAGCAACACAGAATTAATTCCAGAGGCTAGAAATCACAAGATGAAAATTATTTCATTATTTTAAGTTGTTAATTATTCATGTGGCAGAGATACAGGAAATGGCAGGAGAAATGAGTAAGCTGGGGCTGTTTAGCCTGGAGAAGAGAAGGCTCAGAGGTGACCTCATCACTGTCTAGAACTACCTGAAGGGAAGTTCCAGCCAGGTGGGGGCTGGTCTCTTCTCCCAGGCACTCAGCAATAGGACAAGTGGGCACGATGGGCTCAAGCTCTGCCAGGGGACATTTAAGTTGGAGATCAGAAAAAAATTCTTTCCAGAGAGAGTAATCAGGCATTGGAATGGCCTGCCCAGAGAGGTGGTGGATTCACCATCCCTGGAGGTTTTTAAACTGAGACTGGATGGGGCACTGAGTGCCATGATCTGGTAAATGGACTGGAGTTGGACCAAGGGTTGGACTTGATGATCTTGGAGGCCTTTTCCAACCCAGTCGATTCTATGATCCTAAAGCTAATGAAAGAGCAAGCAATTAAGAAACACTGATGAAGAGGTTAAGAAAGTATAGAGGAAAAGTAATGAAAATCAGTGGATGAGAAAAGAAAGTGGTTTACAGTAAGGTTTCACATTCCATAGTAGGGCCAATGTAAGGCATTCCTTCTGCTTCCCCAGCACTCATCATTCCTGGTGTAGCACTGTGGTGGTGCTGCTGCTTCCTCCTTACTGACAGTCACAATCATTTATGAAACTGTACTATGAGTCAGCCAAGGATGAAAAATAACCTGATAAAAAAAAAAAAACAGAAAAAAAAGAAGTTGACGCAACTAAGAGGAAAATGCTGGAGTAGAATGAGCAGCTGCAAGGGAAAAACAGGTCATGCCAACACTTCTCCAAGGAAAAAGGTGCAACCATGGGATTAAAGACCAACGTCCATGTTCAGACCATATAAACACACTTCCCAACTCTGCCTCATAGCTTATCATGCTACATGCAGAGGGAAACACGTTTGGATCACATCAGGTCACAAACAGTGAAAAGAAGAGTTACACAGAAAAAAGGGGGTCAAAGCACTTGATTAATTTTGGGCCATACACTGTGAGGAAGCAGACACCTTCCACTGAAGAATCCATTGATGCAGGACATTTCCAGTTGCTCTTAAGTGACTTTTTTCACTCACTTCGTCCTCCAAGCCAAATGTGGGATTCCATGTGCAGGATCTATACCCTGTTGATCCATTTTATGTCACATGGAGAGTCACAAACTATGACACTACATTGTTTAAATGCATGAAATGGAGGAGCAATGAAGAAGGATCAGGAATTGGGTTATCAAATATCAGGTAGCAGTACATGGTACTACTTGGTACAAAGTAACACTTGTACTTCAGGTGGAGAAAAAAGTCCCTGCACTTCTGAGATGCAAATGGAGCCTTTCTATTATTTGCTCTAGTCCCACTTCATGCAATTTCATCATTAGGAGACATCTTTATTTACTATCATCAATCATTTAAGGGTAGACAGGCCCAAACCAGATCTTTACTTCTATCAGACATTGCTTCCATGTACTGCTGTGCCATTTTTGGAGGAACTGAAAAAAGTGCAGAACCAGTTAGAAAGTAGAGGGATAGAAATGAGTCAAAAACAGCACACTGGGCTGAAGTTTTTTTACTTATATGTGACATGTTTATGTCAATTCAATTTGGGGGAGGAGGGGAGGGGAGGGGAGTGCAATGCAGGATGACCTGAGTGTTTGCAGCTACATCTGGGATGTAGTTTTCATCAAACACTTATTCATAAAAAATACAGACTGCAAATTTTCGCACTAAATGAGCAGTTTTAGAAACTCTTATCCTACTATTACTACAACACAAGTTAAAGACTAGACAAGACAATAAATCAAAAAATGTTCTCTGAAAGCTCAGCTTTAATATGAAAAACCTAATTGTGTACCATTTGGAATGAACACCTGAAATGTATGATCCAAGGTACTACTTAACATTCACTTGATCTCCCAGTGAATCTAAATTCCATCTCATCTGTGTGAAATGTCCCAGTCATTGCAACTGTTACCCATTCAAGTGCCCTGAAAAACGGCTTTTACCACTGGCATTTAAAATTATTTCACATTCAAAGAAAATTATTAACTCAAACAATTGTATAAACACATACAATAGCACCCTTTCACTTGACTGGACTTGAACAATAAACATCACAAATTACCTCCATGTAAGAGATGTCATTTTAATTATTTTTGTTGCAAAAACTTTGAAATTAACACAAATAAGATTACAGGGAAATAATTCATGCATAGAAGAAAACTACAAAGAAAAAGGAATAAGCTTCTCTTTACATTTACTGAGGACAGTAAAAGGTATAAATCACCACAAGAAATATTTAATTCAGTATTAAGAAAGAACTCTCATGACAAGAGCAGTTAAGCACTATTAAGAAAAACTGACTAGTGAGATTGCATAATTTCTATTATTTGAGGGTTTTATGGATTTCTAAAGACTAATGACACCATCTTTTTCTTTAAATCAGTTCTGATAAACTTCACTAAGCCTGTTTTATTCAGAGATGGCAGGAAGCTACCCAGTTTCCTGCTTGTGTTTCTGCTGTTTTAGTGAACTGAATGAGCAAACACCTGACAAGCATCAGAGACAGCACTCATAAGAGGAAGAACTAATAACACGTACCCAATGTCAGGACTTTTAACCTTCAGCAATGATGAGTTATGTCAACTCACCTCAAATCATAAGACTGTATCTTAGAAAACAGATTAGCAAACAGATTAGACAAACATCTGCTAATAACACTGTAAGTACAATTTATCCTTCCTGAGGCTCAGAGGAGTAGACCAGAATTCTCCAGGGCATTCCCAGCACCACTATACCTAAGCTTTAAAAAGCAACATACAGCCCATTTTGAACCCATTTAGTGAAACCTGAGCAAAACCAAAATTTCACTCAGATAAATATTTGACTGCTTAGCATTATCAATTAAATGGTATGTCTAATGTAGCATGCATTTATCTCACATGTGTTTCCTATCCAAAATACCTTCTTGCTGAAAGGATAAGCCTAACACATTTTATGCCTCAACCATTTCACTTTTAATCTCTATGTGAAAATTTAATTTTCAACACCTTACAAGTTTTAAGAAAATCTGCTAAATGTATATTAGCCATAAAATGCTGGCTGTACCTCTTCTCGAGTGCACATCTCCATTTTTACTCCTACTGCCCAAAGCTAGAGGGAGCAGACTGACAATGACAGACTAGTAAGGGTTCAGACCTCTTTGAACAGTAATGAAACTGGAGTACTGTGAGTCTCACAGGAACCTTGCAAGGTGAAGTTCAGGAGTTCCATACAATCATTAATCTCACTAGTGATGTGCCTTAGCCCATCATTTACACCAGCCTGTGACTGCAGGTCTGCTGGACATTCGCATCACATTGTCTGTAGAAGACTTCAGAGAAAAGGAAAAAAAAGAGCAAAACTAGCTGTGTCTAATCAGAAGTCCAACAATAGCAAAGGCTTTTCACTTCAACATTCTAATTTCTTTTTATTAATGCATGAACCTGGTTCTTTGGCTTGCACAAACAAAATACTACTTGGTCAAGCACACATATAATTTCCCTTTTCAACAAGTTATTCAAGTACCTCTTCCTGTAACTCACTAACATACCTGCAGCATGGTGGTCAGAAAACAAGGGATCTATTTAGAAGCTTGAAAGTTGGAAAAAACCCCGCACTTTAAATGTCAATACCATATTTAACTTGATAAGCTTGTATACATTTCATGCGTCACCTGCTCTGGAGACCACACAGAAAGGAAAACAATGGATCACCTTGACCATTTTTACTATTTCTTTTCAGAAAACCATGAATGCTTCAAACAAGAGAGACCATTCTCCTGTTTGCACAGAACAAAACATGCTACATTAGGCTGGACTTTCAAGACGACTTACACATATGGAAAACTCGCCATCACCAAGTACAGCTCAGAACATGCAGCACAAATGGAAAAGATCCTAACCCAGTTGCTACATGGCAAATTATTTTGTCAGAAAACAAAGTTTTTGTCAATTATTACATCTATATTGAGCGAAGGAAGTACTGTCAACACATGTTCATCTTCATTTGCTTGCTAATAATTATTCCCATATCTATTCCTGGTAATTAACTATTCTGTTGATTCTTCCTGTCCAAACATACACATGCCTAATGCTCACAGACACACAGAGCTCCACTGCTACCAAACCAAGGACAAAGCCAACGGCGACTGGCAGGTCTGTATTTTCTACATCTGTATATATGAAGAACAGCAAGTCATGAAAAAAATAATGGAACAAATTAAAAGATACACAAAAAAATTACCATTACACATGCAAAGAGCAAACACAGCATCTTCTCTAAGGACAATATACTTCACAGTACCTAAGGAGACCTTTCAATCCCGATATAAGAAATCCCTAGAAGACAAAACGGGCTGACTCCCCACCAAGACACATTCTCTACACCACAATTCCAGATTTTCTGTAGAGACTTCTGCAAGAATACAATTTTATCACTGGGTGCTGGGAAACCGTACTAACACACATTCAGATATTTAGGGCAGTGGTCACAAGAAAAACCTGCCTTTTGTCCTGATAGTTTATAATGATCCTTTTTGTGGTATTTCCAATACGATCAGATAAAACAAAGGCAGTGCAGTTTATATTGCGACTAATGTAATGTGGGCAGGGAACAATACCGTGGAAAGGAAAGAGCCAAGGACCTTTGTCTCCTTCTAGACGGATTGCCAAGTCTCAATAGTTGGAGAGAGAAAAGGCACAGCATCCCAAATTTAACACTGCAGTGCATGTTCACCATTTCAGCATAGTCGCTGCAGCTTCTGATAATCCCGTAGGAAATTCGGACCCTTCAAAGAAACCCCAAGCTACAAACGTCAAAAAAAGACAGAAAATAGTCCTAGCTTAAAAATTACAGGAGAAACAAATAATCCACTGGCTGTGAAAATAAACCCCAAGGAGCTCACCAATCGCTTCGCAACCGATACAACAGAGATAAGGCCGGCAATAACGAGCCATAAACCCATTAAATGCCATATCTTCTCGCCGCCGGTGCTGGGGCGCAGCCGGCGGGCCCGGTGGCGATGCCTACCTGCGAGAGCTGCCGGGGGTTGGGGCAGCCGAAGAGCGCGGAGCTGGAGCTGAAGCTGATGGCCCCTCTGCGGCTGAGGACGTGCTGCGGCACCGGCCTGTCCAGCGGCAGCACGGGCAGCTGGTAACATACTTCCATTGACGAAGCCTCGGTGCGCCGGCCCGCCGCGGGGCAGCGGCCTCGCCCGCCGCACCTGCCCGCGCAGGGCTCTCCGCAGCGGGGAAGAGCCGGCGGCGAAGCCCCGCGGGGGCCCGGCGCCTCCTCGCCGCCCCCGCGCCCCCCAAGGGGCCGGGCCGGGCCGCGCCGGGCCCCGCGCCTTTGTGTTCCGCCGCCGCCAAAGCCCGGCGGGAGCCGCCGGCGGCAGCGGGGGGGAGGCGGCGGAGCGGGACGGCTCTGTCAGCGCCCGGGGCGGCGAGTGCCGGCCCCAGCCCGCGGCCGCCGCTCCCTCCCTCCCTCCCTCCGGCCGCTCACGGGCGCGCCGGCGGCGGCAGGAGCCGCTGTCAGCCCCGCTGCACCGACCGCGGGGCCGCGCCGGGGACACACGAGCCGCGCTCGCCCCTATTGTCCGGCACGGCTGGAGCGGGAGCGGGAGGAGGAGGCGCCGCTCCGCCGAGGGGAAGGGGCTGGGCCGTCGGAGAAGGGACCTGGGCAGGAGGGGGAGGGGAGGAGGAGGAGGAGGAGATGGAGGAGGAGGGAAAGGAGGAGGAGGAGGAGGAGGAGGAGGGAGAGAAGGAGGAGGCGGAGGGGGACGGAGCCCGCGCCCCGCCCGCGCGCCGGCCCGGCTGGAGCAGCAGGCACGAGCCCGGCGGACCGTGCGTGGGTCGCGCGGCTGGCGACACGCGCACAGCGGCGTCATCACGTCATCGCTGCCCACACTCGCTCTCCCCGGCCGCGCGCACCAGGCAGGGGCGGCTCGGCGGGGCCCGCGCGCATGCGTCCTGCGCCTCGCGCCTTCGCGGCAGACCCGGCGCTGTCGCCGCTCCCCCCGGACGGAGTCGCCGAGTCTTGTATGCGGGGAAAGACCTCTGACATCATCGAATCCAACCTTTGACCGAACACTACCATGTTAACTACAGCATGGCACTGCAGGCCATGTCCAGTCTTTCCTTAAACATCTCCTGGTACGGTGACCGCACCACCTCCCAGGGCAGCCCATTCCATTGTCTGCTCACCCCTTCTGTGAAGAAATTCTTCCTAATGTCCAACCTAAACGTCTCCTGGTGCATCTTGAGGCCATGTCCTGTTGTCCTGTCACTCATACACAGACCCCCACCTGGCTACAACCTCCTTTGAAGAAGTTGTAGAGGGCAACAAGGTGTCCCCTAAGTCTCCTCCAGGCTAAACAGCCCCATCTCCCTCCGCCACTCCTCACAGGAATGTGCTCCAAACCTTCCACCCACTTCATTGCCCTTCCCTGACCCACTCCATCACCTTAGTGCCCTTCCTGAATTGAGGGGCCCAGAATAGGACACAGGGCTCAAGGTGTGGCACTGCTTGGGCAAGACCCTGAGTATTTAGTTCCCTAAAGGATCTAACTATAAATTACATATCACAGAATCACAGACTTCCGAGTTGGAAGGGATCCACAAGGATCATAGAATCACAGAATCCACTGGGTTGGAAAAGACCTCCAAGATCATCAAGTCCAACCCTTGGTCCAACTCCAGTCCCTTTACTAGATCATGGCACTCAGCGCCACGTCCAATCTGCGTTTAAAAATCTCCAGGGATGGTGAATCCACCACCTCTCTGGGCAGCCCATTCCAATGCCTGATTACTCTCTCTGGAAAGAATTTTTTTCTGATCTCCAACTTAAATGTCCCCTGGCAGAGCTTGAGCCCGTGCCCCCTTGTCCTATTGCTGAGTGCCTGGGAGAAGAGACCAGCCCCCACCTGGCTGGAACTTCCCTTCAGGTAGTTCTAGACAGTGATGAGGTCACCTCTGAGCCTCCTCTTCTCCAGGCTAAACAGCCCCAGCTCCTCACAGGGCTTGTGCTCCAGTTCCTTCACCAGCTTTGTTACTCTTCTCTGGATCATTGAGTCCAACTCTTAAGTCAATGGCCCATACAGGGGATTGAACCCATGACCTTGGCATTATTACAACTAGCCCCAGAGGGGTCTGGAACCACCGCTGGGCCAGGAAGGAGGTAGTGGGTGTTGGACTTGGTGCCCCCATGTTGTAACACAACATACAACATACCCAAGGGAAAGGCACGAGGCTGTGTCAGGGGAGGTGTACGTCAGGTATTGGGAAAAGGTTTCTCATCCGGAGGATGGTGGAGCACTGGAACAGGCTCCCCAGGAAGCTGGTCAGAGAACCAAGCCTGTCTGAGTTCCAAGAAGGGTTTGGGCAATGCTCTTTGGCACATGGTGGGACTCTTGGGGCTGTCCTGTGCAGGGCCAGCTGAAGTCCAATGATCCCTTCCTGCTCAGGATATGCAGCAATTGTGTCTGTCAGCCCTGGGTTCCCTCCCCAGCTGTGCCCTCAGGGCTGGGCAAGCCGCACTGAGGGGCTGTGGTCTCACCAGGGCCAGACTGGCCTACTCCTGCGGGAGGCTGGGCACCCATTCCTGCAGCCTGACCTTGAACACCCAACTTGGGCAGCTGCTCGAAATTCAAACACAGAAAGACTGTTCTGTTTTAAAGTACACTATCTATCAAAAGCAATACACTAGGGAGTTTGTATTTGCATATGAACCCTTGCTGTTCATTTTTAGAGTGTGGAGGAGTGGGGGTTTTTGCAAAACAAAGAGGTAAGAGCCATGTAATTTTTGTTAATGTAAAATCTTAGGTTCCTGGCAAACCACACAACTCCAGGAATTGGACTTTAAGGGAGAAATTCATGATATGATCTGGTCTGTAGCTATGTACATCACATTAGCTGCAACACTTAGAAATAAACTTTGCTTTGGATTTTGGGTTTTCTTTAGCATTAAGCCTCCCTTTGTCTCTCTCTGCAGCTGCTTTTTTCCATCCTTTCATCTCTTTTATTTCTCCATCATAAAAAAAATCCTAAATATAGCATGATAGGTAAGGGAACGTTTCTGTTCTTTGAATAATATATGAAGTGCCTGTACCCACTTAAAAATCATATTTTGCAAAATGATTCATATTACTTAATTTTGCATAATACATTATTCTTCTAAGTGCTTGCTTACTGGCAGAAAGGTTTAGATTTCACATGATAATGGTTATTTTTAGGCAATGACACAGCTTTGGAGTAACCCATTTGGGAAGAATAGGTGGTTTATATGGAGGATTTTCATCTGTTTGAACTAGTTGTTGAAGAAAGAAGTTTATAGGTGTGGACTGGTGGCCATTTCACCCTGAGCCATGAAGTTGACAAATGAGGCTCATTCTTTTGCAGAACTGCAATCCCACATTGTCTCATGGATAGCCACAAGGACATACGGACACATGAGAGAGGACAATGGATCAAGTGCCATGTCTTAAGAGCTTTCTTCAGCTGTTTTTCTCACAGTTTTTGAAATAAAAATCTCTTTATCAGTATGTATTTCTAATATATACATGCAATAATTCAAGGTACAATAAGCACACGGTAATTCAAACTAAAATAACATAATCAGCCTTTTCCCCCCCGTAATTAAGACATGTCAGATTTTCTTCTGCATTCTTTGACAGTTTACTCATGTTTGGCCTGTTTACATTAAATCTACAGTGCATTTAAGTTATTGATAGAACTCCACCACTTTCACTGGAGTCAGGATTTCCCTCTCCCATTAATTTTTTAAAATTACTACTAATAATGAATTAGTTTTCTGTACTCAGGTAGGATGGATTTTTTACTCTAATGAACTTAAAATTCTATTAATAAACAATATGTCAGGTTTTTTAGGGGGGAAAAAGGATATATTCTTTCTTTCACTGAATATAAATAGTGTATATTTCAATCCCATAAAGTCAAACTATAAGTAAAGATTATTGATGGTGTGTTTTACAGTTCCTATCAGCTCTTTGTGCTTTCCACCTTATTAGTTGAAATTAGTTCTTTGAAGTCATTTTAGTTCTGAGTCTGAGCCAGTAAAGCCTTAAATAACATAACCGGTGTTGTCCCTCAGATTATCTTTGATCTCTAAATAACATTACATAAACACCTTTAAGGAAGCTGAAATACATTATTATGAGGTAAGCACAGATTTTCCAGGCAGTGGCTGTTTCTACAGGTGTGCTGTTTATAGGACCCAAATCAGTACTTTTTAATACATACAGAAGTTATTAATATTATCCAGGTGTTGATTTCATACAATGGCTTGGGTTGGAAGGGGCATTAAAGATCACCCAGTTTGAACCTCCAATCTTCTCTCTAGATGGTAGATGAAGTCTTAAAATTCTGACTTAAATCACATATTTTCAGCCTGAAAACATTTGTAAAATTAAGAATGCATGTTCTGTGACATATCCTGCCAGTTCTGTCTACTGTCTTTGCTTGTTGCAAGTGAAGAGCTTGTAGCAAAGGAAACAGGTTTATATTGATTTTCGTCATAGAACTATAGCAACACCAAAGTGTTCATTCACAGCCCTTTGTTTGAATTAAGTTGTTCTCCCAGTGAGCCGTGGAGTTCTTTGAATACCATGGTGCTGCATGTCTTAAATGCATCATGGAACACTATGAGGTGCCATAGTTCAGGTGTGTAAGACCTGTACATTGTGAATTCTTTATCCTGGCAGATACAGCCATTAATAGAGACTAATTAAAATAGTCAAACTTAGGGAGTGGTAGTGAAGTTTCAATGTTTCTTTT
The DNA here is from genome assembly GCF_047495875.1 of Pithys albifrons albifrons. Classification (NCBI taxonomy): domain Eukaryota; kingdom Metazoa; phylum Chordata; class Aves; order Passeriformes; family Thamnophilidae; genus Pithys; species Pithys albifrons. The sequence goes on along the minus strand of NC_092461.1, from coordinate 64,242,651 downwards.
CATATTTGCGGTTAATGTCTTGTACACATCATTGTAATTTTCAGGATGCTGTCTAGCAAGGAGGAAGCATTACTGCTGGCCAGATTTATCACCAGGAACAGCACTCATGTGAAACTGGAGAGATGGAAGATCACAAAATGAGAGTTAGTTTAGTTTCCTGGTTACTGTGAAAAGAGAATGAAATCACACAGGTACTCCAGCAAGACGTTCTGCTGGACTAACTGCATGGCACAGAGTGCCTCCCTGGGGCACAGCCAGCTAACACTGGCAGAACTGAACAGTCTGAACAGAAGAGGATGCTTTTCCCATGTTCTCATACAAAATAGAAAATAAGGATCCTCAAAAGCATAACCTGCTTGTACTTTGAAAACACTCTGAGAACACAGGATGTATTTATTTGTACAGGTACATGATCAAGACAAGCACAAGGGTTTTAGCTTTTTCTCTTACCTGAAGAATTTATGTGGTATAAAAGACAGGGTTATTTCTGTAGACAAGTAAAATGTCTCTTCATTTGTTATGTCCTCAGTAATAGCATTTTTAGACATTGCTTTTGGCATGTGCCATTTCTTTGGCACAAAACCGGATACCCTTTTTTTTTAACCCAGTTATTGTCTGAGTGAATTCCGTGTATTTCCATAGGAATTCCAGACCTCTGCTGCTCATTTGAAATGTACTTCTGTCCCTATTTGGTGTGTCTCCTCCCTCCGCCTTGCCCTGGGTCTGCATTGGGCTTGTTTAAATTTTTGTGGCAATACAACGTTCTTGACTCCTACTTGGTTTGCCATCCCCCTGCACCCTAGATGTTTTCTGCAGAACTTTACACTATCCCCTCAGTGTGTTCTGTCCTTCCTAAGAGGGATAATTTGCACTTGCCTTTTCCTGAGTGCACTGTGATTTCCTCAACCCATTTTTTTGGTTGGTCAAGACTGAGTACTAGTCCTGTCCTTCTACTTCCAGATTTTCCTGCCTCTCTGTCATCTGCAAAATTTAATAAGCATGCTCTCAAAACAGCTCAGCAGTAAAAATTCTAGGAATGAGTGACCCTAGCTTGGAAGAGGTCTGAAGACTGGCATTTTGTATATCTTGACAACCCTTGCTAACTCCTCTGGGAATGGTTTCCAGTCATTTTTGCACCCATATGACAGTAAGCTTTATCTATGCTATGACCGAGGTTCATCCTTCCTAACTTTAGAGGTTTAACCTGGAGATGAAGACTAATTTCATAGTTAATAATTAAGGGAATGATGGCAGGCCGTTCAAGTTGTTCTTTGAATTTGCCTTTCTTTTCACTGAAAAGAAGGAACACAGCACAACCTTCCTCCTAATTTAGGTGCTTCACTGTGTGTCTGTAAAGTTGATCAAATGAATTGGGATACTTTGTTTATGGCAATGTCAGGGTGGACTGTGTAGATGGACAGTGTTAGTGAAGAACAATCTACATCATTTGTACTGTGTTCCCATTAGCTACAGGTTTTGTCACTCTGCTGGAGAGGCAGATAAAGTCTGTCTGACTTATCTGGGCAGACTGCTTATTTGCTTTTGCTTCGGTTTCTGCTATTTTGAATATTGTACTGAAAATTAGAATATTTTCAATATTTGTAATAACTTCCACTTCCCTGAACAGACAGTGGCTAATGGGCTTGTATCAATTCTGCAGCAAAAACAGCAAGCTGGAGCATGAAGTTTAAGCATGGTCTCAGAGGATTTAAAGTTTTCCTTTGCTTCCAGCCCTAAGAATCATTCTCTATGCTTAATTTAAGACTGGAGTTTTACTGACAGGTTATAGCCTTCAGGAACAGGGACTGACTGTGGAAACAGGCTAACAAAAGCCACTTCTGAACACAGTTACAGACTGTCTACTTTAATATGGGTTCAAAGACAGCTTTCTCTAACTTCATTGAACATGTAACTGGGAATAATTCTTTCTCAAATGCACTCCTAAAAACTTTAGCTAGAGTGCACACAGCTTAAATGCTTTCAGCCGTTGACGTTCTGTTTTCTCAGTGATTGTGGTTACATGGACAAAAATCCTCATACTACAGTTAAAGTGACTAAGGGCGTTGGTGTCAGCATAAGCCCATGGAAAAAACTTCTCTTTGTGTCATTTTTGCAAGCATAATAACAGCTGATGTGCAGAATATTTTTAATATCAGAGTGGGAGGATATGAGAACCCCAGGTGCGGTTTCAGAGGTGCAGCTTACAAGTTTAATGGTGTTATTAGAAGCTGAAAATTCACAGCCTTTTGTGCTGGTAATGGAGCTGGGTTTGGACCCCCATGAACAGATGTAACAAGTGCATTGCACATTCACCAGCTGAATAATTTCTTAAGGTACCATTCAGCGTTCGGTACCTGGTAACCTCCATGATAAGCTGAAAAGCATCAATCAACCATTCTATCTTTAAAAAAATATAGTGATTTATTTTTGATTGGTTTTTGTAGCTTTTCTGTGTTTTATATGTTGCCTCAATACTTCATTAAAATTGCACATCCTTTCTAGGTTTGTTTACATGGCAGTGTAATTTTAGCAGTCTCTACAAGGATCTTCTAAAGCAATTTTGACTTGTATTTTTAAAAATTTTTTAAAAATAGAACTAGGTTTGGATTTGGAACTTGTGTTTAGGTTCAAAAGGTTCCTGTTGTTCCATCTAATCCTTTATTGGCCTATTGATATACAGTAAAGTATTCTTGTGATATTAAAACTGAGACAATCAAATATGGATAGAAGTGAAATAATGAGCTAAAGTTCCTGCCTACCAACTAGGCTGAAGCAACAGCTTTTTATTAATCTTACTGTGTTGTCAAAAACTAAAGGAAAGCAGTTTGTTGTCTAAAGGTCAAAAATGAGACCTTTCTTGGGGTCCTGCCTTCTTCTAAGACAGAAGGGACCTTCCTCTGAATTAATTCTACAGAGGGTACTGTAGTGAAATCAGCTCACAGGAGAAGCAGGTAATGCAATCCCTATTAAAAAAAAGTCAAACATGAGCTTTAATTAGCTCTAGTTTTTATAAGAACAGTGCTGGTAATGACAATAGAATTGTTCAAAGTACAGTTTAATTTATGTCTGGTTATATTAATGATGAGTGCACTCCCTTGTTGCAGAAGCATATTTGTATGAAAATGTCGAATAGTTGCCTTTTTATATATGCTAAAATTAATGGAAAATTTTTAGCAACAGAAGTGCACTTAAACACCAGTCTCCCTGTGGTTTGAAGCAAATCAGAACTGAAAATTGGAGTAACTTGCAGCACTTGCACACCTGATAACTGGGATGACTACATGCAGGAACATAGCAGTCCTTCTCTTACACCTACATTACTCTTGCATCTTGGCTTTTTTGCTATTCTGTTTTATTTTTATTGAAGTGCTATTTTATGCAATTATTCCCTCACAAAAAGAGTTACGTTGAAATAAATATTAACCACTATTAGAATTAACAATTGCATTCAGAGGATCACATTAGTAGTAAAAATGTATATTAATTAGTATTCAAATTAAATTACTTCATTATGTTCCAAGTAGTTATTTTTCTGCCTTTTCTAAAGAGGCTCAAATGTACTACGTCAGTTTCTCCACTGGATTTGAGCTTTTTTCAGAAATTAATCAGTGTTTTCATCTTTTTGTTCTTGCTTTTTAGCTGATTGGTGAGACTGCTCTTCTATCAAAGCCTACAGCATAGAAGATAATCCCATTCAGATGAATAGAAGTGAGAGGATTAAATATTTGCAGCTACTCTTGGTTTTCCACCATGTAGCATCCTGACATTTCTTTGTGAAGGAAAGAATGTGTCAGGTTTAGCATTAGCATGATTTCTCCTTGGAAGTCTGGAAAAACATCTGTCATTCTGCCAGTCTTCCCATTAACTACCTGAGCAAATGCAGTGAGATTTCATTACTTTCAAGAGACTAGCTCTGCTTTTTTAGATTTATCCTTTGCTAAACCTTTTGTTTTTAACAATTGCAAAAAGGTAACTGGAATCCTGTCAGATTTACAACATGTTCAGACAAAAGGCAGTCAGAGCACTAGGAGAACATTTTTTGATCAATTTCTTAAAAGCAGCTTTACATTTAATTCGAGATGAATCTCTTGTTTCAAAGCTGAGTGGGGGGAGCAGTGCACTGAAACACAGGGGCTAAGCCTCTTAATGGTGTGGAGTGCACTGGAAATGTGGTTTTAAAGTACAGGTTTTGGTAATGCACATTGTGCTAAGCTGGATCCTGCTGTGTAGATGGGCCATGTCCCACCATCTCACTCCTCTTTGCTGTTTGCTCTTACCAGTACTGATGCTCAGCTCTAGGGTAAGCCAAGAGAGTTTAAATTATCAAAAAATTAATCTTAGCCCTGCTCCCCCAGCAAAAAAACAGACTGGGGAAGACCAAACAGCACAGTTGGTACAGGGTGAAGATCATAGAATCATAGAATCAATTGGGTTGGAAGAGACCTCCGAGATCATCAAGTCCAACCCTTAATCCAACCCCATTTTGATTCCTAGATCATGGCACTCAGTGCCATGTCCAGTTTCACCTTAAAAACGTCCAGGGTCAGAGAATCCAACACCTCCCTGGTAAGCCCATTCCAATGCCTGATTACTCTCTCTGTAAAGAACTTCTTCCTGATATCCCACCTAAAGCTTCCCTGGCAGATCTTAAGCCCATGCCCTCTTGTCCTACTGTCGGTTGCCTGAGAGAAGAGACCAATCCCCACCTGGCTACGACCTCCTTTCAGGTAGTTGTAGAGAGTGATAAGGTCTGCCCTGAGCCTCCTCTTCTCCAGACTAACAACCTCAGGTATGTCAGTTGGTACAGGATTGCAGACATGGCAATGGGAATGCTCCTTTTGGAGTCAGCCCACAGTTAGATCACATCATCTCTATCATAAAATCTCACCTACGTGGTGAGCATTATGTAAGGAATTACTCAGATACTATATAATTCTATAAGTGATTCCTTTTAGAAAAATCTAGTTTTAAAATCTCACATATTCATTGCAATATACGTGTAACATATTGAACTATATAAGAAATAAGAGTAATATATAACCTATATATATGGAATGTATAACATATGTGAAATATATACATAATATATTTATGATACCAGGCAGGCATAGCAGAAATTGTGGTGAAAATATGGGTTAATTGGCATAAAGTATTAATGGTACAACGCATAGCCTTAATTTTATGCATGTTCTTACATGCTTTGCTGAGCTGGGACTGTGGAGAGCACCCTCTAGTCATGTCAGAACATCCGTAAAATCTACATAAATCAATTCCATGTCAGCAGTTTTCTAGATTAAATTACATGACTACAAGTTTGAAGACTACTTTTATACAAGTATAGGCCTAAGAAAAGAAGCAACTTTATAATCTTTAATCTCACATTAGACTTTGAAATCTTGCTAATATAATTCTTTAGTAAGCAATTTCATACTAAAATGTATAAAATGTGAATAAATATACTTGTCTGAAAATTGTTCAAAACCTGCAAGATGGCATGTTTTATAGAATGCCTACAACCTGGGAAAACCATGACATCTGCTTAGTTCTATGGAAGAGGTTTTACTTATACACTCAACTTGTGACTAAATAAAATAAGTAGAAAGCCCATGCTCTGCAGTACCTGTAATTCAGCTAAAAAGACAGAAAGAGTGTAAAACCTCTGAAGAAAGAGGCTGACACTTTACTGCAGATCACAAAGAATTGGGAGCAGGCCCTAAAAGCTTAATTTGGTGGAAAATTGCTTATAGTGGTGTGATCTTGAAGTAGATGATCTGTGGGCAAATGACATGTCATTGCACCTGTAGCCAAGATAATCAATTCCCAGATAATGAGAGAATTGACTTTAATTTGTTAGAAGTCAGAATTAATACTAATACATTTCAGGTCAATACCATTTGCATTACAAGTGCCTGCTTTTTTGCAAGATAAAGAAAAAATGTATGGTGGGAAGCTATGCTCCAAAACAGCATATAAATTCAAAGCATAGGTTATTTTATAATTCAATTTTCAGTTATATTTTTGGGGTTTTGTCACTTTATCATGTCTGTATGCATGGACGTTCATTTGTGGAAACAATTGATGAAACAGATCTTTCTAAACACTACTTGGAAAAAAATTGAACAAATGTTCATCATGCAAACTTATCATAATTGCTACTTACCAAAGATAGGAACAAACACTGTTTTATGTGCAGTTTGTAACCATACATTAGTTTAAATTGTATGTGACACTCAAATCATATGTAAATAGGAAAAAGGAAGAATTGGTGAAATCTGCTATTGCTGAGCACCAGCAGAGGAGATGTGAACGAACAGTAGCAGCATACACTGACTGTTACCAAGTAATACTTATTATGAATTCTGTTCTTGTCAGAATTGACATGCATTTTGCAGCAAACCATTTCCCCTTTCAATGGCATAGACTCCATGCACACACTAGAAGTCTTTATAATACTGCTACGTTCCAGCCAGAAGATTCTGGTGGCCAACTTCTACTTGCTGTAAGGAGAAGGCTTTTGCCCGGCTTCCCAGGAAAAGCTTCACATCTCCAAGGTTGTGAGTTTTGAATAGAATAAACAGTGGAAATCTGGAGAGTCAGCTGTTATTTGATATTCCAGTTCTCAGTTGTTAAAATTGTACAAAACTTTGTGCAGGAGCTGCTGCAGGGTTAACCTTGGCTGGGGACGGCTGGTGCAGCAGGGCAGCAGCAGTTCCCAAGGACTGCACATGCCTTCTTAAGTAGCTTAGGTAGTCTGCTGCTAGGATACCATGGTTTGGGAAACCCTGGCTAATATTTGTAAATTACTTTGAAATAATATTTTGAAATAACATGTTAAAGCTTGAAGATCTAGAAGGAAAGCAAGAAAATAAAGTATCTCGCTACCCCAAAGTGAATCATCCTCCCCTCTAGTTTGGAAAAGAAAAAAAGATCACTATAAACTTCAATGTAAGTAAAACCCACAAGGTTCCCCGGGATCATAGAGTAATTTATGGAAAATTTTATAAATAAGAGTTGCAAATGATTGGGTGCTCATTTTCCACCCATCTCAACTGAAAGTTTTGTAACTGATTTATAGAGGGCTGAGATCTCAGCTTCAGAATCAAAAGGACATTAAAAATTATATTGTAGGGTTTATAGCAGCCATAAAATAATTTATTGAGTTCTGTGTGATTTCCCTAAAGTCCATAGGACTACTTGATGCAATAAATGCCTGGTAATCCATTCCTCTGGACTAAGAAACAAGAGTTATGTTAAGGCTTGTGAATATTTCCCTCTAAAGATTGATTTCACGTAAAGCATAATTCTCCATGTATTGATAGCAATTACCACTGAATTTTGTGCCCTAAATTTTTTATTGCAATCAATAGACAAATCATAAAGTTGAAAACTGCAAGACGTTCTTTAGCAGGGAATAAATGCCAGGACTCTATACCTTTATGGTTATAGTGACCTTATTATGGACAGATCAGCTGACTTGGAAATATACAAGTACTAAGCAGTGGCTATAATTTTAATACTGTTTTCTTGCTCAGAAGGACAGCCCATGTTCTGTTGCCACAGCTGCTAATTGGGGTTTGATCACACAGCTGGATCCCTGGTCACGCACCAGTGACCACTCTTCTATTGCTGTTACACTAACTTTTTGTTTCCCAGTCTTAAGCAAATTAAAGCAGGCAGCTGCAAAATCATCAATAGGTCAAATTCATTAGCTGTTCTCTCTATGAAATAAACAGGAAAATGAAGCTCTCCTTGGCCTTAATTAGTTCTTATAAAAGTTGGCAAGGAAACAAAGACATTTGTACACTCCTTTATTTTTATAAGAGACTTGCCCAAAAGAAAAACCTCAGACATGTAATTTCCTTTTTTTTTTCCCCTCTCCTGCTTAATGCTCTCAGTCAGAGGCTAACCTAGCACCTTCCCTCAGAGGGTAGAAAGAAATGTGGTTTGGCAAGGGGTTATGCTATGTCTCTTCTGTGCGGATTGAGGCATGTTCTGGGGAGCCTGCACAGGCTGTTTCCACAGCGATAGGCCACACTCTGTATTTACGGGTAATTCATCTGCAGGAGAAGCCTTAGCTGAGTGCTGTGGTTCCACAATCATTACCGCTGGCTCTCGGCCATGCCACATCACCCAGCAGTACAAATTTGATCTGGGTCAGGTGTGGGCACATGATTACATTTTTGTCAAATTAGCAGAGTGCTTCGTGAGGATTTTATGTTGCCTGTCTCCTTTTATCCTGTTTGCAGAGGAACATGCGGTGCTGGAACCACAAGAGGGCTAGGGCTGTGTGGGCAACTGATCCCTGTTGCAGCAGTTCATCCTGCCAGGGCAAAGGTAACCTATCAAAGTTTTCTTGGAACAAATTGAATTGGCAGAGAGCATTTGTTTCAATGGCAACAGCACCTTGTGTCACATGCCTGTCACACTGTAACTCTGGCATCAGAAGCCTCCAATGTATTTAATGCACTGTAAAATGTTGCCACATCCTGTAGCCAAAGACTAGTCCAGAGGAGTCTTAATTCTCCTTATTCGTGCTAATTTCCACAAAATTTACTTGTGCTTTGCACTTGTATGTTGCTCTGGCCCCTATATACTTTTTAAGGTACAGTTTTGTGGTGAGCTGAAAACAACGTAAGGCTTTACTGCTCCTGAAAAAGTGTGATGTCACCACTTCCATTGCATCAGCTCTAGTAATCATGCCAGTGATGGAGTGAGTCAGACTAGCAAGCTGATTTAACTGAAAACTAAGAATACATAATAATAAGAAAGAAAACTAGTGAAAGTTTGGACTGCTTTTCTGGCAGCCCTCAGACTAATTTGAGCTGACTGTGGTTCAGATTCTGAGTTTCAGCTCTGGGTATTTTCCAGCTGAAAGGGGGGAGGGGAACCCTAAGAACAGTTGTGATAAATGGTTAACAAAGAAGCTACTAATTTACTAAAGTGTTAGTCTATTGAATCATAGCAAAATATTTCCATGGCTTTTTTTATACCTAGTATATGGATAATAGCATTCATGTTAATGGGTTTGCTTATTTACTTTATCAGTGAAATATTTAGGAAAATGAAATAATTTCTGTGGAATTGGTTGCTTTCTGACAGTAAGTGACATTCAGGAAAGAAAAATGTCATAGACTTCTGTCTTCTCATCCATTAATCTGTAATTCCTCTACTCCTAGGATTGCATATTGCTCTAATTCTTTGACTTGTAACTCAACCAATGAAAAGACATTCATTTCTGGTTCTAGATAAGACAGTTACTCATCAGCAGTTTAGAAAGAATTTACCTTTCTCAGCCATCAATTAAGTGAGGGCAATATATCCAATGTCAGGATCAATGAAACCTTAAAAAGAAATGGCTGGTGACTACTGTCTCCCCTACTGCATCCCATCCCTCCTGGGGTCTATGTAGGTAAGGAGCCAGCTTGTAGGAATTTTGGAGAGAATAGTTAAGGGATAAGTGGAACTGAGGACTATGTGGGGGTTTCAGGAAAGAGTGTGCATAGGCAGAGACTGCAGGAGATGTCAGAGGGTGAATTAAGAAAACTCGGTGAAGGAGCAACAAGTGGAGAGAACTGTCTGATGCTGGAGAAAGGTTGTACCTGGTGGGGAGGACTAAAAGCAGCAGTTGATTCCCAAGTAGCAAGTACTGAGAAGGTGTGGTACTGCTGTTTCCTAATCTGTGAAATAGCCTGAGAAACAGGTCAAAACACTTATTTATACTGTTCAAGCTAATCTTCCTGATTCTTAGCTGTAGCTGATTAGGCTGTGCAAAAATGAATAACCCTGCTACCAGAACTGTGAATTTGTTGATCTACGATAAAAAGCTGTAGAATCTGTCTTAAATCACTACAGCTGCTTGCAAAACAAATTACCAAGGCACTGCCTAAATAATGAATTAGGGATCTCTCTTACTTCACTTTTGCTTGAAGTCCTAGAAAACTCACTGAGTTGTCAAAGCTAAATAAACTAGGGACTTTCTAGCCTTTGCTTTGCAGAAAGTAATTTAACTTAAAGGTAGAGATATTACTGTGATTTACACCTTAGTTACGGCTACCTCCATGACCCACTTTAAAATAAGGAGGTTAGGCAGAACTTTCTCATAAACTGCAGATGAAAATAAAATTCCCAATGTTCCCCTTAGTATCTTGATGGAAAAGTTAAGTATATTACTATTACTTAAAACATCACACTGGGGCCTCTAATTTATATTTTAGGGAAGAAATGTTCATATCATGTCACCTAGGTAGTCTGCCAAGCCTTTGAATTGGATTTACTGGAATGAACTAGGAAATTATTGTTCTGGATTGCTTCTCTGTGTCAAACTGACCACATAAAAGCATGAAAAATTTGAAAATGCAACTGACTGTTCATTTAAGGCTCATTCTTCTTGATTTTGCTACTTTTTTTCTATGCTTCAGTTAAAGATATTAAAAACCCAAGATAAATTTAAGTTGAGATATTCTATGTGAATAGTAACAGAAGGTCACCATATGTTCAGAAAATTCAAAAATATGAATGTTCTCTTATGAATACTTACTTCTTGTATAGGTGGAGTTGCAGATGGGTTACCAGATGGAATACCTTCCTACCAGTATAGTTAGATGTATTTAAAAAAGGATGCAGTGCAATCATATTATTTAAATCAATTCTGTTACTGCTTTTGAAGCCATAATGACAGTAACTATTCTGTAAATATGGCAAGTGGAATGTAATTTCTTGCTGTAAAATTGTTGGACTTGACTGAGATCTAAAAAGCTTCAGAAGAATGGAGCTTAAGCCAATTTTCTTTTCTTTAGGAGGTTGTCTAACTATATTACAGCACTCAGTACAGTTCAGACAGGACACTAGGTGTCCAGGAGCATGTGAAACAGAACTGGCTAAAAAGAAATGACAAGAAGAACATTTTGGGACATAGCTGACTGAGAAGTGCTCGTCCTTTCTTTACAAAAGTCAATCCCTCACGCCTGTGAGAGAGGCCCAGCACATCTTGGCAGAAGAATTCTTTTCCACTTGTTCAGTCTTTTGCCCTTGGATTAGCTTGCTCAGCTGGGTGTTACTGATGTTGGTATCACCATTGCATAATATTAAAAAGTAAACCAAAAGAAATATCTTGCCCAGAGAGTGAAAAAGCAGCACACAATACCTCTGTAAATACCCTTTCTCAATGCACATATTTTCACATCTCATCAGCCTACCATACTTATATCCTCATACTTTACTTACGTTGGGTCTTATTTTTTCAGACTGCCATTCTTTCACTTGTGAAAAGTCATCAGCAAGAGACGCTCCAGTCCCTTCATCATTCTTGTGGCCATTTTTTGGACTCTCTTCAGTATGTCGATGTTTCTCTTGTACAGGGGGGACCTGATCTGGACCCAGCACTCCAAATGTGACCTTACCAGTGTTGAGTAGAGGGGAAGGATCATCTCTCTTAAACTGCTGGCTTTACTGAAGCATGTCAACAAGACAACATTTTCAGTCTCCGAACTACTCACAGTAAAATCTGAGATTTTCTTTCCCTCCCATTGGAAGAAAGAGTTAGGAGCTGTAGCTTCTCCATAAAGGTCGGGAGTGCTGTATCTGATCATTTGTACCTCCTACATGTTGTGTTGTTGTCAATATTAACATTACCAGATCCAACAAACTAAGAAAATAATTCAGCTTTAAAAATTGTCTTTCCTTGCCTTGGAAGCTAAAAGTTCACACTACTGTTGAGTAATGATGGCAGTTCCTTCATGCATGTGTCTTTCAGCTCCAGGCTTTTCATTCTTGAACTCGCTATGAGCCAGGAAAAGGAGGGAGCGGTAGGAGGAAGGACTGCAGTGACTCAGAGTTCTTCAGCCCTTACCTCTGGCTGTGTGTAAGTGGAGGCTTCTGAAGCAACCCCAGACCTCTTGTTCTGTCTGGGCTATGTTTCAAATTTTTTGTAGTCTGATATTCCTCTTTGAATTTCCAGACCTGTTCTGATTTGTCTGTTTTGTAATGTATGCAATGTGTAAATGAAATGTAAAGTATGTCAGACTTTTAGATATAAGGTCCTTTGGGATTAGGACTGTCTTTTAGTTTTGCATTGCCTACCAGTGGTGTCATGGTGCACTAATAGGTGTTATGATACAAAAAAATAAAACTTAATGAGAAGAGTTGACAGGTAATAAATAATCTGGCTCTTCTAAATTGCATAGCTGATCTGACAAAAGAGTTGTGACAATTCAGGAAAGTTTAAGTCTCAGAGATTCTTTAGAATGTGCTTAGGGTACAGAGTCCCCAAAGGGGAAAAAAAAAAGAGCTAGATTTGCTCGCATTGTGTTCGTTTCCTGCACAGAAATAAGGAGCGCTTACAAGCAAGGCAGGTTGCAGAACAGAGTCATCTCTGCACACCAGAGGGAGCTGTAGCCACACGGAACAGCAAGTTACGGTGTGTGCCAGGAATGCAGAGCAGGGATCTTGTACTTGCTAATAGGATGTATTTAAGTACAGAGGATTTGAACCTTGAAGTGATTTTATTTACTTTTCCCCCTTACTTCCTTCTTACCATTAAAAAGTGTACATTTTGTTTTGGTTTGTTTTGCAAGAATGATAAAATAATTTCAAAGACAGAGATCAAGCACAGTAATTGAATTATCTGGTTTATTGTGTTCATACAATGTAGTAGAATTAGTGGTACCTACTCTGTTGTTATTGTCCTGGGAAAGACATTTTGACTATAGTACTTTGACTTCTCGTAACTATGAAAAACACATTTTAGGTTGAAATGTGCCTTGCCTTGTCCCCATAAAAAGCTGAAATTTGAGAGGATATTTGAAAGGAAAGAATATACCTAAGAACAAGAGAAACGTTAGAATCATATGCTTCACATTAAAATCCATCCACTTAACAATTTTTTTATCAGCTGTCATGTTGTTGCTTTGTTTTTCATAAATGGCAGGTGTTTATTATCATAATTACCCTTGCTTTTTAAAAAAACTCAATTGATTTACAGTTCCAGTCTTACAGTAGAATCCAAAAACAAACTCACTGACTCTAAGGCAGTTTTACCAGGGTTATGGGGCTCCATAAATCGACCTGTAGGATTTTAGTCTACATGAAAGTGAAACAGATATCTGTGATGATTTAGGTAGCAGTGCGCTGTAGGGAGGCTCCTGTGGCAGGAGGTAAGGACTGGACAGAGCCAGCTCTGCAACAGACACACCACAGGACACAGGGAAGTTCATCAGCCAAGCTGGTTGGCACCTCTGGGAAAGCAAAGCTAAAAAAGAACAAAACAAAGTGTGTCAGTGAGGAGTGAGGGGAAAGTGTGAGAAAAAGCCCTGCAAATACCACAGTTGGAGAAGAATGAGAGGGAAGAGATGTTCCAGGCGCTGGGATGGAAATTCCAGGATTCCCCTGCAGCCTGTGGAGAGAACCATGCTCGAGCAAGTGTTTCCATTCAGCCTGTGAAGAGAACCACACTGGAGCAGATATTTTACTGCAGCCCATCCACCCCATAACAGAGAAGGTGGGTATTTCCTGAAGGAAGTGTGGTCCTTGTAGAGGAGCCCATACAGGAGCAAGCTCTCCTGACAGGAAACATGGCCTATGGAGGACTCCCACTGGAACAGTTCATGATGGACTGCAGCCTCTGGAAGGACTTTGGAGCTGGAGAAAAGTGTGAGGAGGAAGGAACAGCAGAAAGGAGCTGTTAAGAACTCACCGCAACCCACCATCCCCATCCTGCTGCATCTGCTCATGGGTGATGGACAATAGGTAGTTGCGAATGAAGGAGTGAATTTGAGCCTGGCAACAGGGTGGTAAGGGGTAGGTGTTGTTTTTATTTTTGTCTTTGTTTCTCACCATCCAAATCTATTTTAATAATTAAATTAATTTCCCCCAAGTAGAGTCTGTTTTGCCCAAAACACTAATGGATAAGAGATCACCCCACATTTATCTAATCTATGAGCTTTTCAGCTTGTTCTCCCTTCCCATTTTGTTGAGGGGGGATAGTGTGGGAGTGGCTGGGTAGACATCAGGCAATCAGCCAAGGTCAACTCACAACAAAAAGATATAATTCGAAATTGGCTGATCTAGGAACTTTTTGAGTTCAAAGGATGAACTATTTGGTTCCAAGGATGACATACTGAGAAAAATTGTCTCTGGCATTTATAGTCTCCTGCATTCCAAACTGAAAGCAGTGGTACAGATTTTCATGGCATAAGTTAAAGGAGAAACTTCATCGGAATAAGAGAAGATATCCTACATCTTCTATTTTGATATAAAAATTTACAAGAACTTAGGAGGAGTCCTAAAAAGTCTTCTTCAGTTATTCCTGTTCTGGAAGGGACTATGTTGCAAAGCTAAGCCATGGCTAGTTTTAAAGCAGTGGAATTCAGAGCAAGACTGTTTATATTTAAAAATACTTAAAACATTTGCATGGGGAAGAAGAGACAAACTCAAGACCCCATCAAGACTAAAGCACAGAGAACAACTAACTTAATACAGTTGTCCCATATTTTTCGGTGTCATTAACTCTTGGATATATCAGCCTTGAGGCTCATGAATGTTTTATTTGTTCTTTCACAGATCTTCCTCAGAGATAACCAATTGGATACTGGACAAACAAACAAAAGAAGTAATCAGACTCCACTGACCTGTTTACCTTGATTGTGAAGGATGAAAAGCAGCAGCTGCTTTCTGTGAAACTGGGCTTCTGGTGGCACTTACTTCTTTCCTTTTGGATGATATTGGCATAAAGACATCAAGATATTGAACTGATAATGTTGTGAGTCTATATATGCCAGACTGTATTCCATCACTCTTTGAAGCAGGTATGTTATTCGAATAGCTTTGCCTTATTTTTCTGCACTAATCCAAATGAACTATGAATATTGTAAGAAAAAAAGGCACATTATTTTTACAACCCCTGTATAAAATACTTGAGCCTGGATAGCATAAAATTTGCACAAAACCAGCTGGAATTAACTGGGGTCCCATCTTCTTAGGAGATATGGAGTTGCTACCAGAATTTGGATTGTCTCTTAATATGTTTTACTGTCATTCAAGGAAGGAAACAACAGTTTCTTGACTATGTTCTACTGGAACAAAAATACATAGCTTAAAAATAGGATTCTAATATAATTTCAGCCATCACGACTGTATCTAGTACTAAAATTGTGACAGTTGCATCTCTCTTAATAAGGAGAGTGTAACTTTTTCTAGAAAAGTATTGTCTCATTGCACTTTTAGTTATTTTATAGGACCGCTTTAAATGAGTAAGAAATAATTTTGAGTGGCTAGACATTAAAGGTGATTAATCACTAGAAAACTGAATAGACTATTGAGTTTAAATTTCCATAGCTGACTAGATTATTAAAATGATATTATGAGAAAGTACAAATTATGTAACTTTTCAGTTCTTCAGAATTAAATCCATCATAACTTTAATTTTTGTTTATGCTTCAGGGTTGTCATGTAGCTGATCATCATTATGTAACAGATTTTTTTAAATAATGCTGTATATCTGTGACTTCACATGGCTGTGAATTTGAGCATGAACAGAGTTAATGTCTTTGCTTGATTCAGGTGTAATCTGGATGGATCCCAGGATTACACTAAATATGCTCTAGGCATGCCTTTTTTAACAAATAATAGCATGGTAACTACTACAGGTCATAAAGTAATATCTAGATATTTATATGCAATGTCATTCTTAATTGTTAACTTTGAAACAAAAGTTCGGTCCATTTAGTTGATGGATTGTGTACAACACTTAAAAGTAAAAAGGAATTTTTTTTCAGCAGATCACAGGACGCTAAATTGTGTGTTAGCTGATGAGAAAAAAGAAAACATTAACACAAATAAATTTAGGTCTTTTAGTAAATCAAATACTATGTGCCAGAATTACTCAGTGGATTGTATTTCTCTGTGTACTTATTCTAGTTCACTTTCATGTATTTTAGCCTTTTACTGCATGGTTAAAATGTATTAAAATGAACTATTATGTATTAAAAAATACTATCCATATATACTTGCTGGTATTATCCATATATACTTGCAGTCCCTGGTGTTTAAAATTATGTTTTACATTGGCAGCTTTGGTAATGCACTGCTAACATGGCTGAACAAAGGCAACGTGCTTTGTCAACATCAGGTGAAGCATTATATGAAATCCTGGCACTAGAGAAAGGAGCAACACATGATGAGATTAAGAAGTCCTACAGGTTTGTAAAATGTGCTTTGCAACAGATCCAACAATGCTTATGTGTCTCACATGATTATGATGGTAAAATTTTTGAGTTACCTGCACCATAGACATTCATTGCAACAATCTTTTCTTTTTTGAGCATGTGAGCCTGAAAGGAAGCAGGGATGATGCAATGTGAATCTATTCATTTTCATCCCACAAGCAATATGTACTTCATCTGAAATGTTTTAATCTAACTGAATGAGAGGTCAGACTTAAGATAAACTAATACAGGCTATGCTTGTGAAGCACAGTCTTTGAATTCTGCACCCAGTCCTTGCATTATAACAGCTTGATCCTGAAATATGTTGAAAAGTAAAGCCAATGAAAAAAGTGCTATGGTGACAATTTGAGAACTAGAGTCAGAGACATAAGGAGTTAGATGAGTTTTATCTTGTCAGAAAAAAAAACCTGACAGATTATTTGATTATAGTGTGCAACATCCTTGAATGGTAAAATTGCTAGGTGTAAAAGGGTTCTTCACTTTATGAAGGGAGGCATAACCAAAACCAGTGCCTTGAATCTGAAAGTGATTTGAGGTGAAAAAGGCACCTGGTTTTAACCGTGAGTGTAACTAACTGCTGAAAAATACTGGGTCAGGAAATGGTAGTTTCGCTATTGAAAAAGAAGAGAGAACATTAAGACAAGTTTTACTCAAACACAAAAGAGTGAAAAATATTTTAGTGTTCAAATGTAACAAGACCTAGAAGTAAGACCAGAAGATTTCATGGGTCATTTTTCTCATAAATCTGTTCATCTGCTGTTGAAAGAGAAAGAACTTTAAATGTCATGAGTGAAATAGAAAGTATTGACACTGAAATATATCAGGTGTATTTTCAGGTTTAATAAATATTGCAAAACTTTTATTACAGCATCATTCTAGGTGTTGTTCGTTGCACTGTATTAGCACTCAAACTTTAATGCAGCTTGTTTTTCCTAACAAACGTAGGAATTATTTGAACTATATTTGAAATAGGTCTACTTGCATCATTGCATAGCTTGAATTTTGCAAGGACTGTCCTCCATCTTTTTGAACAAATTCATTTCTCCCACTTTCCATTCCTAAAGGCGTATATTCAATGGAGGCAAAAGTAGAGAATGTCCAAACTCTTCAGGCAATGGAGGGAATCGTTGACCTCCCATTACTTTGTTGACTTACATAATTATACCACTGGAGAAAAAGCTTACTACAGTATCAAATTCACTAATGACTTGCACCTTCTGTGTCCCTGTAGTATAGCCTGGCTGCAGAAACCATATTCTGTCAAAAACCTCATGTTTTCCTGTTGCTTTTACATTTAATTTTCTGGAAAGGAGGCCTTATTTAATCCCCAATGGAGAGAGTTGTCATGCAAGAAAGTAGAATGGAATTAATTTTATTTAATGCTGAACATGAATACAGATGATTTACACAGTGATCTATGGCAAAACTGTCAGTGGTGCTTTCTCCATCTTTATTAGTAATTAGAGGAAAAAAAAGGGCTGCTTCTGCCTAAAGTGGAAATGTCAGAGGGATTCACTTTTAATGGAGTAGCTGTAAATATTTGTGAGATAAAATGATGAGTCAGTCTCATAGGTTTTCTTCCATTATCTTTTAATTTATGCTAATCCAAAAATCTGCTGCTGAACTGGTATTCTTTAGTACAAGGTATAAAACCAGCAATACCTGATTCTGAGTTTCCTGCCATTATTAATTAAGTCACTATTAATCATACTACTACAGCCTGGGGCAAAATTTACTTTTTAATAAACATGACAGAGGTGTGTTTTTACTTGGAGTTTGGCACAATCTAATTTATCAAGGAGTAAAGCTAATAGAATTCTAAACAGCAGAATTTCAAAGGAGGTCTGTTTATCTTCAATACTCTACAAAAATAAACTTTAGAAGCTTCTTTTGGCATAATAACATAAACTGTACTTTGACTTCTGCTTTCCAGTCTGACAGTGAAGTAATATGGAGAGAGAGATTGGATTTCTTTTCTTCGAGAGGTTCAAAAGTCCATGTTTTATAGACTATTTACAAAAAAATCATAGAATCATAGAGTGGTTTGAGTTGGAAGGGTCCTTAGAGATCATCTAGTTCCAACTCTCTGCCATGGTCAGGGACACCTTCCACTACACCAGGTTGTTCAAATCCTCATCCAACCTGGCTTTGAACACTTCCTGGCATGGGGCATCCACAGCTTCTCTGGGCAACCCATTTCAGTACCTCACCACCCTCACAGCTAAGAATTTCTTCCTCATATCTAATCTAAACTTAGCCTCTTTCAGTTTATAGCTATTCCCACTTGTCCTATCACCACATGCCCTTATCAAAAGTCCCTCTTCAGCTCTCTTGTAGGCCCTCTCTAGGTACTGGAAAGCCTCAGTGAGGCAACCCTGAAGCCTTCTTTTTTCCAGGCTGAACAACCCCTCCTCTCTTAGTCTTTCCCAATAGGAGTGGAGCTCCATGCCTCTAATTATCTTGGTGTCCCTCCTCTGATCTTGCTCCAACAATTAGACACCTCTGTGACACTGGTGATTAAGAATTTTATTGGAAAATGTGTGTTGTACTATTAATGCCATTAATTACTGCCAAACAAGGAGGGATAATGGCTTGCCTATGCCTAAGACAAAGGACCTGTCCTATTCCTGATACAGCCTCTGGGTACACCAGAGGCTCCCCACAGACCCAAGATGGCAAAGGACCCCTCTATGTCCAGATAAGGGGAATTAAAAATATTGGAGAATGCAGGCCTCTCATATGCTAAGTGACTGTTCTGCCACTTGGGCTAATTCCCCAACCCATAGCCTCTGCCTGATGTCCTCTGTTCACAGGCACCCACCCCAACCCAGGATGCCCTGCATCCAAAGCCTGGGCCTTCCATTGGCATTGCTCTCACACCACCACCTACCCACTCACTTTCCTACTGGAGGTGCAGACAACCCCAGTGGTCAGGACCACCATTTCCTGCCCAGGTTTCAGTCAAAACTGCTTGGCAGTTGTATTCCCAAACTCATGCAAGAGCTCAGGGCTGGGCACCCACTAAAGAGTCAGAAGGGCAGGGCCAAAAGTCAACAATGCTGCAGGATCTGGGTCAGAGCCAAAATGAGACTGCTTTGAGCCAGAGGTCCCTTTGTCCAGGTAAGGGGAAAGAAAAGCATTGGAGAATGCAGGCATCAATTCCGCTGCATCTCACATGCTAATCAAACTCTCTACCACTTGAGCTAATTCCCCACTTGGCAGCTTCGCCTGAGGTCCTCATCCACCCCTGATTCAGGATGCCCTGCATCCACATCGACATTGGTCTCAGAACACCACCAGCTCAATCACTCCCTTTCCTTGATTGGTCATCTTCCTAAACTCAGACAAGAGCTCATGGCTGGGAAGCCTCTGAAGGGGAGCCACCTGGAAAGGGCCAAAAGGCAACAGTGCTGCAGGATGTGGGCCAGAGGCAAAAGGTCATTCCTTCGAGCCGGAGTTGAACCAGCGACCTAAGGATGGCCGTGAAGGGAGCCTACAGTCCTCCGCTCTACCAGCTGAGCTATCGAAGGAAGCACAGGGCCATGCCCATTACCTCGCCCATCATACACTCATCCAGCACTTCCCTAGCCATGGCACAGCATCATGTCTCTATTACAACATCCTGATTCAAACACCCTTAGCTCCAACATCACAACATCTTGCTCAACACTTTAGCCCATCAAGCATGCAAACCACAAACACAACCACTCCACAACCTCCTTGAGCATCATCTTCTACAGCTGGACTCTTCTCATGGCCACACAAAGCTTACCTATATCCTGCTGCAATTTCTCTTCATTCCCTTTCACTGTGCCATCTTTTGTCCTCTGGCCAAGGCTCAGACAAAACAAAATTATAGCTGTTCCTCTGTTCTGTAACCTACACCAAAGCACCACGTGCAAGTTCTGTGAACCACTCTTTCTCCAAAGTGAATATGCCCACGCTCTTCAGCCCATCCTTAAAGAGAAATTCCTCCATTTCTTGTGATTCCTGATGACCCCCCACTGAAGTTACTCCATTTCTTTGATGGTCCGTTTCTGTACTGGGCTTGATATTTGAGAACTGTCAAGCAAAGACAGAGAAAATCAATCCTTCTGGCAAACAGCCCATAGTGCTTTTGATACAGGCCCAGATATCTTTGTTCTGTATAAATCCAGGGCACACCACAAATCTTCCAACACCCCTGAGAGGACAGGGGGATCTCCACCAAAGTTCTCTGTGTCCAGGCAAGTGGAATGAAAAGCATTGGAGAATGCGGGCATCGATCCCGCTGCCTCTCGCATGCTAAGCGAGTGCTCTACCACTTGAGCTAATTCCCCACTATGCAGCCTCTGCCTGAGGTCCTCTCCCCTCAGGGGCACCCACCCCTCATTTGGTATACCCTTCACCCACACTGGCATTGCTCTCAGACTACCACCAGATCATGCACTCACTTTCCTGTTGGAGATGCCCCTTACATCCTCAGTGCTCAGCACCACCATCCTCATCCAACCGTCCTCCCCAAAACTTCCTTGGTTGGTCATCTTCCTAAACACAAGTAAAAGCTCATGGTTGGGCAGCCTTTGAAGGGGATGCACCTGGATGAGTCCAAAAGGCAGTGGTACAGATTGTCTGGGCCAGAGTCAAAAGGATACTTTTGAGCTGGGATTGAACCAGTGACCTAAGGATGGCCATGAAGGGAGCCTACAGTCCTCCACTCTACCAGCTGAGCTATCGAAGGAAGCACAGGGATATGCCCATTACCTCACCCATCATACACTCATCCAGCACTTCCCTAGTCATGGAACAGCATCATGTCTCTATCACAGCATCCTGCTGCAAGCAGAGTCAGCTCCAACATTACAACACCTTACTGAACCCTTTAGCCCATCAAATCATGCAAAACCCACAAAGAGAACCACTCCACAATGTCCTTGGACATCATCTACAACTGAACTCTCCTCAGAGTTCCAGAGGGATAAGCCATATTGCTTCAACTTCCCTTCATACCTTTTCATTGTGCTGTCTTTTGCTCTCCAGTCAAGAACCAGACAAATATACAGCCATTCCTCTACTCCGTAACCTACTTGTACATGCTGGATAGTCATGACAAGACCTCTGATTCTCTTTCTCCAAGCTGAACTTTCTCACTGTCTTCAGCTCATCCTCAAAGTGAAATCTCTCCATTCCTCAGGGTTCTTGGGGACCATCCACTGAAATTGCTCCACTTCATTGGTGTCTTTTACTGTACTGGGGATGAAATTTGGAAATGACCACAAGATGCACCAGGGGAGGTTTGGATCAAGAAAAAAAATTTTATGGAAAGGGTTGTAAAGCACTGTAACAGTCTGCCCAGGAAACTGAAGGAGTCAACATCCATGCAAGTGTTAAAAAACATGTCACTATGGCACTTGAAGATATGATGTAATAATGAATCAGGTGGTAGTGCTGGGTTGACAGTTGGACTTGATGATCTTAAAGGTAATTTTCAACCTTAAGTATTCTATGATTCTATGATTTGACATCTGTCAAGCAAAGAGGGAGAAAGTCAGTTTCACTGTTGAACTGCCTGTGCTGCTCTTGCAACAGCCCTGGATACCCTTGTCCTCTATAAATCCAGGGCATACCATAAATATTCCACAGCCCCAAGAAGGCATGAGAGCCACTGGCAAAGGGGGTAGGCAAACATAATGAAAAGCATTGGAGAATGCAGGCATCGATCCCGCTACCTCTCACATGCTAAGCGAGCGCTCTACCACTTGAGCTAATTCCCCAACCCACAGCCTCTACCTGAGGTCCTCTCTGCTCTCATGCACCCACTCCTGACCCAAGATGCCCTGCACCCAAAGCCTGGGCCTTCCACTGGCAGTGCTCTCACACCACCACACACCCACTCACTGTCCTGCTGGAGGTGGCCATGGAAAACACTAGTGATCAGGACCACTATCCCCTGACCAGGGTTCAACCAAATCTGCCTTGGCTGTTTGTCTTCCCAAAGTCAAGAGTTCAAGGCTGGACAGCCCTTTGAAAGAGAGACACCTTGGCAGGGCCAAAACCACGGTGATGCCGCAGGATGTGGGCCAGAGGCAAAAGGTCATTCCTTCGAGCCGGAGTTGAACCAGCGACCTAAGGATGGCCATGAAGGGAGCCTACAGTCCTCCGCTCTACCAGCTGAGCTATCAAAGGAAGCACAGGGCCATGCCCATTACCTTGCTCATCATACACTCATCCAGCACCTCCCTAGTCATGGCACAGCATCATGTCTCTATTACAACATCCTGATTCAAACACCCAACATCATAACATCTTGCTCAACACTTTAGCCCATCAATCATGCAAACCACAAACACGACCACTCCACAAGCTCCCTGAGCATCATCTTCTACAGCTGGACTCTTCTCATGGCCACACAAAGCTTACCCATATCCTGCTGCAATTTCTATTCATTCCTTTTCACTGTGCTGTCTTTTGCCCTCTGGTCAAGCATCAGACAAAGGATAGCATTTTCCCTACTCTGCAGTCTCCTACAAGCATGAAGGGCATGCATAAACACATTCTCTCCATCTACAGTCTAACATTCTTACTGTCCTCAGCCCATCCACAAAGACAAATCCTGCTATTCCTTGAGATTCTCCACTAATATTTTTCTATGCAATAATGTTTTTCCTGTACATGAGATCACTTGCTCCCAAGTGTCTGGGTGACCTTGTTCTGAGGTCACTGCTCTTGGTCCATGTGTGTCTTCTACACAGAGGCACAATGTTGGGCAGTCATGGCTTTAATCCACAAGCAGTTAAACATCACATAGCTGCTCACTCCCTCCCTCTCCTGCAGTGGGATGGGGAAAAAAAAGTGGGGGGAAAAGCCCAGGTAAAATTCATGGGTTGAGAAAAAGCTAGTTCAAAAGGCTAGAAAACGAAGGAATAATAATAATGATAATGATAATAATATAATAACAATAACAACAATAACAATAACAAGTATATAACTATATGCTATAATATTAATACAATTAGAATATATAAAACAAGTGATGCACAATGCAATTGCTTAACACCCACCAAATGATGCCTAGTGAGTTCTTGAGCAGCAACTCCCAGCCATCTTTCCCTCTAGTTTATATCCTGAGCATGATGCCGTATGGTATGAAGTACTCAGTTGCCCAGTTGGAGTCAGCTGTCCTGGCTATGTCTCTTCCAAAAAACTTGTGCCCCCCAGCCTTCTTGCTAGTTGAGTGATGTGAGAAGCTGAAAAGTTCTTGACCTAGGGTAAGTGCTGCTCAGCAACAACTAAACCATCAGTGTGTCATCAATACTATTCTTCTCTTAAATCCAAAACACAGCACTGTACCAGCTACTAGAAAGAAAATTAACTCAATCCCACCTGAAACCAGTACAATATTTACCCCTTATCTTATACCATTTACATCATGATGCCCAGGTTCCACGATTTGCAGTACATCTTTTCCTGTCTTTTCATAAATATATATATATATATATATATATATATATATATATATATATATATATGTGTATATGCAGATATTCTTACCCTAGGCTATGAACCATCTCTAAAATGTCAGTTGAGTTTATTTAGTTCATGACTTTGGGCTCCTCTGTCATAGCAGTCCTTCAGGGCAGGAGAGATGATGTATGATGTTAGATTGTTGTATGCTGAAGACAGTCCTGGTTCTGTCATAGCTGCACTTTGCCTGGTCTAATAAAAATTCATTCTTCATTCATCTGGTTAGTTTTTATTGTAATAATGTTGATATGGCATATAGCAACCACAGTAGAGATGTCACACATTATTTTGTAGCAATTAATGTAATACTATTTAAATCATTGGCTATTCTTACACAGGCTCAAATTCCCTTGAGGTGTACATCATACTTCTCCATCCTTCCATATTACTCACCAGGTGTGCCCAGGTCCTTGAGTAAGGGCAATATCACAGGTGGGTTTGCCTTTTCCTGAAGCAGGAATCGCCACAGCATATTTTCTATGTGCCCTACAGGGACTTTATCCCTGTGTCCATTCGAATTTTATACTCCTGTGGGTCTGATGTGTCAAACCATCAGATCTACACAGTCCAATAAACCTCTTTGTCCTTCTCTGCTGCCTGGCTGGAGGCAGGAATCTCACTAGTCGTTGTTGTAGTATTAGCTAGTCACTTCTTGTAAATATGCATCAAAAACCCCTTCATCAAGATCATTAGTAAGATCAGCCCTTCTACTCTTCCTGGGAAACTGTCTGCTGGAGATTGGAGCAGCAATTTTCCTGAAAGAATCCCCTTTTGTGGTCGTTTTTCATCGCAGCTAACATACCTGCGCTTCTAGAGTCAAGGTAGGTTTTCCATCCCACTTTCTCATGTCTTCTCCATGGTCATGCAGGTAAAACCACAGAGTGGCACACAATATATACCCCTATATATCTTGAGTAGAGGAATGCTTACTGCTAATTGCTGAGAGGTCCATTAGGTGAGGAGTAGGATCTGTCCTCTTTGAGTTGCTGGACCTGTTTCTCCATAGCCGAGAAGAAGGAGGAAGGAATACTTCCTTCCTGTTGCTGGAACTTTTCATCCACTATTTGTCCCTCTCTGTCTTTCCAGGTCATTAGTGCCAATGAGTTGGCATACAATGATAGCTCACTCCGTACAAACTTCCACCACATGGGTCACGTGCACATGATGTCGCCTGGATCTATAGATAACTGCTTGTTGTGCAGGTCATCATAAATCCAACACAGCCAATTCCTTCAGGTGTTGGATAGCTTTCTCCATGGTGGTCCACTTCCCTGAGTCACACTGAATGGATACCTTTCCTTCATGCCTAACAAGACTTGCCTCCAGAGGCTGAGGACTTGCAACTCTTTTCCAATCATTTCATTAATGCCCTCTTCCTTAGAAAGGGATGCCAGCTGTTTGGTTTCCAAACACTCTAATTCCAGGCTAATGGTCTGGTTATCCCAACATCAGAGCAGCCAGGTGACAATTTGCTCACCTGGATGACAGCTGAAATAGTTTTGCATATCTCAGAGTTCACTTGGGATCAGGTGGTTATCACCTCATTTATGAGTTCTTCCTCTTCTCTAGACAGCAGCCTCCTCTCTTCTTCCTCTTGCTCTTGTAATGGCTCTGCTTTGGAGTAGTCTGCCTTGTCCACTTCTTCCTCCCCTTCACTCCCAGAAGAAGCTCCTTCATCCCTTAGGAGTTGACTTCTCCTTCCAGTATTTCTTCTTGTATATACAGGCAACTGATATCAGTACAGTTTGGTTCTTTGGTTCACATGCAGTGTCTGTAACTGGGACTGGAGTGGCCAAAGTGCCTGTCATTTTGTTGCCAGACCCAAAGACCTTCTCTTGTCCTTGAGGGTACTGAATAGTGTTGAACAGGGCATGGGTAGGCATGGGTCAAGCCCTAGCACACTGCAGTCACTGGTTTCCCTTTGGAATTGCCAGGGAGATAGCATACTTTTTCCAAGTATTTTACTAGTTTTTCAGTATTCTGCACTTGTTCAGGAGTGAAATTCCAAAATATTAGAGGTGCCCACTGTTCTAGGCATTTGCCCATACTATCCCACACATCTTGCCACTCATAACTGTTCAGCCCCAGGGCAGACATCTGGCTGGTATTCTTAAATAGTTGTTTGAGCCTAAACAAGGCCTAAAATACATTCAGGAGACATTGCAATAGGAACATGCTGGTTTAAACACCCTGACAACATTCAAAATTCTCAAGAGCTATTGTAATTAGCCTGAAGGACAAGGGGAAGATGGAGGAAGGTGTCTGCCCCTTAGATTGCCTCTCTGAGGAGGAAAGGTAAAGGGTGCAATTAGGAATAGTTTCCAATAGATGGCTCTAAAAGTACAGAGAAGACAGCACTACTTGATTACAAATACCAGATTAGTCTCGTGACCATCAATTTTATCATATCATAAGCCAGTGTTACAAAGTGTGACAACATGATAACCTTAACCCATCCCCAGAGGTGATAAACAGCACAACAGGGAACATAAACAGAAAGCAAGATGTTACATAATGTGACTCTGAGAACAGACTCAACATCTCTGAGAACAAAAAATCAACATTGGGACCACCTACTATTAAACTATTATAATGAATGCTTACAACAAATTTGTTTTAACATGCTCTGGTCAGATTTGACAATATCTTAACCTTTTGAGCCCCATGCTGGGCACCAAAATGGCTGTTGTGGTTTAACCCAGCAGGCAGTTAAACACCACACAGCCATGCATGTACTCCACCCTGCAAGAGGAGTGGGGGAGAAAACTGGAAGCGAAAGTTTATGGGTTGCTTAAAACAGTTCTGATAGGATAGAAAAGGAAGGAGATGTCAATAATAATAATAACAGAATTAGAATATACAGAAGTGATATACAGTGCAATAGTTCAACACCTTCCAAACCATGCCCATACACCCAGTTTCCAAGCAGTGACCCCAGCCATTTACCCCCCTAGTTCATATATAGAGCATGACATGATATGGTACACAATATTCCTACAACCAGCTGGGGTCATCTGTTCCAGCTGTGTCTCCCAGTTTCCTGGGCCTCTCTCTGATGGCGTAGTGTGAGAAGCTGAAAGTCCTTGCCTTAGCGTAAACTCTGCTTGGCAGCAGAGTTTCTTGTAACTCTGCTTGTAATATCAGCGTGTTTTCAACAATATTCACAGCCTAAAGCAAAAACACGGGTATTAGGAAACAAATTAACTCTATCCTGGACAAAACTTATATATAATAGGTACACTATTCTAAATTCCATCTATCAGATGATGAGGAAAATTAGAGAATACTTTTCCTCAATCCAGAGGCCTTGATGTTCTTGGAGAAACCAGGTATGCTGCCATCTACTATGCTGCCCAGCTACACTGCACACTCCCTATGGCCCCCAGAGGATAGGGGACCCTTGCCAAAAGAGCCCTGTGTCCAGGCAAGGGGAAGGCAAAGTGTTGAAGAATCCAGGCAACGATCCCACTGCCTCTCACATGCTAAGTGACTGTTCTACCACTTGAGCTAATCCCCCACCCCACAGCCTCTACTTAAGGTCCTCTTCTCTCCCAGGCACCCATCCCTGACCCAGGATGCCTTGCATCCAAGACCTGGACCCTCCCTTGGCATTGTTCTCACACGGTCACCCTTCACTTTCCTGATGGAGGTGTCCCCTTACAAGACAAATGCTCACCCTGGACAGCCTTTGTTGGTCATTTTCTTCCCCTAAAGGAATAGTCCAAAGCATGGGCAGCCTGGGTTTTTTTGAGGGAGGCACTGGGCAGGGCCAAAAGTCAGAGGCACAGCAGTGTCTGGGCCAGAGGCAAAAGGTCATTCCTTCGAGCCGGAGTTGAACCAGCGACCTAAGGATGGCCGTGAAGGGAGCCTACAGTCCTCCGCTCTACCAGCTGAGCTATCGAAGGAAGCACAGGGCCATGCCCATTACCTCGCCCATCATACACTCATCCAGCACTTCCCTAGCCATGGCACAGCATCATGTCTCTATTACAACATCCTGCTTCAAACACCCTCAGCTCCAACATCACAACATCTTGCTCAACATTTTAGCCCATCAATCATGCAAACCACAAACACAACCACTCCACAACCTCCTTGACTATCATCTTCTACAGCTGGACTCTCCTCGTGGGCAAACGGAGCTTGGCCATATCCTGTTGCATCTCCCCTTCATTCCCTTTTATTGTGCTTTCTTTTGCCCTCTGGCCAAGCATCAGAAAAGTATATATAAATTTCATTGTTCTGTAACCTCCTGCAAACCTGAAGGTCATACAGAAGTGCTCTAAATCTCCCTCTCACCAGCCCAAACATACCCACTTTCCTCAGCCCATCCACACAGATGAATCATCTGTTCCTTGAGATTCTTGGTGGCCATCCAGAGGCTGCTCTTCCATTGATGTGTTTCCTGCATAGGGGTTCTTAAAACTGGACACAGTACTCAAGATGGCATTTGATGCCTATCAAGCAAAGAGGGAGAAACCTCTGTTAACCTGTCCATGAAGCTCTTAATGTAGACCTGGATGGTCTCCTACTCTTTGTATTCTGGGTATACTGTGAGCACCCACAGCTCCTGGCAAAGGTCCTGTGTCCAGGTAAGGGGAACCAAAAATGTTGGAGAATGCGGGCATCGATCCCGCTGCCTCTCGCATGCTAAGCGAGCGCTCTACCACTTGAGCTAATTCCCCACCCCACAGGCTCTGCCTGAGGCCCTCTCCTCTCACAGACACCTAGTCTGACTCAAAATGCCCTGCACCCAAAGCCAAACCTCCTCATGACCTCACTCTCACACTACCGATTCACCCACTCCCTTTATTGCTGGAAATGATCCCTGAAAGTCCCAGTGCCCAGGTTTTACCATTCCCTGCCCAGGGTTCAGTCAAAATTGCTTTGACTCCCTCATCAAATGAAACAGATCAAGGCTGGACTAACCTTGAAAAGAGGTTGTGGGCAGTGCCAAAAGGCAGCAGTGCCTCAGGACCTGGGCCAGAGCCAAAAGGGCACTTTCTTCAAGTCAGAATTGAACTAGTAACCCGAGGAGGGCCATTCAAGGGAGGCTACAGTCCTCCACTCTATCAGCTGAGCTATCAAAGGAATCACATGACCCTGACACCTTACACATTCATCACACATTCATCCAACCATTCTGTTCTCACACCATGTATCTTCGTAACTCTCCTCTGCAGGAAATAAGAAAGTCTTCCCTTAGATCACATTGCTTCTCAAGCCCATAACCCCTTGCCAGGACAGGCCCAGCCATGGTGGCTCACTCCAAGTGAGCATTCATAACGGACAGTGGTATCATCATGGCAAGGCAGGGACAGCTGCAAGCAAGGAAGTCACTGCACAGGTCAGAGTGTCAATCACATCCAGTGACTGACAGTCAGGTCCAGAGTGAAGCCAGGGCTTAGGTCAATGCAGGACCTTTGTCTGCACTTTAGGTCTGGATCCAAGGTCTCTGTGGCTTGATATTGCTATGGCTGTGGCCGTGACTGAACTAGAGAGTGGGACTCATACTGTTTAGCATGGAAAGAGGGTAAAGGATGAGAGATGATCATAAAGAGAGTTCCTGTGCTAATGGGTGGAGGTGAAAATGCCATGTGAACCCAGTCAGGGCCATTCAGGCCTATTGAGGCACTTGATGAGATATAAAGGTCACCATGCAAGAAAACCTGCAGTCCTCCACCAGCAGATGTTGGTGGACCATGAGGGTCCCTTTCCTGCTCTGCCTCCATCACTATGTTCTCAAAGCAATCAGCTTGAATGAGTCCTCAGGGCATCTCAATGTACACCCTCTCCTCTAAGCAGCCTTAGATCAAGGATCTGTGTCTTGCTCAAGACTTCAGCCACTCAGATGATGCCAACCTGCAAGCATGGAGACTGCACAGCACTCCAGGGCAACCTTCCTCTCCCACCTGGCTGATATGAGAAGGTGTAAGGTCCTGAGAGGGTGGTCCTGGACCATTTGTTGTGGGATAGCCATAAAATGTCAGGTCCCTAGAAGGCAGTCCTGGACTGCTTACTCTGACACAACCAATGTTCAGGATACCCTTGAGCTAAACTAAGGCAAAACAATGCCAAAAATTAGAAAGTTTTATTTATGGCAGCAGAGATTTAAACTTTAAACCTTATTATAGGTTGAACAACCCATGGCAGCAAGGATTTAAACTGTTCTGAACAGCCTGCAGCAGAACAGTGGTTTAAACTTTTCTGAATTAAACTTTTCTGAACAGCATGTGGCAGCAGCAATTTAAACTTTTAAGGAGAGGAAGAGAGGAAGAAGGAAAGATAGGAAGACATAGACAGAGGAAAAGATCCAGATCACCACCCAGGCTTCCAGTGCTATCTTTGCTTTTGTTCCTTTGAATGTTGGGTGCACACCTTGCCCCTCTCAGTTGCACTGTTACTGACTAGTTCTCTTGCATATACACATGTTGTTATTCTCAAATTTTTCAGAAAGGGGGTTGGGGGGCTCATGGTTTTGATAGCCCTCCCCCTGTCAGAACAACAAGTGCAATGCTTGGTGCTCCAAAACTTGGTGCTCCAAAATTTGGTTTTGGAGATAGTTACTCAAGATAAGGAAGCTGGTCCCAGAAAAGAGCTATCCTGCATTTCAAGATGCTCCTTTCTAACTGCACCTTATCTCCAGCTGACATGGAAAGGCTCCTTTTCTCTTCTGCCAAGTGTTTGGGACATTAACTCTTAGGTTTTCAGTTTCTCACGAGGGGGAAAAAAATGGAACCTGTCCTGCTTCAGTTGTCACCTGTTGTGTTTCAGTCCTCCACCAATCACCTCAGTAAAAGGCCTAACTTTTGGATCAAATATCTCCTGATAGGCATTCTGATAAGTGCTTGCTTCTCTCCCTTTCTTCTTCGGGATCTGCACAAGGCCACAGTCAATGGCCTCTCCTTAAAGAGCAGGTGCTCCCAAGTGTCCTGATGGCCTTATTCTGAGGCTGCTGCACTTGGTCAGTGTCTGTCTTATGCACGGATGCCCAAAGATGGACACAATATGCTGGATCCCATTGATAATACTCAGCACGTGGGAGAATTTGTTCCTTCCATTCACAGCCCATGGTGCCATGGGCATAGACCTGGACGCTGTTCTCCTCTTTGAAGCACACAGCAAGTTCTCACTGCCTCCGTATGACATGGGGCCCTGCCAAAAGTCCCGTGTCCCGGCAAGCAGAGTGAAAAGCATTGGAGAATGCAGGCATCGATCCCGCTGCCTCTTGCATGCTAAGCAAGCGCTCTACCACTTGAGCTAATTCCCCACCTAACAGGTGGTGCCTGAGGCCTCTCCCTGATGCAGGATGTCCTGGACTCAAGGCCTGGACCTTTCATCACCCTCACTCTCACACATCACCCTCACTCTCACACACACTGACTCACTGTCCTGCTGGATGTGACCCTGGACAACTAAAGTTCAGAACCACCATCCCTCACCAAGGGTTCACCCAAAAATCCCATGGTTGGTCGTCTTCTCAAACTCAGACAAGAGCTCTGGGCAGCTGTCTGGAAAGGGCCAGAAAGAGTGATGCTGCAGAATCTGAGCCAGAGCCAAAAGGGCACTCCTTTGAGCTGGAGTTGAACGAGCAACCTTAGGATGGCCATGCAAGGATGTCTACAGTCCTCTGCTCTACCAGCTGAGCTATTGAAGAAAGCACAGGGCCATGCCCACTACCTCACCCACCACACGCTCATCCAACACTTCCATATCCACAGTGCAACATCATACCTCTATTTCAACAACATGGAGGCTTCAAACTGCTTCAGCTCCAATATCACAACACCTTGCTCAACCCCTTTTGCATGTAAAATCATGCAAACTGCAAACAGAAATGCTCCACAAGCTCTTTAGTTGGCATCTTCTACAGCTGGACTCTACTCAGGACCAAAATGAGCTTATCCATATCCTGCTACAATGTCCCTTCATTCTCTTTCACGGTGCTGTCTTTCACCCTCTGGTTGAGTAGCCCAGAAAAGGACAGCCATTCCTTTATTCCTATGAGCTGGAAAGTCATGTGCAAGCACTCCAAACCTCTCTTTCTCCAGGCTGAACATTCCCATTTTCCTTGACCTGTTCACCTAGAGGATTTCCTCCATTCCTTGAGATTCTCGGTGGTCCTCCTCTGACGTTGCTCCATTTCACTGATGTCTTTCCAGTACAGGGAATCTCAAAACTGGACATTTTAATTGAGATGACATTTTACATCCATCAAGAAAATTGGGAGAAAATAAGGTCCCCTGTTATATTGCCTGTGCTGCTCTTAATGGAGACCTGGATGTTTTCCCACTCTTTACAGTGTGGGTATACTTGCAAGCACTCAAGGCCCCCAGACAAAGCAGGGCCCCTGAGAGAGAATATTGTGTCCAGGAAAGGGGAATGAAAAACATTGGAGAATGCAGGCATTGATGCTGCTGCCACTCACATGCTAAGCGAATGCTCTATTACTTGAGCTAATTCCCCACCACGCAACCTCTACCTGAGGTCCTCTCCGCTCCCAGGCACCCA
Organism: Pithys albifrons albifrons; assembly: GCF_047495875.1. Classification (NCBI taxonomy): domain Eukaryota; kingdom Metazoa; phylum Chordata; class Aves; order Passeriformes; family Thamnophilidae; genus Pithys; species Pithys albifrons. The sequence continues at coordinate 64,210,417 of NC_092461.1, read as the reverse complement.
ATCTTGAGCCAGGATGCCCTGCATCCAAAACTGTGTCCATTCATCAGCCTCACTCTCACACCACCACCACCATTCCTGCTGGATGTGATCCCAAACAACCTCAGTGGTCAGGACCACAATCCCCTGATCAAGGTTCATCCAAAAATGTCTAGTCTGATTGTTTTCATAACTAAAGATGAGAGCACAGGGCTGGTCAGCTTTTGAAGAGAGGCCACCTGGGCAGCACCAAAAGGCAGTGGTGCCACAGAATCTGGGCTAGAGCCAAAAGGGCACTCCTTCAAGCCAGGGTTGAACCAGCAACCTAAGGATGATCATGCAAGTGAGCCTACGGTCCTCTGCTCTACCAGCTGATCTATCAAAGGAAGCATGGGGGTATGCCCACTACCTCATTTATCACACACTCCTCCAGTCCTTCAGTTCTCATACCACTTCACACATACCTGCATGGTAGTGTCCAGATGGAAAAAACCAAAAGAATTACCTTAAACCCATATTGCCCAGAACATCTCTGGACCAGACCCAGCCATGGTGGCTCATTTCAAATGAAAGGCTGGAGAAGACAGTACTGTCACGGCCAAGCAGGGACAACTGCAAACAAGGAAGTCACTGCAGAGGTCAGAGTGATGGTCGTGTCCAGTGAGTGCCAGGCAGGTCCAGACTGACAAGCCAGGGTTGAGTTCACACCAGAACATCCATGTGCACATCAGCATATGCATCAAGGGTCTTTGAAGCTGGACATATCCAAGGCTATGGCCATGACTTAGCTAGAGATCAAGACTGTGGTGTAGCACAGAATGAGACCTGAATGTAAGTAGAGCTCCTGGATCCATGGTTGGAAGGGAAGGTCCTGTAAGAGGTCTCTTCAGGGCCATTCAGATATACCAGGGCATGCAGCATCTAGAGAGATATGATGGTAGCCAGGGAAGGGAGCCAACAGCCCTTCATTCCACCAGCAGAGCTATTGATGGAACAGCAGGGCTCCATACAAGCTCTTCCTCTATGATAGAGCGGTCAAAGCAGTCAGCTTGGGTGAGGCCTCAGGACATCTCAGTTCAAATCTCCTACAGCAGTCCAAGCTCAAGGATCACTGGAGCTGACTCAAGGCTTCATGCAGTCATCTTACACCAACTTCCAATCATGGAGACTGCACAGCCCTCCAAGGCATCTTTCTTCTCCTGTGTGTCTGACCCAAGGAGGGAAAAAGTGGAACCTATCCTGCTTCAGTTGTTGCCCATTGTGTCTCAATCCTCTTCCCATCAAGGCCTGCTACAATACCTCTGTCTTTCTTATAAGCCCTCTGTATCAATTGAAAGGACACTATTAGGTCTGCCTGAAGCCTTCTTTTCTTCAGGCTGAACAACCTCAAATCTCTCTGTCTGTCTTCACAGAACAGTGTTCCATCCCCCCAGTCAGTCTTGTGGCCCTATTCTGGACCAGCTCTAATAGGTCCATGTCTTTCTGGCGCTGGGGAAACCATGGCTGGATGCAGTACTCCAGGTGTGGTTTCACAAGAGTGGAATAGGGAGGCAGAATAACCTCTCAGTCTGCTGCCCATGCTTCTTTTGAGGCAGCCCAGGATATGATAGATTTTCTAGGCTACAAGGATACATTGCCAGCCCATGTCCAGCTTTTTATTTACTAGCACCCCCACGTCCCTCTCCACAGGGTTGCTCTCAATCTATTGTTCCTACAGTGTATACTGATACTGGTAATTGCCCTGACCCAGATGCAGAACCTTGCATTTGGCCTCTTTTAACTTATTGAAGTTCACATGGACCCACTCCTCAAGTCTTTTAAGGTTCCTCTGGATGGAACCTCTTCTGTCAAGCAAATAAACTGCACCACTCCACTTGTCATCTGTCAGCTTGCCGAGGGTGCACTCAACCCCACTCACTATGTCATTGATAAAGGTGTTAAGTACAGACCATCAAGGGGCACATCTCCACCCAGACACTGAGCCATTGACTACAGTCCTTTGGATGTAGCCATCTGGCCTATTCCTTGTTCATTGAACAGTCCATTCATCAAAACACTATGTCACCAATTTAGTGACAAGGATGTTTTGTGGGAAAACATCAGAGGCCTTAGAGAAGGTAGATGACATCCATAGCTCATCCTTCATCCACTGATGCAATCAGTCCATTGTAGAAGACCTAGATGAGACTAGGATGGACTACATTAGTCAGTCATGATTTGCCCTTAGTGAAGCGATGTTGGCTGTCTCTAAACACCTCCCTGTCTTCACGTCTTGACATATCTTCCAGAAGGATCTGTTCCGTGACCTTAGCAGGGTGGATCTCACTGTTTGTGTGCACTTTTTGTTATATTTGAAAATTAGCTTAATATTTTGCTTTTCTCAGTCATTAAGGACTCCACTTGAGGACACATAAAGCTGAGCAGGCATATTGATCAAATCCCAAGTAAAGAATATTCAAGTACCTAGATCCACAGCCCTTTCTGCTCCTGATACAATCCTGGATGCTGTTGTTTTCTGTGCAACCCAGGTACAAATAGCGCCCAACAGCACCAGAGGGCAGAGGAGCTGCTGACAAAGTGCCCTGTGTCCAGGCAAACATAATGAAAAGCATTGGAGAATGCGGGCATCGATCCCGCTACCTCTCACATGCTAAGCGAGCGCTCTACCACTTGAGCTAATTCCCCACCCCACAGCCTCTACCTGAGGTCCTCTCTGCTCTCATGCACCCACTCCTGACCCAAGATGCCCTGCACCCAAAGCCTGGGCCTTCCACTGGCAGTGCTCTCACACCACCACACACCCACTCACTGTCTTGCTGGAGGTGGCCATGGAAAACACTAGTGATCAGGACCACTATCCTCCGACCAGGGTTCAACCAAATCTGCCTTGGCTGTTTGTCTTCCCAAAGTCAGACAAGAGTTCAAGGCTGGACAGCCCTTTGAAAGAGAGACACCTTGGCAGGGCCAAAACCACGGTGATGCCGCAGGATGTGGGCCAGAGGCAAAAGGTCATTCCTTCGAGCTGGAGTTGAACCAGCGACATAAGGATGGCCGTGAAGGGAGCCTACAGTCCTCCGCTCTACCAGCTGAGCTATCGAAGGAAGCACAGGGCCATGCCTGTTACCTTGCTCATCATACACTCATCCAGCACTTCCCTAGTCATGGCACAGCATCATGTCTCTCTTACGACATCCTGCTTCAAACACCCTCAGCTCCAACATCACATCACTTTAGCTAAAGTGTTGAGAAAGATGTGATGTTGGAGCTGACTCTGCTTACAGCAGGATGTCATAACAGACACATGATGCTGTGCCATGGCTAGGGAAGTGCTGGATGAGTGTATGATGGGCGAGGTAATGGGCATGGCCCTGTGCTTCTTTCGATAGCTCAGCTGGTAGAGCGGAGGACTGTAGGCTCCATCATACAAACCACAAGCAGAACCACTCCACAAGCTCCTTGAGCATCATCTTCTTCAGCTGGACTCTTTTCATGGCCTCACAAAGCTTACCTATATCCTGCTGCAACTTCCCTTCATTCCCTTTCACTGTGCCATCTTTTGTCCTCTGGTCAAGGCTCAGACAAAACAAAATTACAGCCATTCCTCTGTTCTGGAACCTACACCGAAGCACTAAGCCATGTGCAAGTCCTCTGAACCTCTCTCCAAGCCGAATAGGCTCACTCTCCTCTGCCCATTTCTTGTGATTCCTGATCCTCCACTGAAGTTCCTCCATTTCTTTGATGGTCCGTTTCTGTACTGGACTTGATATTTGAGAACTGTCAAGCAAAGAGAAAATCAATTCTTCTGTCAAACAGCCCATAGTGCTTTTGATGCAGGCCTGGATATCTTTGCTCTCTATAAATCCAGGGCACACCACAAATCTTCCAGCAACCCTCAGAGGACAGAGGGAAGCCTGCCAAAGCTCTCCAGGCAAATGGAATGAAAAGCATTGGAGAATGAGGGCATCGATGCCGCTGCCTCTCGCATGCTAAGCGAGCACTCTACCACTTGAGCTAATTCCCCACCATGCAGCCTCTGCCTGAGGTTCTCTGCCCTCAGGGGCACCCACCCCTGATTCAGGATTTCCTGCACACAAAGCCTGGGCCTAAGTTTGACATTACTCTCAGACTGGATCATCAACTCACTTTCTTGTTGGAGGTGCCCCTTACAACCTCAGTGCTCAGAAGCACGATTCCCATCCAAGGGTTCCCCAAAACTTACTCGGCTGGTCATCTTCCCAAACTCAGGCAAGAGCTCATGGCTGGACAGCCCTTTGAAAGGGAGCCATCTGGCTGGGGCCAAAAGGCACAGCAGTGTCTGGTCCAGAGCCAAAAGGACACTCCTCTTCAAGCCAGCAACCTAACGATAGCCATGTCAAGGGAGCCTGCAGTCCTCCACTCTACCAGCCAAGATGTTGAAAAAAGCATGGACCCTGTTGCTTATATCCTCCTATACTTCCTAACATTGCCATATTTTACCCTATACAATGTATTGCTACCTCCATTCTGATGTACCTTCACCAGAGCTACCCCTTTATCAGAGCCTGGCCTGATCTCACCTCTCAGCCTAAGTCTCCCATTGACAGAGATCCTAAACTGACATCACTGACTTCATTTCCAGGAGTGCCCTATCCATCTGGTCTGATAGCTGTTTCTCTGTGTTTCATCACTTTTGTCTCCCAAACACCTCCATCACATTGCTTGCTGTTGTGGAAGGCTGCAGTGGACAGTGATCCCCAGGTGGTGAAGGAGAAGGACATCCACCATGAGAAAAATATGAATGGACATAAATCCATGGATTTGGTGTAGGAAGTAGTCAACAAACTCCTGTACTCATTTCTCTTTCCATTTTTTTGTATTATTCTCATTGTCATAATGAATGCCCATTATCATATGTAGCTAGAATGTCACTTTTCCAGGGGCCCACAGGGAAGCTTCTATATGGCTGATACTGTTATGTCACATGGCTCTTGTCCTTACTTTTATTGTTTCTTCAGTTATATCTAACAGAATGTTTTTTCTTACTCATGTCAATTGCACTACCATCATCTAGGTCTCCTCCCTATTAGTAAATCATCTGCAATTATTGTATATCATCTTGGTGTGTAGAGAGTTGTTTTGATAATGTACTGTTTGTAGTGAGGACAGTTTTCCCGAAATTGAAATAAGAATATATGTCATCTTTTGTTAGCTGTTGAAAGTGATCCTGCTAGCAATCTAAAACAATACTAAGCAAAGTGAGTGTGCAACTTATGTTTTTTGTGTTTCTTTTTGAAATTACATTATGTTCGAATTCTTATTTTTTATAAATTTGGGATATGGGGAGGACAGAAGATGTCTTTGGGTCTGTGGGAAAAGAAAGGCTGGCTATTGATTGTCTGATGCCTGCAGCCACACATGAGTTTTGGAAGTCATACCTCTCCCTTTCTTTGCTGGAGTTTGGATAGGTTGCATAATTCACCTAAACACTTGGATGGCATTTAATGTCATTAGTCATGCAAGTCTTAGCTTGTTTTTCCAGTTCTTATATTTAATTTTTTATTGTGTTTAGGACACATGTTAAACATGACCAAAAATTTATATTTAAGGAACAATATGAACACTATATTAAATGTAATTGAATGGGATCCCTTTCATGCTATCAGAGACATGTTTAAGGAGTTAATTATGGTCTATGATTCTATGACTTGAGTTCAGCAGAACTGAAGAGATTGTTGGCAGAGGCTGATCCCAGGCTTATATCAGTCTTGATGTTGGCAGAATGTCTTCCAGGCAGCAATTGTCATCAGGAACAAATCAGTTACATTTTACTGGAGGAATATCCTGTACTGGGGCTTCAGAGGAAAATCAAGTAGTACTCCACTCTGAGGTTAAATTTATTAGAGGAAGTGTAAGCACACCGCCTTTGCACCACAAGTATTTTTGATCATAGCAGTCATGGCTAGCTCCTGAAACACTCAGAGAGAATATTTACAAAATGCATCATGGCTAGGCTATAATTGAATCAATTTAAAACACTACTAAATGACTTTTATTGACACTAGAGGTCAGCACTAGTCATTAAATAAATGTCCTGGAAAAATCTTATTGCCAGTTCATCAAAGAGAGTGGTGATTTTTGAAAAGATGCACTTCTGTCTTGCTTGTTTTGCAAGTATGTGTGAGCTCACACTGCCAGCCTTCAACATGGCTGGAAGCAAACCCTTTCTTCTCTATGCTGTGCTTCCCCAGCACTGTCAGTCAACAGTCACACACGGTACCTTTCAAGCTGTACCTGTCCTCAGGCTCCATAGCACTGAGTACCGGCAGGGGGGAAAGGCAGTATCGAGCCCTGTCCTAGCAAAGGCTTCCCACCAGCACAAAGAGCCCAAACTAGTCGACATCACACTCTTATGAGACCCCACACGGAGTACTGCATTTAGCTGTGGGGACCCCAACATAAGGACATGAACATGCTGGAGCAAGTCCAGAGGAGGACACAAAGATGATCAGAGGGCTGGAGGACCTCTCCCATGGAGACAGTGAGAGAATCAGCCTGGAGAAGAGAAGGCTCCAGGGAGAACTTACATCATCTTCCAGTACCTAAAGGGGGCTGCAAGACAGCTGGTGACAGACTTTTCACAAGAGTATGTAGTGATAGGACAAGGGCTAATGGCTTTAAACTAAAAGAGGGTATGTTTAGATTAGATATAAGGAAGAAATTCTTTACTGTGAGTTGCTGAGGCACTGAAACAGTTTCCCCAAATAAGTTGTGGATGCCCTATCCCTGTCAATGTTCAAGGCCAGGCTGGATAGGGCTTTAAGCAATGTGGTCTAGTGGAAGGTGTCCCTGCTCATTGTGGTGGGGCTGGAACTAGTGATCGTTAAGGTTCCTTCTAAACCTAATAATTCAATGATCCTATACAGCAGTGGGAAACTAGCCCCAAAAACAGCCACTTGAAACCACAGTTAACTCATTATGCTTTTCCACCCTGTGCTTCAGACAGATGCTTTCCTTCTATTGCAACTCCTAACTGTGTTTTCCATCATCACTGTCTGGGCTTCTGCAAACACAGACACTGTTTACAAAATTTTAACGTAACTACTATAGCTAGGCAATTTAATATAGAATTTTCTTTGCCATAAAGAAAATAATGTTGCCTGGATAAGCAGTGTGATCATCATGTTTTTAAACAACTTTAAAAAAATCTTTATCTTTGTTGAAACCTGCTCCATGATGCAAATGAGTTGGCAATCATAATGCAACAAATGCCTGTGATTTATTATCGTGCTGCAATCTGTGCTTTCAGCATATATATCACCATCTCCTTTAGCAAAGTAGCTGACTAGGTATCAATACACAAAGTTCATTCTCGGTGTAATAAAAACACCTTTTTTATCAAAACTTTCATGTTCAGTTCCTTTCTGCCACTTTCCTTCTACAAAGTACATCAGAGCTGGAAGAAAAGAAGCTTGAACATACTGTTCAGAATCTTTATATTTCTATTAAAATATTTTTGGTAGTGTTTTGTATATGTGCATGTCTATATATATTCACACATACAGAAGACTTATTTTCCCTCTGTTTTTTTGTTTATTTGTTTTTCATGTTTAAGAAAACTGGCTCTGAAATACCATCCTGACAAGAATCCAGATAATCCAGAGGCTGCAGAAAAATTTAAAGAGATCAACAATGCTCATGCAACCCTGACTGATATGTCCAAGCGAAACATATATGACAAATATGGATCATTAGGGCTCTATGTGGCAGAACAGTTTGGTGAGGAAAATGTCAACACCTACTTCATGCTCTCAAGCTGGTGGGCAAAGGTAAGCTGTTATTTTCTGTTGGAAATCAAGTTATAATGCACACGGACAATTACATACACAAGGAACCCATGGAGAAACATGATCTCTCTACAGGCTTAACAAATAGTAGGATCTGAGTCTAAACGGCTACTAAAAATTTACAAAGGCAACATTATCTGGAAAATCAACAGAGGCAGAATATAAGCTCAGACTAGTGCTAATATAGAAAGTTTTCTTTCTTTTAACTTGGTAAATAGTTACAGTACATATTTTGTAACACTTTCAAACATTGATTAGATTTGAATTTAGTGCTCTGGGATAATTTTGACTTTCTTTTCAGCAATGACTAAGTAAAAATGACTCACTATTCCAAAACAAGAAGTCCCACTTATGTGATAACCAATGTATGGTAATAAACTATTACCATACAAATTTAGCTGTCTTACTTGCTATATATAGCACACAATGTAAGTAAGCAATAATAATACATAACAGTGTGATTATGGCATCATATATGTGCCCTGGTGAGGGTATGAGAGAAAGGAATCGGAAGAAGAGAGTAGGAAAGGAAGAGAAGTATATAGCAAAACTCTTCATATTGCTCAAGGTAAAACACATCAGGGGCTGTTCTAGTCATAAAGGACTTGGGTTCATGTGCTCTCTTATCTCACTGGTGTCCTCTGATGTTTGCATATGTCAAATTCAAGTGTTTCTGCAAATATTGAAATGTTGCAGATATGCAACAAACAGAATTGCAAATGTGCAAAATCCATACTGTCCCCAGCTGTTGGCATTAGCAGAAGCACAGGAAACCAAGGACTGTGCTGGAATACATAGGAAAATGATCTGTACTGTCCTGAAGTAAGCACATTATGAGATCTTTTATCTGAGAACTGTGGAACACAGGTTCCTGTGTTCGGCATGGATCAGGCAGTGTTGCACTGCTCTGCAATCCCCTTTCAAACTGGGAAGTCACTTGGGCAATTTGTGGGCCTGAGAAGCCCTATTTTGTCTGCTGAATCAGGATGTGACAGAAGCTGCTCAAATGCCGTGAATGAAACCAATGAATAAAATACTTGGTATTTAAATTAAAGTTGTGAAAGCACAGTTTCCCCCTCAGAGACAGGCTGGAGGCTGCCCACCTGCAGCTCCTGTAGCTGACCCTGCTGCAGGCTGGACACCCCACCATAACTGCTGAATGGATCATTCCCTCTTTTCTGCTGCCCACCACCTCCTTTGGCCTCTTTGTCACAGTTCAGGTGCCAGAAAGCATTGCCTCGGTGCTGAGAGAGGAGGAATGTTGACTCCTTTAACAGGCTCAGTAAACAAGATTTTCTACACTGTTTGCTGCTTTTTTTTTTTAGCTTTTATTTGCTCTTCTGCTTACTGATCTTTAATGAGTTTTTATGAAGCATAAAATCCTCTGGGGTTAGAAAATCAGGAACAGAAACAACAACTGTGACTTTGACTCATAAAAGAGAGCAACAGAGAGTACAGAAAGAAGTAAGTCATTAACAGCTAACAGAGGAATGTGAGTATTGTTTCAAACAAGCTGTATCCCATAGATGAGACTCAGTATGCTGAATAGCAAAAGTAATTACTGCTTCCTAGTTTCTATGAATTATGTACAAAACCTCCAAATATGTATATAGGCTCATTTGAGAATCATCACAAGTAGTCTTTCTATCTCTCCTCCAACCCAAAATCTTGTCACCTTCACAACAGAAAGAGGAAACAAAATTTTTATCTATCTATCTATCTATCTATCTATCTATCTATCTATCTATCTATCTATCTATCTATCTATCTATCTAATCTATCTACCGTTGTTGTTGTTGTTATACTACTTGAATCTGAGGCATCATCTTCAGATGACCACCAAACCTCTAATTTCCTCCGTTCTGGGAGAAGACAGGAGGGATCACAGCCTTCACTAGTTCCCTTCCTCTCCAACTGCAAATATTGCTCTTCTCCAGCACACTCATACTCAGAAAATCTGACATTTGTGAGGAGGTTTATCATTAGCAGTAAGGAAATCAAGTTGAAAGGAGAAATGCAACATGAAGATCACTTTTTTCAGTGCTGGACTTCCTAGTGAGCATGTTAAACTGGGAACTTACAGGCATGAATACGGGGAAAATTGAACTACTTCTCCACTGGCAGGCACGAGGCTTGTTCATTTAACTGTTTTAGCAAAAAACAATTTTCCCTCTACCATGAAGACAATTTATTGATCACATGTGTTCAGCTGAGCTGCAAAATGCCAACTACCCAAACTCAGATTAAGAGTTCCCCTTGCCCTGCCGAGAAAAGGGGAAAAAACCCTGGAAAACTTAAAACAGGTTTATATATTTATACAGAAAAGAGAAAATTAAAAGCAAACTACAATATAACACACACCTACACAAGTTAGATATAACAACAGTCCTCTACCTCCCACTGAAAACAGATCCTATCACTCTGGATCCATAAAGCACCCGAAAAAGACACCTCCCTAAAGAGCTCAGCCTCCCCAGAAACAAACCCAAGCAGAGAGAAAACTAATAATAAACCTTTTATTTGCCTATGATAACATGGTGGTAAGCTGGCGCTGGGCCTAGTCCTCCCATCCCGGGACGGCGCAGAGCATCCTACTGGGACCACAGCCATGAGGGAATTGGCCAGGTACCTCGTACACCCACTTTTATACTTGAGATGACATCAGAATATGGTATGGAATACCACTGGCCAGTAGAGTCAGGTGTCAGCTGGCCTAACCCAGCTCGAGTCAGCTGGTAATCTAAGGCCTGCTCTGAAAACTAAAGCCTAAGTTTAGGCCTAGCTAAACCAATCAATAAAACAATTCTTGGTTTACCAACTGTGATAATATAAGCATATAGAAATCTTGAAACATTAAAGGTATCATGAATAAACTCAAGGGGTATTCCCCTTTATATACTTCTTTATGTCCTTTCTTCATTCTATACATAGTAGTGCTTTATTCTCCATTGTGGCATAAATGATAAACAGTTAGATAACTTATTTTAGGGATTAAGACGTTTAGAACAGTTTTAGGTCTGTTGGAAGGAAAACATTTTAAAACAAAAAGTCAGAGTCCCTTTCATTTAAAAACACCTTGCTCACTCTAGATACATGCCTATATTAATATTAGGCATATAAATAGTCCTGCTACCTTCAAAGGTGTTCCAGTCAGCCCCCACTAATGTTGCCTGAGACATGCATACACAACAATGTTATTTACATAGCTCCATTGTCAAAGTTTGACAATATCCTGACATTTGTGCTTACTTTCTTCCTCAGCAGCATATTGTCTTATGAATATAATGAATAGTTAGTAAAGGGCAGACTGTGTAACCATAATGTTAAAGCCTGGCTATACCTCCAACCCATATGTACCTGTTGGCCACAAAGCTGTACTGCTTTGACATACACATTCACAGAATCACAGAAAGGTTTGGTTTGGAAGGCACCTTAAAGGTCATCTAGTTCTAAGCCCCCGCCATGGGTAGGGAGACCTTCCACTAGACCAGGTTGCTTACAGCCCTATCCAACATGGTCTTGAACACTTCCTCTGGGAAGCCTGTTCCATTGTCTTATCATCCTCACAGTAAAATATTTGTTCCTAATATCTAATCTAAACATACTCTCTTTCCATTTATTTCTACATATCAGCTTTGATTCACTTTTCAGGAATGTTACTGGCTTTCCTTTGGCCTTATACGACTATGTCTATAAAGAGCTGTGAAGTTTTCTCCACAGACATCTTGTTGCAGGCCTGGATCCACCTTGGGTCAGGAGCCAGACTGCTGTCATGTCCCAGTGGAGCCAGTCGAAAGGCTCCCTTCCTGCAGGTCCCCCATCCCATTGCTGTGATCCAGCACACATGCAAGCAGCTGGGGAGTTGTCCTGTGAACCTGGGCAATGACCTGGTCTGGAGGAAGAAAAGTTCTGTAACTTAAATTTTTCCGGCTTTTGACTCTGACTAAGATCTCTGGTCTTGGCCCCAGGCAGTCGTGTTGGCTCTGCTGAAGCCCCTCTGCTTGTGCCACAGGGACAAGAGTGAGCAAAGGGCCAGGCGGATGGGAACTTCTTCCTGCTTGAGTCCCCAGATGGAAAAACTGTAAACTGAGGAGTATAATTTAGGAGGTGTCACCTGTCTGGTCCTGCACAGGGTAATGTGGAGAGATGGACACACCCCCAACAAGCAAATCAAATCCTCCACTGAATAACTCCCTGGAAGAGAGAGTGACTATGGGTTAGCCCATGGGTTAGCACCTAATTTGGGTGCCTTAGTTCAGTGCCTGGAGTTATGTGGGATGCATCTGGGTCTTTTCCTCTTTTTCTCTCAGCTTTGTTATTGACAAGAACCTGACAGTAAATAAATGTTTGCAAAAATGATCTTGGGCAAATGAGTCATTTTAAAGATGGAAATGAGTCATTTTAAGGTGGGAAGGGTTTTGCATACTGCCTAGAGGGTTTTTCTGAGGGCCATCAGCTGAAGACAGACTTTCAAAAGCTGAACATGTGGGGGGTCTGTTGATTGGCGTCTTCTTTGTCGATGTGGTCCTGAGTGACAAGTAGGAGCTTGTGAATGTGGAGGGCTTTGGTAGATCTTGCCCTTGTTCAGGCACTGGGTGAGCAGCTGGACTTCTCTGAGTGCCAAGCACTTTGGAACCTGAGTTCCTCTGATGACCTGCCTTCATCTGTAAGAGGCTGCCACGAGTTTGAGGACGGTCATTGCTGACAGGTTTTTTGACCTGCTGTGTTTAACCCAGGGCCTGTTTGCAGTCTGTGGCTTGCTGACAGGCTGCTACCTCTGCTGCTGCCTCTGCTGCTGCTTCAACTGCTGCTGTGGAAAGTGCAAACCCAAGGCACCCGAAGGGGAACAGCAGGAGTTTTGTGTGTCACCAGAAGATTTGGAAGAGCAAATTAAGAACGACATGGAAAGAGGTGTGTATTTTAGGGGCTTACTGTGTGGCCAAGCTGTTCAAAACAATCCTTAAAGCTTGTAGGCCAGATGTTCTGCTCACAGTGCTGAGGCTGCTTCCAGACTTCAGTGGAGACATGCCAATTCACTCTAGCTAAGACAATGACCCCGGGGAACTTCCCAAGTTATGTACCAATGCAAAAATAATATTACGGCACTAAGAACTAAATATTTCCGATATCTCTTATGAGACTCAGGGTTTATTTTAAGAGACAGTGTTCACCCTGTAGTGCCCCTGGCCACCCTGCTTCATATCCTAGATCCTGTACTCACACATTAGGCTCTGCTGGACTGGTGCTTGTCATATCTGATTGGCTTGAATAAGCTGTCAATTGGGTTTTATTCATGTCCCTGCATGTGATGGACTACCTGTACCCATACAAGAAAAGCCTTCAAGAAAAGATGCAGTGTTTCCAGCAGTATGGTTGCACAGTAACCCAAGAGAGTTTGCATGGGAACTGCAGTAGCAATTCTGCTACTTTACCAGGACCCAGATCTTGGATAAAATTCAGATGAGAACTAATCCTTTCAAATATTATATAGTTCCTGGCCCATTCAGTTCCCAGCTGTGCTTCATGGAGGGGCAGACCCATTGCCAGCTCAGGAGAAAGAGTACCCAGCCAGGAACATGGACCTGAGGCAGCAGGACGACCTTCACAGCACACCATCATCTTTTCTTGGTGGTGCTGCATTACCTGAGCTGCATATTCAGATTTTGGCTGTGCCAAGGAATGGTGGTGGTGATTTCCTAATTTGGCACTAGTGTGGGTTGCATACTTTGAGCAAACATACCTGTCCTAATCTACTGGAGAATGGCAGAGTTTTGCCTTCATTCTCAAGGATAGCAAAACCATCTCAAATTGGTTAGATATGCACAGAGTGAGACATCAATGACTCTTGCTTCAGCAATAAGAAGCCAAGCTATTACAGGAAGACCTAGGACACTTTTCAGTTGCAAATTTATATAAATTGCAGATATTAGGATTATGTTTTTTTATGAGGAAGAACCTAAGCAGTCAGCTCACTCTTTCTCTTCCATTGTTATAGAAGATCCTCTGATGTTATATTCTTACATTTATTAAGCTTAAATTAGCACTGCCAGATTGCAAATGTCATGTTCCCTTAGCAGGAAGACATTCCCCCCCTCCACCCCGCCAGTTTTCACACAAATTCACCCTTCCATAAATATGCAACAAAACACTTGCAGTAGTTGAAACAAATGCTATTTATATAACTGTTATATCAATGTGTGGTAGTGTTTTTAAATTAGTTTTGCTTAGAGGCATATCAAGGTAAATAGAGTTAGCTTAAAAAGTGATCATACTTGATCAGTCTCTGCAAAAAACTATTAGTGAAAACTTTATAACCACAATGCATTATGTGAAACAAACCTCGTAAACTCTATGACTTTAGGCACCTGAAAAGTACAAATCTAAAATGGACCTTGCTTTTCATGAGTTTGTGATAGCAAATTCAAGTCTGAAGTATGAAGATAGAACTTTGAAGAATCAGAATATTGAAATTCTGCCTTTCTTTTTGTTTTTAATTTGGCAGATATTTTGATCTCTCTCAAAATCCAGCACAAAATTTCCCAGTGGCAGAAAAAAATTGCTCCCTTCTTCTGCCACAGGTACCAGAAGGTGTTGGTGTTCTTTCATTTTAGGCCACCTTCACATCCTTTACTCCCACCAAGTCTCACTGAGATACCAATTTTAAAAAATAATTCAAAATGTTTAGTGAAGTACCAGTCTGAAAAATTAACACAGTGTGGAATTATGGGGAGTTTTCTGAAAAATTAACACAGTGTGGAATTATGGGGAGTTTAAGTATTTTGAAGACAACATTAAATATATATATGTGTGTGTGTGTATAAATAAATACATACATACATACATATATATTTCTTCAGAAAAGAAAAACAAGATCTTTTGTACCTTTTCTACTCTTCTCTGTCTTGCTATATTTTTTTCCCAATCAAAACCAGCATGCCTCAGTAAAGTAGAATTCTCTTTGTTTTAAAATTATTAGAAGATAGAAATGTATTAGGAATAAACATGAAAACTTTATGACCAGGGTAACATAAGTGTCTTTTCTGCAGCTGAAAGGAAAACAGACACTGCATTTAGAAAAAAACTGAATGACAATGAGATCAAACTTCAGTTCCTCCCTCCCTTCTTTCCCTCACACCCCACAGCTTTAGGGATGCTGGCCAGAAAGATGCTGCTGACTTTTAGGATAGAAAAGATTGTGCTTTTCAACCAGATATTTTCAAATGCTGGGCCATAGAAATTAATGCTTGTGTCTTCCTTTAGGTAAATGATACAAATATTCCTGAATGTAATTCAGAAACAACCTGTAATCACTTCTGCAGTAGATTTCATTTTGGAAGAGGAGATCCTTATTAGGATTCAAATTCTTTGCCTGCCCTCTGCCCACAGACTGAACATTCTTGCCAGTAATTAATTTCTTTGCTTCTTGCTGTCCCCAGCATCTATATTGCTGCTTTTTGCAAAGGTCAAAATTCTCAAGCTAGGATTCTCAAGCTAAGGCCACACTTAAAGTTATCCAAATATTTTGTAGTCAGTGACTGCTTTTCTGAGGAATGCAACATCGATAAAACTCCACCATTCCTGATGCTAAAACCCCAAGAGGGAGTCCACAGCAGCAGCTGCTGTGCTCGGTGGGAGGTGCTCGGTGGGAGGTGCCTGGTGCCAGTCGTGCTGCGCAAACGAGGCCATGTGTGTCTTGGAGTTGAGACTTAGGCTTCATCTATCGAATTGACACGACAATAATAGTTTTCAGTCCCTCACACTTCTCATTAACAAAATTAAGGTCTTACAGAGTTGACTTAATTCCTCAAATTAACATACCATAAACCACAATTATTAGTGAAAGAAAGAGATGTGAGTTGAAAAATTCAGTGATCCATTCCCTAAAATGTAAAAGCAAAGTGAGTTGTCACTGAAATCAACACAATCATGTCAAAGGCATCACTTCTGCTGAAATGCTATTTCTCTAGACAGAATTTCTAGGGGAATTCATATTCTTCTAGAAGAAGGATTTAGTCAAATATATACATAGTTCTAGTGCTAGCTTGTTCAATATCTCCCTTGAAGGATTCATTTTAGAGCATGTACTTCCATGGGTAGCATGACCATTAGAACAAAAAGAAAATTTGGGCTTTGCCAGCCCTAGCATGTACTTAGCTTGCAATGATTTCTTCTTACAACTATTGATTTGTACCAGAAGACTGTGACCTAATGTACAAGGAATACTGCGGCCTAATGTGCAAGGAAGAACAAAAATTAAATGGTATATTTAGATTATTACATTTTAAACATGAAATATTTTAGGGTTTCAGATCAAATCTGACATTAGAAAGCTGTAAAGTAGCATAATCTGTGGTGTCAAGCCATGATGTCCCAGCTGACCTGTGAGAATACTCTTGCAGAGGGAAGTATCCCTCACTTGTCTGCAAGACAGACACATGCAACAGTTCATCACTTTCCCCCACACACAGGGCAGGTTGACAGATTTTGCTTTCACTCAAACTGATGGCAAAGTTTTATTAACTTTTGTGGTCCCAGAGGAGGTGGCATTGGAATTTGGATTGCCTTGGTACCTCAGACAGTAATGATGCACTCAAAGCACTTGGCAGGTTTGTTCTCTCCTGTTTGGTAATCATTGTAAGAACAATACAAGGCATTTTACAGAAAATGAATTCTAGGAGAGGAAAAGAGAAAAAGAATAAAAGAACCTGAATAACAAAATACTTTTGCAACTCAGAAGCTGTAAGTTTTTATCACTTCATTGTCTCCTCCACACTCCATATGTTAGAAATGTAGGCGAACAGTGAGAGGAGCTATCTATAGAAAGCAATGTGAATTCTGCCTCACCTCCGTTCTGCAGCTTGCCATTAGCAGGCTATATTTGTACAGTTTATTATCCCTGTTCTAATTTAAAAAAACCTTATTGTAAATCTTAGAAGGGAGCAAGCAGCAAAATGCTTGGTGAGGGTATCAGCTCAGAGCTGTCTGCAGATCAGCTGGAGGCAATGCAACAGATTTGCAGTGGGTCCTGTTCTCCTATCGCACACCTGGGTATCACAGCAGAATGAACTGCTAGTCTCTCCACTCCATCAACAACCTTCCAGAAAATGAACAACTTTGAGGCAGCAGAGGATGGGAGGGAGTGCTGCTCAGAAATCTAGAGAATACATAGAAACTTAAAATTGAAACTGCCAAAATATGAGCCTGAGCTAAGCTCAAAGCATTAATTACTCATATACTCCTAGAAGTTATGAAACATATCTGTCTTTGACCTTGTGTCTAAATATGGAATTGCCCATACAGAGAAGCTGCTTGGCATTTAATCATTCTTGCCTTTCACCTTGACAAAGTTGTTCTACCCGCACTGAAGGGAAGCCGTATGGCAAGCAATTAGGTTCCTACTCTGGGTTAAGTTACTCCTGTACAGTACATCTTTTGCCCATGATTCATCCCATCAACTGTCATGTAAATAGGAGGAAATGTCAGATGAGATTTTTTTCTGAACATTCAGTCATTTGGCAAAAATGTTATAATTTGTATTCAATTGCTGTGAAGGCTCTGTTAGTATCAAGATATAGATAGTCTAGATTTTTTCATATGAAACACTTCATTAAGATGACTGAACCTTTAGAAATCAGCCTCTGAGACCTGAGCCCCTTCCTCCCACCAAAAAAAAAATGTGATTTGGAAAGAGGCCCAGGAGAAGGGAAACCAAACCTTGTTCATTATCACAGGGAACAAAATAGTCATCAAGGAACTATGTAAAGATTTCGCTTTCCTCCACTGTACAGCAAATGCATTTTTAATAGATATATTGGAAAAGAAAACACAAAACTGCACAGAATGAAAAAGTACAGGATAGAAAGGATTTATATAGTGATAATATGAGGTTTTGGTAGTTCCAAACTCATTAAAATAGTAATTCCCACAGTCCTATTGCATATATAAGACTTCAAATTCAATTTAACACTTTTATTTAACTAGCTGGCTTTCAGGATATATGTGATTTCTTCCCTCTCAAATGTTACTGCTCATGCATTTTTTTCCTTTTAACTCTCTTCTCTCTACTGTTAACTCTGCCTACTTCAAGACTCATTTCTGTCCCATTCTCACAAGTGCTGTCAAGGTTAGTGCTTGCTGACTCACAACAGCACTCATTACATTCAGACATTTGCAGGAGCAAGCACTTACAATTGAAACAGGCAATAACCTTGAGCCTGTGATCTCTGCAAAGCACCAGGTACAGCAAATGTCCAGTGTAACAGCAGCAGCAATAGTCACCCAGATATCTGCTGTTATACAAGGACAAGGAGTAAGAGCATTTGTAGGCTCAGTGTGGGCATTGCCACCTTGTCAGTACCCACACAGCTGCCTGTGAAACCAAGATTAAGCTGTAACCAGAACAGCAGATGAAACGTTGTGGTTCTAACGAGAAATCTGACTTTGGTAGCAAGTGAAAGGTTCTTAAAGTACTTTTTGTCCTTCTCTCCAATTTAGATGGAGAAACTCCTATTGTGCTTCAGCCGACTAATGTAACTGAGAAGACGCAACTAATTGGGAACAGCCATCGGAGCTATCGCACAGACTCCTAGAGCAGGAGAACACAACCTGTTGGTGCTGCTCATTGAGTCTCACAGCGAGAAAAACAAGTGATAAGTTCTGCAGCCTGTATTTGTAGTTGTCTTTAAGCTAACCAAGAGTAACCTGAGAGTTATTTCCTTTCAAGGCAGAATCTCCCTCTAGGCTACTTCCAATAGGATACCTGCACTCTGCATGGAGATACCCATGGCCAGTACAGAGCTTTACAGGCCAGAATGCTGGTCTCTCACGGCATCAAACTGCCAAGCTCAGCATGGTCTTTCCCTCTAATAATATTCCCTTTGGTATAGTTGCTCTCCTCCCTGCCCTCAGCTGTAGTTTCACCTCCCAGGCACAGTCCCAAGTCCCTTCCCAGACCCAGTGGCTCCACTTCTCCCTGTTCCAGGAACTTTCTTTATAAGCAGCAGTTTCACTGGATGTGAAATGTTCCTGTGAGGGAGCCCTGAAAGTGCTCTTTAGCAGACCTCATGGGAAAAGTTGGTGGCAAGACAAATGGAGCTCTCCTTCCTAGAGAGAAAATGCTCTTTGGAAAGCAGCTAGTGACTTCTTGGGTACATAGCTCTGGCAGTTATAAACCTCAGCCAGGATAAAGTGCACAGGAGTTGTTCTACTTGTGGTTATAGTGCAGGACACTCTGAATGCAGGAGCTTCATCCAGAAGCACACACAGACCTTGTGTCTTTCCCTGCACAAGCTGCAAACCCATGAGACAGTGCACAAATGCCACAAGGATAGGAAGGCTCGCCCTGGGATTCCCCAGAGCCTCTCCTCTCTTCTTGTAGGCCTATGGCATAGCTCTCACATTTGGTTCCCAGCCAACAGCTTTCTGCCAGCTGGCTTATTCCTATGCCCCTGGCTTCTGGCCCCACAGCCCTGCTGACACTGGGCTGGGAGCCATCACACCAGTGGAGACACTGGGGCTGTGGGAGCAGCAAGGACTTGGCAGGGAAGGCAAGCAGCAAAGGAGTGACTGTTCTCCTCATCAGCTCATTGGGCAAGACTGAATCTTCTCCTCTGCCCCAGGCACAGGGGCTTGTGCTGGTTTAGAGGTAAAACGGCAGGAGAAATGAACTCTACACAAAAGAGATTATAAGTCAGAGTTACAATTTTATTAAGAATATTACAACAAATACAATGGCACAAGGAAAAATTGGTTTTAACCCACAAAACCCAGTATGACCCACCACCCTGGGGTACAAACCCCACGTGGTTCCCTCAAGTCCCAAAACAGAAAAAAGCGAGAGACCTGTTTGTGCAAATGACAGTCCCAGTCTGGTCAAGAGTGGTGGCCACAAGCTGGTTGGAAGTGATGGTCTCCTCCTGTCGAGGTCCTGCTGCTCCTTGGAATCCGACGAGTGGTCCCTGATGGCCCCTTAGCAGCCATGCCCCCCCCCCAGGCTGGGTGTGAAGGTGCTAACGACTCCCTGGGCAGCTGCTGCTAATGGTCCATTGTCCTTGGGGAATGAATAGAGGGGGTAGAATACACAGCTTTGATCACCCCCACACAGTGATAACTGGTCCCTCCTGCTGAACTAGAACAGGGCTTGATTTAAATTTAGAAGTAGGGATGAGGTGTATGATCGAGTGTACCAATGCACAAGTCAGTGGAGATATGTGTTGGTACGGCTAAAGGAAGCATAAAGAAATTAGGCCACCTCTTAGATCTTAAACTTAGCACTCCACTAATTTGACATAGCTGCTTAAGCCCAAGAGCTGAATTTTCCCTTATTGATCATGTTACATCAATCATTGTCAGCTCTGTGCATTTACTATTTTTATGTGCTGTGGTCTAAAGGGGGTTGCACTGTTTCACTAAATTATACAGATCAGTGAATATATAACTAGTCAAAAGTGTTATTCCCTTGCTTAAAATTCGATCCCATGGTTGTGAAACATTATTATTTTTCTTCTATTCTCACCTTCCACTTCAAATGTCATCCAGTTGTAACTAAATATATCAGGAAAGAGTGTTTCATAGCACCAACTGTAAATTCAAAGTCAACTTTCAACATTTCTTTAAATGTCCCATACCACATGGACATTTTAAAGGTTGTTACTTTCAGTTCAGGTTATTAATCTGTTCTCTCGGTGCAGGCACTGGGGCCAGCCATGGGCTACTCTTGGTACTCACTTGAACATTGAAAACAATTTTTGGGACCACTTCTGTGTACGTAAGTCCAGGCTGCCCTCCTGCACTCTGCACCACTTGGCCCAGAGCACACACACATCATCTGGCTTTCTTCACTATTCCCCTTTGCAGGGTGTTTGGTCTGGTGTAAGACATTATTCCCAACTGAAGGAGCCAGGAGAGCACATAATATATAACAAATCTGCAGGCAAAGTGATTTCCTAAGTTTCATTTTCTGGGAAAGAAATTCACTGTGAAAATGTCCAAATGTTACATAGTGACTATTTCCAGCAGAGAGCTGAAAGAGGCATTGGGGAGGAAAGGCTGGTTTAAAGCTACACATTATATATTGAATCCTTTCCTGTGTGAAATCTGTCCTCCTGCTCCCATGAAAGTCAAAGGGAATTGCACCCTTGATTTCAACAACAGGTACAGAGAAGGCGTAAAGCCAGGGAGGAAAAAGTAAATCCCATAATAGCAAAAGCAATTGGGGAATTTTTTCACATGCAATACCTTTGATGTCTCTCAGGAGCCCACTCTGTGGGCCAGAGCCAAAGTTCGCTGAAATCAAAGACATGATCTCCATGGGCTTGAGATGTACTGCAAGTCACGTGCTTCTTATTTACACTTTCTAAGTGAGAGATTTTTCTCAGGAAATATTTGTGACTTGATCTCACAGTGTGATGAAAAAGTGGACAAGCTGCTGCATGTTTGCAAATCCCTTTTACAGACATAGGGATCTGTACAGAAGAGTTCCAATGTGTTATCTCAGTTAGCAAAAAACCTCGAAACAAATCAGTGACCAAACCTCTGAGTGGGTTGTCCAGGACTTGCAGCTTAAAGGTCTGAGTGTCTGAACCCATGGTCTAGTTCAAACAGGACACTTAGTTTTTAGAGTACCAAGCGCTTGCCTCTCTCATTGATGTAAAGATCAGCTGTTCTGAGGACATATGGAGAATGGATGAATAAGGATTTCGGGACTTACTCTTCAATATGATTTTACTCATTTGTTTGCTTTTCAGAAAAGTTTCTAACATGAACATTTGCTTACATGATCTGTCTCTGTGTACAGTTCAATTGCATACCAAATAATCTTCTCAAAATGTACAGATCCTCAATTTTTTTGCTGTGTTTTGCTACATTTTATTTATATGTGAAGTACCATGTATTCAAATCTACCTTGGCTGTCAACCACTCTGACTAATAAAGATTGTATGTATGAATTGTAGCACTCCCTTTACCTTTTTCACACTAACAACTTCATTCAGGTAACAGAAGCTGTTGAGGCAGCTCTCCAAAATTATGGCTTTGCAGCCTGGCAGGTGGCAGCTCAGCATTTTCCCAAAGAGGAACTAGGTCTTGGATTGCAGCAGATGTGCCTACCTATGCAAATCAGCCAGAGCTATAGCCACATGTTACAAGTTCTTTATATAATGCAGAAAGCTTGACTACATAACAAAAAACTCTTCAGTGTAATGAAGTGATGTAACACAGCAGTTTTACTGGCATCACTGCCTGTTTGAAACAATAACCTCAGCAAAGGGTGTGTGCAGAGACTGAAACCATGATGCTGCTGAGGACAACAGCAGAAGTCCAGAGACATCCAGCATCTCACTTTGGGGTTTTGCATCAGTCCAAGAGCCAGCACAGAGTGCCAGATAATCTGGTCATGCTACATGACAGGAGTATTTCTCACTAGGATGGTATCCAGCCTCTGTGGTCACAGAAGCCCAAGTGTTTGAGAAATACACAAGGGACAACTGTTTTGGCTGGATGTTTTCTCAAAGATCTGTCCCTTTCTGGCTTCAGGTATTAACATATACCCAAATTCACTCAAAATACCAAACAGAAGAGGCATCATAGAAGATTTGGGCATACCACCACGTAACTAGTTATTTAGATAGTTTGGGCAATTTTGTTCCCACAAGTTTGTGGGATAAGACCCCCTGCTTAATATGACAAGCTTAAAGCATAATGGTATACAATCCCATTTCATTACCTACCTTCTATTAGAATGAATACTGGTGTGACTTCAGTCAAAAAGAGTTACATCTCTGCCTCTTTTTAGAATAATATCACTAGAGAAAAATTAAGAAGCATGCAAAACTAAGTACAGTTAATGGTACTGATTTATTTTTCTGTGTTGTCATTTCCTGTAGAAAAGGTTTATTGTGCTGTTACAAATCAGGGAGAAAGACCAGATGACAGTAACCCCCTTCCTTCCTTCCCTCCATGAACAAAAGTCAGCTCAGTCATCACATCTGGCTTCTCTTTTAGCTTTGAGAGATGAACAAATACAGAGTTTCATACACAAGGACTTAGGTCGCCTGAGCAATTGTCACCTGTCCCAGGGTTGGGGAGGAAGTAATATGGGACTACTGCATGGTAGCTGACACCTGTAAGATAATAGAGAGATACTGGTAAAGACATGCAATTTTCCACTTACAGGGAGAGTGAAAACATGTTAATCTTAGAATTGTTTGGATTGGAAGGGTCCTTAAAGATCATCTAGTTCCAAGCCCCCTTCCATGCGCAGGAATGCCATCCATCATCAGGTTTTTCAGAGCCCTGTCGATCCTGGCCCTGAACACTTCACTGAGCTGGATCTGAAAACATGTTCCTGATGTGGCAGTACATAGATATATAGATACAGCCTTATTCTGTAAAAGTAGTGTCTAGACATTTGGAGAACAGGAGGCTTGGAAAAATGACCTTCAGAATTCCAACGTCTTAATGAACTGCAATGACATGAAGGGATCTCAACAGGTATCCTAGTGCACAGACTTGCTTTGTGGTAAGTTGAAGGGTGAAGAACACACACCTTGTTTTCCTTAGGAGCTTCAGAGGGTATTGGCGGTTCGCAGTAGGCATGGCATTCCCTGTTCCCGCGGCACGGCCGCTCCGGCAGTGGGTGTGCCACAGCACACGGGTTTAGCTCTGCGAGGGAGACCCATTGTATTTGCAAAACGCCAAAGAGAAAGTCTTAAGACATACTTAGCTTAAAGGGGGAAGGGACGAAAAAAACTCTCGTCTCCTTCGAGCCGGAATCGAACCAGCGACCTAAGGATTCCCGCAGACAAACCTCTACAGTCCTCCGCTCTACCAGCTGAGCTATCGAAGGGACATAGAAACTGTTTCCTCGCCGCGGCTTAAGACTGAAAGCGGTTTGCTCTGCGCATGCGCAGGGCGCGGGGCGCGCGGGGCGCGGCGCGCGGGAAGCCCCGCTTGAGCCGGGTGGCACCGGGAGCGCCCCTTGCCCGCGGGGCCGGGCAGGGCGGGGCCCGGCAGGGGCGCTATGGGAGAGCTGCGGGGGCGCTGCGGGAGCGCTATGGGAGAGCTGCGGGGGCGCTGCGGAGGCTCCGGTGTGGCGCTGCGGGGGCTCGGCGGGGCCAGGCGTAGTCCCTTTGGTGTTTGGCTAAAGAGCAGAGCGGAGAAAACACATGGACGTATGGGGCCAGTGGCGCAATGGATAACGCGTCTGACTACGGATCAGAAGATTGTAGGTTCGACTCCTGCCTGGCTCGTGTTTCTTTTGTTCCTCTCAGCGCCCCCCATAATATAAGGAGCGAGGGGAGCAGGTGGTTTTTCATATGATCTCAGCGTCCTGATTTCTCATTTTCTCCTTTTTCTCATCTAATATCATCGTCCTGACTTCATCGGCAACTGTAGCCATAGGACAAGGAGTAGTGGATATAAATCGAAGGGAATTTTCGGGTATATATTGGGAAGAAATTTTTCACTGTGAGGCTGGTGAGGCACTGGAACAGGTTGCCCCAGGAGGCTGCGGATGCCCCAACTCTGGTGATGTTCAAGGCCATGCTGGATAAGGCCTTGAGCAACCTGGCCTAGTGGGAGGTGTCCCTGCCCATGGCAATGAGTTGTGACCAGGTAATCTTTAAGGTCCCTTCCAACCCCTTAATGTTCTATGATTCTGGGATTTAACCTCGTCTGTCATCCTGGTACATCATTGAAGCATTGTGTCTCCCAGAGCAAAACACCATTGTAGGCTTAAACTTTTCAAACCAAACATACAACCTGTCAAATGCTTTAACAATGCCAGTAAATTAACCCCATGAATGCACCAACACATTACATGGGGGAAACCCCTTTGGGATTTCCCAAGGAGAGGAGCAGTGTGTTCAGCATAGGCCTGAGGCACTGGTTAGTCTTACAAACAACAGCAAAGAACACAGAGGTCTCTGAAGGCAGTTGTGACACTGCTGTGATGACTTTTTTGTGTAGTGTTGATCCATTAGTCTTGAGAAGGGGGAAAGCAGCCTTGTTGTGCAGCTGAATGAAAAGTGTGTGATTTTGCAACAAAACTCAAATGGTTTTGGTGTATATAAAGGCTATACAATGTATAAAGAACAGCTTGCAACCAGGAAAGCTGAGGAAGGCCTCTCCAGTGATCAGATTTGAGAGTAGCCATAGCCATTGAATCATGGAATGGTTTGGGTTGGAAGGGATCATTCAAGGCCACCAAGACCAACCCCCTGGATTGAGCAGTAACGTTTTCAACTCAGGTTGCTCGGAGTCCTGCCAAACCCAGCTCTGGATGTTTCCAGGGATGGGGCATCCACCACCTCTCCGGGCAACTTGTTCCACTATTTAACCAATCCCATTGTAAACACACCTCCTTCCTTTTATCAAACCTACACTTGCCCTTTTCCATTTCAAAGTCATTGCTCCTTGTGCTATTCTTGCATGTTCTTGTAAAAAGTCTCTCTCCAGCTCTTTTGCCAGCCCCCTTTATGTACTGGGAAGCTCTCGAGTGTCTTCCAGGAGCCTCCTTTTCCCCACGCTGAACAATCGCAGCTCTCTCACTGCCTTCATTGGAGAGGTGCTCTGTCATCATTTCTGTCTGCCTTCTGTGGACTCCCTCCTGTGCTGAGAACCCACAGCTGGATCCTCAGTTTGTGGACTGACCAGTAGTTTCCTGTAAGGAGTGAGTAACTGAGGCTGCTCATGAGCTCTGGTTAAATTAACATTTGGATTCGCTCCCTCGCGCTTTGCTGCGAAAGGCGCTGTGGCAGACACGATGAGAGGGGGCACCAAAATAAGCACGAGCCAGGCAGGAGTCGAACCTACAATCTTCTGATCCGTAGTCAGACGCGTTATCCATTGCGCCACTGGCCCCATGTGCGAATCCCGTCTTTGCCATCGCCCCGTCACG